>NW_022631071.1:4158265-4558631 GCF_010015895.1 Lontra canadensis | reverse complement strand
GTTTTTCAGAGTCCATAGTCTCTCATTGTTCACCTCCCCTTCCAATTTCCCCCAATTCCCTTCCCCTAACTCCCCATGTCCTCCATGCTATTTGTTATGCTCCACAAATAAGTGAAACCATATGATAATTGACTCTCTCTGCTTGACTTATTTCACTCAGCATAATCTCTTCCAGTCCCATCCATGTTGCTACAAAAGTTGGGTATTCATCCTTTCTGATGGAGGCATAATACTCCATAGTGTATATGGACCACAGCTTCCTTATCCATTTGTCCGTTGAAGGGCATCTTGGTTCTTTCTACAGTTTGGCGACCGTGGCCATTGCTGCTATAAACATTGGGGTACAGATGGCCCTTCTTTTCACTACATCTGTATCTTTGGGGTAAATACCCAGTAGTGCAATTGCAGGGTCATAGGGAAGCTCTATTTTTAATTTCTTGAGGAATCTCCACACTGTTCTCCAAAGAGGCTGCACCAACTTGCATTTCCACCAACAGTGTAAGAGGGCTCCCCTTTCTCCACATCCCTTCCAACACAGGTTGTTTCCTGTCTTGCTAATTTTGGCCATTCTAACTGGTGTAAGGTGTTATCTCAATGTGGTTTTAATTTGAATCTCCCTGATGGCTAGTGATGATGAACATTTTTTCATGTGTCTGATAGCCATTTGTATGTCTTCATTGGAGAAGTGTCTGTTCATATCTTCTGCCCATTTTTTGATATGATTATCTGTTTTGTGTGTATTGAGTTTGTCCTCTTATACTGTTGGTGGGAATGCAAGCTGGTACAGCCACTCTGGAAAACAGTATTGAGGTTCCTCAAAAAGTTGAAAATAGAACAACCCTATGACCCAGCAGTTGCCCTACTGGGTATATACCCTAAGGTATATAACTGTGCCCCAATATTTATGCAGCAATGCTCACAATAGCTAAACCATCCAAAGAACTCAGATGTCCATTGACAGATGAATGGATGGATAAAGAAGTTGTGATATACATATACAATTGAATATTATGCAATCATCCAAAAAATGAAATCTTGCCATTTACAACAAAGTGTTTCAAATTAGAGGATATTATGCTAAGCAAAATAAGTTAGTCAGAGAAAGACAATTATCATATGATTTCACTGATATGTGGAATTTGAGAAACAAGGCAGAGGGTCATAGGGGAAGAGAGAGAAAAATGAAACAAGAAGAAACTAGAGAGGGAGACAAACCATAAGAGACTCTTAATCTCAGGAAACAAACTGAGGGTTGCTCAATTGGAGGGGGGTGCGAGGGATGGAGTGGCTGGGTGATGGACATTGGGGAGGTTTGTGTTGCAGTGAGTGCTGCATTGTGTAAGACTGATGAATCACAGACCTGTACCCCTGAAACAAATAATAGATTATATGTTAATTAAAAAAGTGTCAGATGTTCAACCAACTGAGCCACTCGGGTTAAAAAATATACATACCTAAGAACTCTTTTGTCAGAAATACAATTTTCAAATATATTTTTCCCACTCTGTGGTTTGCTTTCAATTCATTTAACTCCTTTTCATAAAGTGAACTTTTAAAATTTTGATTAAGTCAGTTCATGATTTTTTTTTTCTGTTTGCATCATGATCTTGCTGTCATATCCAAAAACTGTTTACTTAAAGTGGGGTGTATTAGTTTTCTAGGGCTACTGCAATAAAATATCACAGAATAAGTGACTCAAACAACAGAAATTTATTTTCTCACAGCTCTGGAGGCTACAAGTCCAAGATCAATGTGTTAGTCACCTGGTTTGTTTTTTTTCTGGGAGGCCTCTCTCCTTGGCTTGTAAATGATACTTTATCACTGTGTCCTTCCATGATTTTTGCTCTGTGCATTCATATGTCTGTATTTTAATCTCCTCCTCTTAGTCTTCTTATGAAGACACCAGTCATATTTAGTTGAGGCCTGCTCATATGACTTCATTTTACCTTAATTACTCTTTTAAATGCCCTATCTCTAAATACATTCATACTCTGTGGAGCTGTGGGTTAAGACTTCAAAATATGAATTTGAAGGTGGGGCAATTTGCCCCATAGCACAAGATCACAAAGATTTTCTTCTGTGTTTTCTGCTATGTATAAGTGATTTTAATAGAATTGTAGTTGGTGAGATCAGAGATTGTTTTCTTCAATGTTGTACTGCTAATGCTTGGCACAGTGCTTAACATGTTAATTGTTTATCATAAGCTTGTTGAATTAATGAGTGAATGAATATGAATCACATTCACTATTCTTATTTATGATCCCTGAATTTCCGAGAATACTTGTGTCTTGCTGAAAGATATTTATACCATGTATTGGAGCCAAAAAATTTCCCCCAAATCTATCAGGAACCATTCAATATTGCCTGCAAAGGCAATGTCTACTAAAGACAAGCATGAGATTATACTAGGACTCAGCAATTTCATTCTCAAATATATACCTGACAGATAAGTACATACGTTCACCAAGAGACAAGTTTAAGAATGTTCATAACAACACCATTCATAAAAGACAAAACTGGGTGCATATAAAATGTCCATCAATAGTAAAATTAGTAAATTCTGATGTATTCATAAAATGGAATACTATACAGCAATAACCATGAACATATTACTTATACATGCAACAAACATGGCTGCATCACAAAACAGAATAATGGGGAAAACATATTTGACAAAAATAATACATTTATATATAAAGTCATTTATATAAAATTCAAAAACATAAAAAACTTACCTATGGTGGTAGAATTCATGACAGTGGTTAACTTTAAGAATATAAAGGGGCTTTTGTGAAGCAGGTAATATTTATTTATTTATGTGGGTAGTGGGCACATAGGTAGGTTCACCTTGTAAAAAATCATGGAATTGTGACTTTTGATTTATGCTTACTTAAAAAAATACTCCAGGTGGGCATGTTATTTTTATTTAAACTGCAGGATATCTTGAGGAGACATTTACTGGGTCTTATTAAAAAATGAAACAGAATATAGATTATTTTTCTATTTAAGAACATTAGCTATTTCTTTTTTTTTCCTCCTAACTTTCCCTTACTTGGCTTCATTATCAAAATTCTTTGGTTGTGTGGAGAAAAAAATCTGAAAAAGGAAAAGAAAAAAAAAACATGAAAGGGAGAAGCCAAGAAAACAATAAAATGAAGGGAAACTTACAATGTTTTATTTTTTGACTGCCCATAGTCTGGTCACAAATGGCAATTCTTCTTCTTACATAAAGCTGACTTTGCACTACCAGCTGCCTTTCTTATTAGTAGTCAAGGCGCTCAACTGTGATTTTTCAGTATTGGTCTATTTATAGTTTTCACTTAAATTTCAGTAGTGAGGAGGGATATATTCTTTGTAAAAAGGTGCTCATTATTATGTTTCTGAAATGTTAAAGAATGATGTTTTTAATTGCTACTCACCTGGAGAGGTGGCAGCTGCTTGTTTATTTTGTGGTACTCTTAAAAACAAGTGGAATCAGTGACTTCTTGAAAGACAGAATTGTTGAACTTCAAAAGATACCCTTTGTGTGTGTATGTGTGTGTTTCCTCAACAAAATATTCAGAAAGCAAATCCAGCAATACATTAAAAAAATCACTGACCATGATCAAGTGGTTCAATAGTCACAAAGCAAAAAATGTGATACATCACATCAATAAAAGAATGGATAAAAACCATATGATTATTTCAATAGATGCAGAAAAAACTTTTGACAAAGGACAACATCCATTCATGATACAAACCATCAATAAAGTAGGTCTAGAAGTAACATACCTCAACATGATAAAAGCCTTAGATGAAAACCCTACAGCTAATTTCATACTCAATGGTGAAAAAGTGAGTTTTTACCAGAAGTTCAGGTACATGACAAGATGTTTACTCTCACCACTTTTATTCAACAGAGTACTGGAAATGTTAGCCACAGCAATCAGACAACAAAAAGAAATTAAAGACATCAAAATTAGTAAGAAAGAAGTAAAACTCTCACTATTTGCAGATGACATGGTACTAAATATAGAAAAAGCTAAATACTTCACCTAAAAAAATTCTAGAGTGGATAAATGAATTCAGTAAAGTTACAGGATACAAAATCAATGTGCAGTAATCTTCTGCATTCTTATACACTAATAATGAGGCAACAGGAAGATAAATTAAGAAAGCAATCCCATTTACAACAGGATGACGATTTCTAGTTATCTAGGAATAAACTTAACCAAAAAGATGGAAGACTTATACTCTGAAAGCTATAAAACATTGATGAAAAAATTCAAGACAATGCAAGGAAATGGAAAGACATTCCATGTTCATGGATTTGGAAGAGGAAACATTGTTAAAATGAGTATACTATCCAAAGCAATTTACACATTTAATGTAATCCCTATCAAAATATCAATAGCATTTTTCATAGAACTACAACAAACAATACTAAAATTTGTATGGAATCACAAAAGACCTCAAAGAGTCAAAGCAATCTTGAAAAAGAAAAAAAAAAGAAAGAAAGAAAAATTGTAGTGGTATCACAATCACAGACTTCAAGTTATATTACAAAGTGGTAGTAATTAAAATATAGTACTAGTATAAAAATAGAAAAATACATCAATAGAATACAATAGAAAACCCAGAAATAAACTCATAATTATATGGTCAATTAATCTTCAACAAATGTGGAATAGATATAAAATGGGAAATAGTCTCTTCAATAAATTGTGTTGGGAAAACTAGACAGCAACATAAAAAAGAGTGAAACTGGACAACTTTCACTTATGTATTTATTTTTTTGACCACTTTCTTATGCTGTGCACCAAAAAAACAAAACAAAACAAAACAAAACAAAACAAAACCCCTCAAACTGGGTTAAAGACCTAAATGTGAGATATGAAATGATGAAAATCCTTGAAGAAAACACGGGCAGTAACCTCTTGGACATTGTAGCAACTTCTTACTAGATATGTCTCCCGGGGCAAGGAAGCAAAATAAAAAATAAACTATCAGGTCTACATCAAAATACGAAGCTTCTTCACAGCCAAGGAAGCAATCAACAAAACTAAAAGACATCCCACTGAATGCGACAAAATATTTGCAAATGACATATATGATAAAGGGTTTGTATCTAAAATACATAAAAAACTCATATAACTCAATGCCCCAAAACCAAATAATCCAATTAAAAATGGGCAAAGGACTTGAACAGATATTTCTTCAAAGAAGATAACCAGATGACCAACAGATGCATGAAACAAGGTCAACATCACTAATCATCACAGAAGTGCAAATCAAAACTACAACGAGATATCACCTCGTACCTGTCATAATGGCTGAATTAAAAAAAAAAACAAAAAACAAAAAACACAAGCAATGACAACTGTTGATGAGGATATGCAGAGAAAAAGTAACCCCATGCACTGTTGGTGGGAATGGAAACTGGTGCAGCCACAGTGCAAAGAAGAATAGTTTCCTCAAAGGGATAAAAATAAAACTACCCTATGGCCCAACAATTACGTTACTGGATATTTACTCCCCAAAATGCAAAAACACTAATTCAAAAGGATACATGAACCCCTATGTTTATATCAGCATCATTTACAATAGTCAAAGCATGGAATCAGCTCAAGTGTCTATTGACTGATGAATGGTAAAGATGTGGTATATATACAATGGAGTATTATACAGTCATATAAATGAATGAAATCTTGCTACTTGAAACAACATGGATGTAGCTAGGGAGTATAATGCTAATCAAAATAAGTCAGTCAGAGAAAGAGAAGTCCATATGATTTCATATGGTGAATTTAAGAAACAAATGAGCAAGAGAAAAAAGAGACAAACCAAGAAACAGATTCTCGTTTTGTTTCTGTATTTATTTATTTATTTATTTATTTATTTATTTATTTATTTATTTGACAGAGACAGAGATCACAAGTAGGCAGAGAAGCAGGCAGAGAGAGGAAGGAAAGCAGGCTCCCTGCTGAGCAGAGAGCCCGATGTGGGGCTCGATCCCAGGACCCTGCGATCACGACCCGAGCTGAAGGCAGAGGCTTTAACCCACTGAGCCACCCAAACGCCCCTTGTTTCTGTTTTTAAAAGACTATATTAAATATATCTTCAAATAAAATTAAATTTGGTGCATAAATTTTAATGCATGTACATATTAATTTAAAGAGTAAGTTCCTTCTAGATTTTAAATTGTTTCCAATAGTTTCATGTTAATCATCTCCTTTCCTTCTCTCCCATCCTCTGCTATTAAACTATATGGTCTCTTAATATATACGACATGCCTTTCTTTATTTTTTTTAACAATCTGTGACATAATAGGAAATATATATTTGGTCTTTGCCCCCTGTCCATGGCACAGAGCTCCTAAATCCCTTAGAATTTCCTTAGTGAAAAGAATGAGAGGGTCATTAATGTTAATTTTGATAAGCCCTGTTTAATGATACTGGAGTTTATGCTAATGAGGGTATTCTTGCAGAATGGAGACTGGTTGTCAAATGAACCAACTATGTGATTAGAGGGTTGGAAATTTCAGCTCCAACTCATTATCTCCAGGAAGAGGAGAGGGGCTGGAGATTTACTTAAACACCAGTGGCCAATCATTTAATCAATTGTGCCTATGTAATGCAACCTCTATAAAAATCCTAAATTAAGTGGTTTAGAGAGTTTCTTGGTAGGTGAACTTATGAAAGTGGTTGGAAGGTGGCAGGCTAGGAGAGGACAAAGAAGGTCCTTGCCTCTTCCCATACTTTGTTCTATAACTCTTTTCCACATGGTTGCTCCTAAGTTACATCCTTTTAATGAGTGGATAATACTAAGTACTTTCCTGAGTCCTGTGAACTATCCTAACAATTTATCAAACTCCAGAATGATGGGGGTGGGAACCCCTGATGTATAGACAGTTGGTCAGAAGCACTGGTGGTCTGAACTTCCAAGTGGCATCTTAGGTGGGGGACAATCTTGTGGAACTCTAAGCTTCAACCTGTGAAGTCTGTGCTAACCCGAGGTAGTTAATATCAGAAGTACTGTAAGTAGAGAAAGAGTGTTTTTTCTTTTACTATCCTTCATCTGTAAGAATTAACACAGGGGCAACCATAAAAATACTCCCTGTGAATAGTTGAATGAATGCATGAATGAATGGCTGATGCAAACAATATAAACAATAAGGAAAACCAGTATAAACCTAACATGGAAGAAAAATTTAAGCTAAACACTTATAGACTATAAAAAAATCAACTCAAAGAATACAATATATGAAATTAAAAATTATAAGCATTTGCTTTATTTTTTTCTTTCAGTCTTGTTATAGAGAGGACTGTTGATTCCTAGGACCTCACACAAAAATTTTTAAAAAATAATCTAGCACGTAAAATGATATATTATGCTATGAATGTTTAAAATATTTACCTAGGGATGCCTGCATGACTCAGTCATTAAGGGTCTGCCTTTGGCTCAGGTCATGATCCCAGGATCCTGGGATTGAGCCCAGCATCAGGCTTCCTGCTCAGCAGGAAGCCTGTTTCTCCCTCTCCTACTCCTCCTGCTTGCGTTCCTTCTCTTGCTGTCTCTCTCTCTGTCAAATAAATAAATAAAATCTTTAAAAAATAATAAAAATAAAATATTTACTTAATTTTCCAAAACAATATTAGCTTCTTTTTCATATTCTCAATTATCTTAGTATTATTACTTGTTTTTATTTTTTATTATTTTTTTTTCTTTTTCAGATTTTTATTTCAATTCTAGTTAGTTAACATATAGTGTACTACCAGCTTCAGGAGTAGAATTTAGTAATTCATAACTTATATGTAACACCATGTACTCAACACAACAAATGCCCTCCTTAATACTCATCACCCATTTAGCCAACCCCCCACATACCATATCTTCAGTTTGTTCTCTATAGGTAAGACTCTCTTATGGAATGCTTCCCTCTCTCCTTACCCCCCCTTCCCCTTTGTTCATCTGTTTTGTTTCTTAAATTCCAAATATGCGTGGCATCCTATAGTACTTTTCTTTGACTGACTTATTTTGTTTAGCATAATACACTCTAGCTCCACCCATGTTGTTGCAAATGGCAAGATTTCATTCTTTTTGATGACTAATATTCTATATATACACACAACTATGTATACAGTATATATATATGTATATATCCATATATACTGTATATATACTGATAAAAAAGCTGTATATATGCAACTTCTTTATCCACTCATCAGTTGATGGACATTTGGACTCTTTCCATAATTTGGCTTTGTTGATATGCAGTTATAAATATATAAACACTTAGTAGTGCAATACCTGGATCATAGGGTAGTTCTATTTTTAGCTTTTTGAGGAACCTCCATACTGTTTTCCAGAGTGGCTGCACCAGTTTGCACTTCCACCAACAGTGTAAGAGTGTTCCCCAATTTCCGCATCCTCGCCAAAATTGATTGCTCCCTGTGTTGTTAATTTTAGCCATTTTAACAGGTATGAGGTGGTATCTCATCATGCTTTTGATTTGCATTCCAATGATGATGTTGGGCATCTTTTCAATGTGTCTGTTGGCCTTTGTATGTCTTCTTTGGAAAAATGTCTATCCATGTCCTGTCCATTTCTTAACAGAATTATTTGTTTTTTGGGGGTGTTGAGTTTGATAAGTTCTTTGCAGATTTTGAATACTAACCCTTTAGTGGATATGTCATTTGAAAACACCTTCTCTCATTCTATAGGTTGCTTTTCAGTTTTGTTGATTGTTTCCTTTACTGTGCAGACGATTTTATCTTGATGAATTCCCAATCATTCATTTTTGCTTTTGTTTCTCTTGCCTCTGGCAATGTGTCTAGTGAGAAACGGGTGCAGCCAAGGTCAAAGAGGTTGCTACCTTTGTTCTCCTCTAGGATTTTCATGGTTCCCTGCCTCTCACATTTAGGTCTTTCTTCCATTTTGCATATATTTTTGTGTATGGTGTAAGAAAGTGGTCCAGTTTCTTTCTTTCTGTAGGTTGCTGTCTAGTTTTTCCAGCAACATATGTTGAAGAGACTTTTTTTTTTTCCCATTGGATATTCATTCCTGCTTTGTTGAAGATTAGTTGACTGCATAGTTGTGCATTCATTTCTGGGTTTTCTATTCTGTTCCACTGATCTATGTGTCTGTGTTTGTGCCAATACCATACTGCCTTAATGACTACAGCTTTGTAATATAGCTTGATGTCCAGAAGTGTGTTGCCTCCTGCTTTGCTTTTTGTTTTTCAGGATTGCTTTGGCTATTCTGTCTTTTTTACAAATTTTAAGATTGTTGTAGTTCTATGAAAAACACTGGTGGTATTTTGATAAGGATTGCATTAAATATGTAGATTACTTTGGGTAGTATAGACATTTTAACAATACTTGTTCTTCCAATCCATGAGGATGGAGAATTTTCCATTTCTTTGTGTCAACTTCAATTTATCTCTTCAGTGTCTTACAGTTTTCAGTGTACAGTTATTTTTTCTCTTTCATTAGGTTTATTCCTAAGTGTCTTATGGTTTTTGGTGCAATTGCAGATGGGATAGATTCATTGATTCCTTTTTTTTTTTTTTGCTGCTTCATTATTGGTGTATAAAAATTCAGTAGATTTTGGTACATTGATTTTTGTATTCTACAATTTTGTTAAATTCATGTATAAGTCCTAAGAATTTTTGGGTGGAATCTTTTAGGTTTTCTATATGGAGTATCATGCCATCTGCAAATAGGGAATGTTTGACTTCTCGCTTGCCAGTTTGAATGTCTTATTTCTTTTTGTTGTCTGATTGCCGAGGCTAGGACTTTCAGTACTGTTTTAAATAACAGTGGTGAGACTGGACATCCTTGTCTTGTTCCTGACTGGAGAGGAAAAGTTGTCAGCTCTTCCCCATTGAGAATGATATTAGCTATGGGTCTTTCATAGATGGCTTTCATAATGTTGAGGTATGTTTTGTCTATCATTACTTTGTTGAAGGTTTTTATCAAGAATGAATGTCATGTATTGTTAAATGCTTTTTTCTGCATCTACTGAGAGGACAATATGGTTTCTATCCTTTCTTATACTCATTTGGTATGTCACACTGATTGATTTGGAAATTTTGAACCATTCCTGCAGCCCTGGAATAAATCCCACTTGATCATGGTGAATAATTCTTTTAATGTAGTGTTGGATTCAATTTGCTAGTATCTTGCTGAGAAATTTTGCATCCATACTCATCAGGCATGTTGGCCTATAAATCTACTTTCTAGTGGGTGCTTTTCTAGTTTTAGAATCAAGGCAATGCTGGCCTTATAGAATGAGTTTAGAAGTTTTCTTTCCATTTCTATTTTTTGGAATGATTTGAAAAGAACAGGTATTAATTCTTCTTTAAATGCCTGGTAGAATTCCCTTGGGAAGTCACCTGGCCCTGGACTTTTGTTTGTTGGGGTGTTTTTGATTACTGATTCAGTTCCTTTGTTGTTTATAGGTCTATTCAAATTTTCCATTTCTTCTTGTTTCAGTTTTGGTAGTTTGTATGTTTCTAGGAATTTATCCATTTCCTCCTGATAGCCTAATTTGTTGGCATATAATTTTCACAATATTCTCTAATTGTTTGTATTTCTGCAGTGTTGGTTATGATTTCTCCTCTCTCACTTGTGATTTTATTTCAGTCCTTTCTCTTCCTTCTGAGTCTGGCTAATGTTTTATATATTTTTTTAATTCTTTCAAAGATTAGTTCATAGTTTCGTTGATTTGTTCTACTGTTTTGTTCTTGTTGCCATTTTTTGTTTCTAATCATTTATTTCTGTTCTAATCTGTATTATTTCTTCTGCTGGCTTTAGGCTTTACTGGCTGTTCTTGTTCTAGTGCCTTTAGTTGGAAGGTTAGGTTGTATATTTAAGACTTTTCTTGCTTCTTGAGGTAAGCCTGTATTGCTATATACATCCTTCTTAGGACTGCCTTTGCTGCATCCCAAAGGTTCTGGACTGTTGTGTTTTCATTTTCATTTGCTTCTATGTATTTTTTAATTTCTTCTTTAATTTTCTGGTTAGCCTATTCATTCCTTAATAGGATGTTCTTTAAACTCCATGTATTGATGGTCTTTCCAGAGCTTATCTTTTGGTTGACTTCAAGTTTCATAGTGTTGTGGTGAGAATATATGTATGGTATGGTCTCCATCTTTTTGTACTTGTTGAGGCCTGATTTGTGACCCAATATGTGATCTATTCTGGGGAATGTCCCGTGTGCTCTTGAGAAGAATGTGTATTCTGATGGTTTAGGTTGAAATATTCTGAATATATCTGTGAAATTTACCTGGTCCAGTGTATCATTCAAAACTATTATTTCCTTGTTGATTTTCTGCTTAGATAATCTGTCCATTGATGTTATTGGGGTGTTAAAATCCCCTACTATTATTGCATTATGTTGAGTGATTTCCTTTTTGTTTGTTATTGATTGTTTTATGTATTTGGGCTTCCCAATCTGAGGATATAAATATTTGCAATTGTTACATCTATTGTTGCATAGTCCCCTTTATTATGATATAGTGCCCTTCTTCATCTCTTATTATAGTCCTTGGTTTAAAATTTAGTTATTCTGATATAAGTATTGCTACTCTAGTTTTTTTCTGACATTGCTTGCATGATAAATGTGTCTCCATCCCATCACTTTGAATCTGCAGATGTCTTTAGGTCTCAAATGAGTCTCTTGTAGGCAGCATATAGATGGGTCTTGTTTTTTTTTTTTTTAATCCATTCTGACACCATATATGTGTTGATGGGAAAACAGTCCATTTATATACAGAGTGATTATAGATGGATACAAATTTAGTCCCATTGTATTACCTGTAAAGTCGTTGTTTCTGGAGATTTTCTCCATTTTCTCTCTTCCTTTCTAATCTTTGTTGTTTTTGGTCTTTCTTTCCCACTTAAAGAATCCTCCTTAATTTTTCTTGGAGAGATGTTTTAGTGATCACGAACTCTTAGTTTTGTTTGGGAAACTCTTTATCCTTCCTTCAATTATGAATAACAGTGTTATTGGATAAAGTATTCTTGGCTGCATATTTTTCTTGTATATTCCTATTCATATGTTGAAAATATCTTGCTGTTCTTTTCTGGCCTATCACGGTTTTGTGGAGAGTTCTGTTGCTAACTTAATTTTTTTCCTTGTAGGATAAGGATTTCTTTTCCTTTGTTGCTTTCAAGATTGTTTTCTTATCTTTGTATTTTGTCAATTTTACTATGATATATCTTGGTGTTGACTTTCTATTTCCTCAGGTTAGGCATGTTTTCAGCTATATGTTTCTCAAATAAACCTATACCCTAAGACTTCTATGACATGAATGTTATTATCCTTTTATGGAGTTTCTGATTTCTCTAAGCCTACATTTGTGATCCAATATTTTACAATCCCTCTTGTTTTCATCTTCATTATTTTCCATAATTTTATCTTTTACTTATTCGTTCCTCTGCTTATTCAATCCTTGTAGTCATTATATCCAGTTAGTTTTGCATCTCAATTATAATACTTTTTATTTTGGCCTGACTTGTTTTTAGGTCTTTTATGTCTGTGGTAAAGTACTGTCTGTTGTTGTTGTTGTTGTTGTTGTTGTTGTTGTTTTTCTAAGCTTTTCTTAAGCCCAGCTGGTATCCTTATGATTGTTGCTTTAAAATCTGGTTCAGGCATATTACTTATATTTATTTTGATTAGCTCCTTGGTCATGACCTCTTCTTGTCCTTTCTTTTGGGATGAGTTCCTCTGTCTTGGCATTTTGTTTAGGTCTCTGTCTTTTGTATGGTAAAAAAGACTGGACATGGTATTATTTCCAGTAGAGCTGATGCTTTTTGGCACTCTATGATCATTATATCTGGTGTGTATGGAGAGTTTGTGTTGGTCTTCTGGGGGAGGGGACTGCTGCTGTTCTGGCCCTCAATCATACTTACCTTATTAAAAAAGGCACCTGAAGAGCACAGGGAGCAGGGCTTGGTCTAAACACTTCAAGCCTCAACTGTGTGTGTTGTGCCTCAGTATGGAAGTTTGTCCATACTGATCGAGGGGGAGAGGGGATGACATTGAGGTGCTCTCTTCCCCAGAGAAAGGAATTTGTACCTGTCACTGTTCATGAAGCCCTTACAGAAAAATAATCAATTTCCCCTCTTTTGTCCCAGTCTACTGTCAGATTCCTGCCTTCACCCTGTCTGTGTCAACAACATCTGCCCACCCAGCAGTGGTGACAAAGTGCTCACATATTTTACTTCAGGCAGACAGCTGGGTTTTAAAACTCCAAATTTTAAGGGACTGTTGAAGGTCTGATAGCAATGTGGCTGGTACTGGTTTGTCCCTGAAAAAGCAAATGCATGACCATGCAGGGGCTTGGATTTTAAGATAAAGCATAGCAAAACCTGGCATCCAGGGTAGCTGCCCACAGCAGGTGTCTCTTCTCATATGCTAACAAATGGAGCTGCTGCTCAATGACACCTGCTGGCTCTGCTATCCCCTGAGAAGCAGTGCTGCCTCTTCCAAATTCACTCAAAGAAGGGGACTGTCTTTCCCAGTGTGACCCAAGGGATCTTTAGAGCATGTTGTCCACTCCTGGGCCTCTGCCCTCCTTCTCTACAGGAGCACCACTCTGCCAGCCAGACTCAACCCTGGTGATGGTGTGGAGTTCTAAAACTTCAGTCTTTCAGCTCTGTTTCTTGTAGAAACTTGTGATAATCAATCCCTCTTTTTTTTTTCCCTCAATCAGTGGTTTTAGGGAAGTGCATTACTTGTGCAATCCCCTGTGTGCTGCTTTCTTTCTCTCCCTCTCTCTCTCTTTCTCTTTCTCACCTCTATCCATAATCAGTGCTCCCTCTCCTCCACAGTGCCTGTGATTCTTTTCTCCCCCAAATCACACCACCATACCTCCTACCTTCCACAATATGGCTTTTTTTCTCCCTTAAGTTGTGCAATTTTTTCACTCAGTCCTCAGATTGATTTCCTGGTAGTCAGAACAATTTAATAATTATATAGCTGTGTTTGAATGATGAGGCAAGCATAAGGTCCTCCTACTACTTTGCCATCTTAACTCCTCAAGAAACAAGACTCTTAACTATAGAGAATGAAGTAATTGTTACCAGTGGGGAGGTGGGTGGCAGGATGGGTGAAATAGGTAATGGGGATTAAAGAGTACACTTACCATGATGAGCAAATAAAAAAAAATTAAAAATAATACAGAGATGCCCTGTGTGTGTATGTTTTGAAAAATATAAACATAAAAATTAATGTCTGTCCTAAGAATACCTCACTTCCATACATATATCTGAAACAGTTGAGGAAATTTATTTTCTAAAATTAAAATCTTTTCTCAATTAACTTTCTAAATTAATCCACATTTTTATAAGAAAGGAAAATATTAAATACCACTTTGAACTTTTAAGAAAATCATCTTTGAAACCCAGTTCTACAAAGTAGAATATTACATTGGTATACAATCTTTTCTATGTATAGGCCAAAAATTTTCATAATTATTTTATAATCTTAACCAAAAAAATCAACCAAGTTAATATTTTTAATGATACAATAAGCTGAGGAATCATAGCATCTTGGTATACACAATGTGCTTCACCAAAACGTATTTTAATTGATTGCATACAATAAACTCTTTTCATAAGACAAGAGATTAGTATTTTCTTAATGTCCATGTGAAATTGTCTCTGAGGTGATCTAACCGACAGTTTGACAGTTGGTTATTTCCATGGCTGTGAGAAAACGAATTCCAACATAGTCTTGACAGTCTCTCTATGTGACACAAACAAGTAAAATTAAAGAAAAGCCAAATTGTCAATTTGCTATCAAAATTCCCAATGACTACATTGAACCCACAAATTCCTTTTATATTCTTTTTAAAATACTGTTTTATTGAAGAGCTTTCATTAATGACAGAAAAGTGAAATAGTTATGTGAAACCTTGTATAATTAATTATTATGAAATCTAAAAATATATATTCCTATCATTTTCAAATATTGGAAAGTGTCTGAGAGCAGACAGAGGATGAAGGTTTATTCTTGAAAAACTGTAATTGGAGGATGAAGAATTGCAAGTTTGAGGTTTTATTTCCTGAGAATTCTCCCTAACACCATGGCTATAGCAGCAAATACAGTGTATCATAGTAGCAGAATATAGTTGAAAAGTATATGTAAGGGAAATTCTGGAAGCAAGAAAATTGCAAAATGAGTGAGACATGAAAACTGAGCATAAAATCTCCCCTAATGCTGGTTGACTGTTAAACTATGTATCTGTGGGTGAGACACCAGGGCATCTGGTGTGGAAACAGAGAGGGTACATAGAAGAATTTATATTTGAAAAACAACTGCACTAGGTACACTAAGAGATTTGTGAACTTGCTGCCTTTCTTCATTTCTTTTCTTTTCTTTTCCTTTCTTTTCTTTTATTTTCTTTTCTTTTCTGCTCAATTTTAAGATAAAGCATAGCAAAACCTGGCATCCAGGGATCCTGGTTGTCCCTCTGCATGCTGCTTCCCCTACTTATGCTCTCACTCTCTCTGTCTGACAAATAAAAAATCTTTTAAAAAAGATCTTTTTGTGTTTTACTGATTTTTATCTATACCTCAAATTCTCAGAGCTGCCAAAAAATAATTCTTTACATAACAGATATAATCCTGTATTTAAAAATACCCTGTGTAAGTAGGTTATATGCCAGTGCAGTCATACGTATTCTTCTTATTTACAGAGAAAGAATAAGCCTAAATTATCTCACATAAACTTTGGAGACTGGATTAATATAACTGAACTCAAACGTTAAATCTTTATAAAAAGACATACGACTAGTCATGTGTGGACACAGCAAGAAGTTCACTATGAAGGCTAAAGAGTTTGGGAAGAGCCAAAATTCTTTTTTTTTTTTTAAGATATTGTTTATTTATTTGATAGAGATCATAAGTAGGCAGAGAGGCAGACAGAGAGAGAGGGGGAAGCAGGCTCCCTGCTGAGCAGAGAGCCTGATGCGGGGCTTGATTCCAGGACTCTGTGGACTTGATCCCAGGACCTTGGGATCATGACCTGAGCCGAAGGCAGAGGCTTTAACCCACTGAGCCACCTAGGCACCCCCGGAAGAGCAAAAATTCTAACCCAGGTAAACTAGGTACAATCTCATAAAGGTGGGACTAAAGGTGGAATTAAGTAAGTGAACACTAATATTACTATATCTTGTAGTTTACAGTAGTAATTCTTAATCTTTTTCCTCCTTAGGATTTCTAAAGGATTTGCCACACTCTCATGAATAACAGTGGTTTTGCTAGATATTCTATTGAGGAAAAAAGATCTTTCACATATTGGAATACTTTTTATGGCAAATTACGTACAAGGGATGAAAAATAATTTTTCCTTTATCTTTATGTTCTTCCTTGAAACCCTTGTAATAAAAGAAAAATTAATAGGAGAAAAGCAAACAGAAGATTAATATCATGTATACTTCCTATACAAATGGGAGAGACCCAGGAAAACTAAATAACTCCCCCAAATGGCCCAAACCACCACCTTAGATACCATTTCCAGATAGAGACAAAAGATATTGAGAACTGGGGGATTCATTTATGGGATGATATCACAAAAAACACTGTAGACAAGTGTATGGTTGTTATGTAGATTTAAGTGGCTGACTTCTCTATTCATAAGTTTCTAGAGATTTAATCAACTAAATAGTCTGGTACAGAAAGGAAGACAGCCTAAGTCGAGATTTCTCTTGTAAACATAGATTTGCCTAATAAAGGTCAGCCTTTATTCTGTTTCCAGAAGTTCTCCTGTGTCTGCAACCTTTCAAAAATAATTAACCCAAAATAATACTTATGCCCCCAAAGCATATTTTGGGATGGCATATTGTGCTCCCTTTACACCCAAATAAAACTGGTTTAAATAATGATGCCTATGTACCTGAAAATTCCAGAGTAGCTTTAAGTCTTCATCTTGCAGCTCTATCAAGTCCCAAACGACCCTATGTCTTTTGACATCTCTGCTGTCTCCTTTGGTGTAGTTTGCCATCATAAGACTTGCTTTCTATATAGTCTCAGAATGGCTGTCAACAGCACCCAGACATACATGCCTTCTTTGTCATATTCAGCAGAAAATAACAGTGAGTATCTTTGTCCCAGTATTCCCAGAAAAACTCCTGAGATTCATTCTAATTATATTGGCTTCACTTACATTCCTACTGTTGAACCGATCTGTGTGGCTAGGGAAGAAGAATGAACTTATTGTCCTCATGTTTAGCTTTTCTTTCTAAATATATCAAACTCAAATGCCTGTATAGGCTAGGAAAGGGATATAAATGAAAAAAAGGTCCCAATAAAGATTCTAGTATATTGAAGAGTCCATGTCTCATACAAAGGGCTCAGATCCTACTCAGATTCAGGCAATATATGCCATGTTAGGAGGAAGCAGTATTTGTATGTATTTTGATTTGTCCAGAATTTTATGTAAAGTTCAATAATTTGTTCACACTGATGTTTAATTCCAAATTTTATATATACTATACCACAGGACTATAAAAAGCACATGTGGACTGAAGATTCATAATTTGAATTTCTGCCCCAAAGAACAAAATGCAAAGACTAATGGTATAAGGATTCTGGTCCAATGGATGTGTGTCTTTCTCATTGTTCATTATCAATTGGCATTTTTTGTTTCCTATTTTAGTCTTTGTAAGCTTGTTTAATGCTAATCCTTCCCTGAGGGACAGATCCTATCTTAATGCACTCACTAAATTAAATTTATAAACCTACAAGGGTAAGAATTAAACCCAGAAAGTAACAAAATCACTAAAGTCATTGTTATCATTACAGGATCATGAAAGCCAGCTGAGTAGCTCTCCCAGGATCACTGAGTTACTTATACCTTTCCATTTGGTTTATTGGTTTATAATGTCTTTCCTTAACAACAACAACAAACAAACTATACTATGAAAGATTCTCAACAAATCTACTTTTTACAATGTATTTTTTGATATACAGATATTCCTCAACTTATGTTGTGGTTATGTCTGAAAAACCCATCCTAAATTGAAAATATTGTAAGTAGAAAATGCATTTAGAACACCTAACTTACCAAACACCATAGCTTAGCCTAGTCTACCTTAAACATGCTCAGAACACTTACATAGCCTACAGTTGGACAAAATCATGTAACACAGAGCCTATTTTATAAATAAAATGTTCACTATCTCATATATTTTATTGAATATTATACTGAATGTGAAAAACAGAATGGCTGTATGGGTACAGAATGGTTGTAAGTGTATTGGTTATATACCCTCATGATCATGTGGCTGATTGGGAACTGTGGCTCTCTGCAACTGCCCAACATCAGAAAAGAGTATTGTATTACATATCACTAGTCTGGGAAAAGAGCCAAAATTCAAAACTCAAAATACAACTTCTACTGTAAAGTTGAAAATTTATAATTCAAACCATTGTAAGTTGAGGATTGTCTGTAGTATGTGTAGGGGAGGAAAAATAATTTTCCCTCTGCATTTCTAGGTTCTTGATTGAGATGTCCTCCCCCCATATAATAAAAAAAAGTAAAAGGAGAAACAGAACCAATATAAATTATGTATGAACATAAGTAGGTATAAGATATAAAACTCAAAAGGCAGCCATGGGATTGAAGCTTATATACCTTCTTAAGGAAAAGAAAGAAAAGGGGTCTAGAACTTTAAAGAGGGAAAGGCAATTGACAGGAATGTGAGAAAATAAAATGTATGCTAAACAAAATTTGTCCTGTTATGCAGATAAGTCTTTCAGGTAAAAAGTGACCTCTAATAATCTATCTTTCTCCTACAGTTCCCTTTTCTACTGTAAATATCCCTTACAAAAGGGACCCTGTTTTCAGAGCTTCTCTCGTGTCTTCAGTTTCTCAGGATAATCAACACAAAATAATCCTTATGCCAAAGAGGCATATTTTGGGTTGGCGTATTCTACTATCCTTCATATAATTTGATTCACAACATTTACGTACTTCTGAAAAAGATATCAATTACATAAAATAAGGAATTTTTCTATATTTAATTAATTTTATTTTTTAAAAGATTTTATTTATTTATTTGACAGAGAGATCACAAGTTGGCAGAGAAGCAGGCAGAGAGTTGGGGGGGGTGCAGGGAAACAGGCTCCCCGCTGAGCTTGATCCCAGGACACTGAGATCATGACCTGAGCCTAAGGCAGAGGCTTAACCCACTGAGCCACACAGGTGCCCCTTTAATTCATTTTCTTATGTAAAATATGGAAATGTATTATTTGGAAATATTTTGGTTATAATTATCAGAAGCCCAATACAAACTAACCTAAGTAAAAGAGAGAGAGAAAGAGAGAGAATGTATTAGTTATGTACCTGTAAAGTCAAAGAAGGATTTCAATTAACTCAAGGAACAACTATATCTAGTTTTGACTCTGTCTTTTCATACATTAGTTCTGCTTGCTTTCATTCTCATACAGCTCCCTTCCACAGACAGGGCAGGATGAACATCAGCCACCCCAGACCTGTATGCAAAGATTTCAACTGAAGCACCTTAGCTAGCCTGATTTGAATCATGTGTTCATCTTTGAACCAGCTATTGGAACCAGAGAAATGGTATTCTGATTGGACAGACTTGGGACATAAACTCTTGTGTCACAAGACCACCCCATGCTCAGGGCAAGATTAGTCATATGGACTGTGTCTCCCCATAGGAAAGAAGGATTCTACTCTTAAGTGAAGGAGGCAAAAGGTGCTGGACAGACAAAAGCGACAGAGGTTCACTATAGCAATTCATATCCTTAGAAATTAATCCTTTATCTAATTCTGATAGAAACACTATTTGCCTGACAGGAGGATGTTCAAATATATTTTATATTAAACCTGAATTAAAAGTCAATGAAAGAGAATCTTCTATGGGATTGTGAAATTCCTTGGAAAGTATATTGTTACTTTATTATATAAAACATATAGATGGAAGAGACCCAGCAATGACTCAGGCTGTGCATCAAGTGGTCTATTTTAATCTCTTACTCTGCATTTCTGCTTCTCAGTCAGTCTAGCTTGAGTCTTAAGTTATGCTACTTAGGCCACATTTTTAAACTTAGTAATTTTCTCAGTCAGGAATTTTTGGCTGATTAAATGACATTCTAAGATCATGGAGGTCCATAGTAAAGTGAGCTATCAGGAAACCATAAAAGGACCAGGAAGGAAAGTACAGGTGGTATATGTGGATCCTTATTTAAATCTGAATAAAGTTACAAGTTGCCATCCTGCTATGACAGATCTTTAGTAAGTGGGCTATGTAAATCACTCACAGGTTAATGTTTCTGAATTATCAGGGGGCCAAAGAGGGTACTATTATGGCAGTATCCAGGTATTTTCAGGTATCTTTGATCAGTGCGGGATTTGGAGGTGCAGTTTAGAGTCATTAATGTGGTGAAGGTGAGCAGAATATGCTGCCTCAAAATGCCTTTTTGGCATGAGTATTATTCTGGGCTGATTACTTTTGAGAGAGTGCAGACACAGGAGAATCTCTGAAAACAGAGTAGGAGTTGCTTTTTTGTTAGGGAAATTTATATTTATAAGGGAAATCTCCATTTGTAAGAGTGTCTCCCTTTCTCTACCATGAAGAGAGAGATGACTATAAATCACAAAATAATTTTATCAGTGTAAAAGGCACAGACTTAATTCTGCATAACAACCTTACCCTTGTCTACTGTGCGTTTCCTGGTAACCTCTCATAACTGGCTTCCTCCTATCCCAACAATTTTTTTTTTTTTTGGTCTTTAGCTGGAGATGATATTCAAGGTGGTGGCTTGGACCATCTGGGGAATTAGTCAGTTTTTCTGGCTCTCCCATTTTGATAGGAGGTATACATGTTATCAGATTTATCTGTTTTTCTTTTGTTAATTTGTCTTTTATTATGGGGGTTTCTGCCAAGAAATTAAAAGGGGAGGGGAAAATTATTTTTCTTCCTTTATAAGGTGACTAATGTGGTAAGCTGAAGTTTACTGATGGTGTTCCTCTTCCTTTAAAGAGCTTAGCACTCAGGTTCCTCAGTGTCTAAAATTCTAACTGTGTAATTCTTGCATTTGATTTAAGCATTTTTCTTTCTGCACAGTGCTCTTTTTTAAAAGATTATTTATTTATTTACTTGACAGAGAGAGTGCAGAAGCAGGGGGAGCAGAAGAGAGAGAGGCAGACTCCCTGCTGAGCAGGGAGCCTACCATCTTCTCTGTTGGGCTGGATCCCAGGACCCTGGGATCATGACCTAAGCCAATGGCAGATACATAACTGACTGAGCCACACAGGTGCCCCAGCACAATGCTCTTTTAAAGTGATCACCAACCCTGCTCTCAGGTTTAACATATCAAGACATTCTATATATGATGCTGCTTATTTGATCCCTTTCTCCACTTACAGGGAGAACTTCCTTATATTTTATGAGATGTGTGGGAATCTGGAGCTGGGGGTGGAACAAAAGATTGCTGAAGGAGAGTTTATTGATCAACAGTACAAAGCTCACAAAGAAGGGGACCCAAGAGTGTTGCCACTGGAGTTTCTAAGTCTAGGGGTTTTTATGGGCTTGGTGGGCTGTTTTAATATGATGAATACTTCATGCACCTGTCACCCAATCAGATTTTTGTCCATATGTCCATCTATGTATCGAGTAGTTGTTCATGTGGTAAAGAGTGGAGGGCTCCTTCCAGGGTGGTGTAAAATCCTTCTAAGTGTGGTTTCCTCTTAGGATGGGTCCCCTTGTCCCTGCCTGCCTTTCTTCTGACTACCGTTCATTATTACTACTGTCAGTTTTGCCAGAGTATGGCCCTGTTGCCAGTTTCTCAGCTTCTCAAAATGGAGGTCTTCTCAGCTTCAATGAAGATTCTTCTATAATGCCCCTAAGGTATTGAGGCCACTAGAGCTATGGTCTTTGTCTTGGGGAAGTGGGAATCTAGGCTCTAATTGGAAAGGATGTAGAAGTCATGACAGGCACACTGGCCTGGATAACTCCCAGGAGGTGAAAGGGAGGAAAAATATTTTCTCTACCCTTCTATGTTCTTTGCTGAGACCCCATCTATAATAAACACAGATTAATAAGAGAAAAGGAACAGATGTTTGGTAAAATGTATACCTCCTGTATACATGGGAAGAGACCTAGGAACAGCAAGTAAAATTTTCCCAAATGGACCAAACTACACCACTTTAAATATCATCTTTATCTAAAGAGGAGAAAAAAAAATGTCAGGGTGGGTGGAGAGGCAGTTATGGGAGGTTACCAGGAAAAGCTCAGTGAATGAGGGTAAGGTTTGTTATGCAGATTTAAGCTGTGCCTTTTCCTTTAGTAAAATTCTCTCACAATTTATGGTCGTCCTATCCTTATCTTCCCCAGAGAGAGAGAGAAAGAGAGAGAGAGAGAGAGAGAGAGAGACACCCTTACAAATGGAGATTTCCCTTATAAATGTAAATTTCCCTAACAAAAGGGCAACTTCTACTCTGTTTTCAGAGATTCTTCTGTGTCTGCAGATTCAAAAGTAATCAGCTCAAAATAATCCTTATGTTAGAGGTACGTTTTTCAGGTGATGTATTCTGTTCCTCTTCAGAAGAGTGTGTGTGAACAAAGACAAACATTAATGATGTTTGTGATGCTTAGTGATGCCCATGCCTCTTTTGGGAAGGAGAAGATCAGAGTACATCCCTTAGGGCAAAAGGTGCATACAATATACAGAACAGAAATTCTTAGGTTGAGTTATATGGAATGAGAATTTGGTCAATTACATTCTCTTAAATACTATCCCTTCTTGTTCTTACTTAACAAATTCCTTCTCCTTTTTTTAGTATATGATTCAAACATTTATAAACTGTTATCATATCCTTGCTTAGTAAGGCCACATTTTAAATCCCTTTTACCTTTTCTTATAAACTTGTCCCTTTCTTCCTTGAATTTTAGTTCTTTCATTGCTGGATGTCTTTCTTTCTCTTTCCTTTTCTTTCTTCCTACTCCCCCCCCTTCTCTCCCCCTCTTTCTTCTTCTTTCCTTTTTCTTTTTTTTTCTTATTCTGATATTAAAATGCTCTAATTATGGGGTGCATGGGTGGCTCAGTTGTTGGGTATCTGGTTCTTGGTTTCAGCTTGGGTCACCATCTTAGGGTCTTGAGATTGAACCCTGAGTCAAGCTCTATTTGATGAGGGAACAGAAGGCTGGCTGAGGACAAAGCAAAAGGTGACACTTTGCAATCTTCCCCACCCCCATTCCTGGGTGGGACATATGTGACATTCTTTAGGACTCTCCCAACTATCTTAATGTTAATAGCTTGCTAAAAAGGGAAAAATGACCTTGACAATGGCAAGGCCTCTGGTATTTGGTATCTTGTAGTTCCTCTTTAGCATATGAAAGTTCTACTGAAAACTCCCTTTTCCTTAACATCTATTTTTGCTCCATCTGTAGGACTAGAGGATGTCATTTGGCATGTAGAAGCCCTTAATAAATACACTGCAAAGGCACTCAATGATTCACTAAATAGCATCTCCTTACTTAATATTGAAGTCACACAGATGTGCAAGGGGGTCCTACAAAATAGAATGACCTTAGATATCCTAACAGCAGCAGAGGGTGGCACATGTGCAATTATCAAAACAAAATGTTATGTGTACATCCCAGATTATCACAAAAATGTCACAGGACTAATAAAAGACATGAATAGCCAGATTGGGGCTCTACAGGATCCTTCTCTCTTTCTCAGTGATTGGTTAGTTCCTGGTTTAAAGGAGCACTATGGTCAATGATTAAAGTTCTCTTTTTTGGACTTCTCATTCTTATAGCCTTACTAATCTTAATGCGTTTCCTTCTTCAGTGTTTCACTACCTGGTGCCGAGACTCCATTGCTGCAATGACTTCACGATGACAGATAATCCTTACCAAACATGGAGTCACTTTTTTACTGTCAGCGCTGGATTCAGCTGCCTCCGTCTTTTGTAACTCACCTACACATTCCTCAACTGATCAATGTTGACCCTAGTAGGTAGGGACAACTCTATGCCCCTATTCAGCTGGAAGAAGTTACAGATGAGACCTTCCACCTTCAACAATCTTAAAGATTTAAGGGTCAAAATTGTTCAGGGGGAATGATGGAACAGAAGGCTGGATGAGGACAAAGCAAAAGGTGACACCTTGCAACCTTCCCCCACCCCCATTCCTGGGTGGGACATACATGACATTCTTTAGGACTCTCCCAACTATCTTAATGTTAATAGCTTGCTAAAAAGGGAAAAATGACCTTGACAATGGCAAGGCCTCTGGTATCTGGTATCTTGTAGGTCCTCTTTAGCACATGGAAGTTCTATTGAAACCTCCCTTTTCCTTACTTCCCTCAGCTCCATGATACATAACCTGCCACCTTTCACAACCCTGGGGCAACATCTCTTACTGCCCATGGGTCCTGTCCCCATGCTTTAATAAATCACCTTTTTGCACCAGAGATGTCTTAAGAATTCTTTCTTGGCCTTCAGCTCTGGACCTCACTTACATTCTAGAACTTCATCATGTTCAGCATGGAGTCTGCCTGGAATGCTCTCTTTCCTTCTCTTTCTTCCTCATCCATCCCCCTGTTTGCACTCTTTCTCTCAAACAGACAAACGAATAAATAAAACCAATCTTTAAAAAAAAATGCCCCAATTAACTACAGTGTTTACTTTTCAGGCTGCAGCCTCACTCTTTGGGTCTGGGCAGATTAGCTCCTTCAACTAAATTTTTTTCACTTTTTCTTTCTGCTTTTCTATACCTACACAGCTGTTATAGAAGAGGGTTCCAACTTTTTCAATAATTGCCATAATATAATCCTGATCATCAAATTTTAGCATGTAGCCACAAACCTAGAAGTATAGAAAGAAAATGATTTTTTCTCCCCTACACAGTTAAGAAATTGAATGCCAAATTATTTCTTGGTGATATTTACAAATTGTCAAAATATTATCTGACCTGCATCATCATTTTTAAATAAACTCAATCTTTTCATGGCCTGTGAGTCTACAGTTTGGATATTGGAGTTTCTACTTTTGCCTGAGGGCTTGTTTCTTTACTCTTTCCTTTGGCTATAGTTGAGCCACTCTCATTTGCATGTAATGCAGTGCTAAACAATATAGTTTCAAGAAAAAAATAGAAGACCTGTCCTCTAGGAATTTAAAAGCTAGTTGGAGAGTCAAAAGGAAAATATGTAACAAAAGAAAGCATTTATTGAACACTTACTATGCTTAAAAGCTTTACCTTCATTTAGTCATTTCATCCTAACAATATTTGAAGGTAGGTACTGATGACTTACATTTATCAAGCCCTTATCAAGTGTTTTAGATATTCTGAATTTTCATGATGACCCTGTGAGGTTCTGACAATCAATAGGACCTACTTTATTAAGAAGGGGAACTGAGCTATGGAAAAGTTGGGCAATTTGCTCAAGGTCACACAACTAGTAAGTGGTGGAGCAGAGGATTTGAAACCAGGAATTTTGGCTCCAAAGCCTGGACTCTTGTTGTCTTGCTATTATCCCAATTTTACAAATGAGGATACTGAGGCTTAGAAAGAAATGAGTGACCTAACCAAGACTATGTGGCTAGTAAGTGATGGAACTGGGGTTTGGTTTGACTCTATGGCTCATGGTCTTAGCCTTTAAGCTACACTGCCTCATAAAGCAATAAGCTAACAATTTAAACAATGAAGCAATGTCACATGTTAGGGTGTGATGACAAGTTTAGCAGAAGAATTTCCAGATTTTGTCTTCCTTTTGAGGAAGTAAGTTTTTATTTGCATTAGTCCCATTTCCCTTGTGGGATTTGCTTTCATACTTCAACATTTTTTTTTCAACAATAAGGGCATCTAGTTAAAAACCCAGACCCTTCAATGCTCTGGGCTATTTGTCTAGCTGTTCTGATGATATGGACATGCTCGATTTTCTTGTGTTCCATTTGCTGTTTTATTGACAAAATTATTGATGAAAGAAAACTCCCTGAAAAAAAAAAAAGAAAGAAAAGAAAGAAAACTCCCTGCCCAGGTGCATTCTTTGGCTTTAAATAGGCTTCATGGGTGAATATTACTTTTGAAAAATTAACCATCTTGATAACAAAAGCATTTCCAGAGCAGCAGTGATCACAGTCTATTGATGCTAACATCTCCAATATCTCTGAAATAATCTTTTCTCTAGCTTAAAGATAACAGCTTTTTGTTTTTATTTTTGCATGAGAGACTCCACATTTAGTTGATAGTGTAGCTTTCTTTGGTTAATTGATTTTGCCACTCCCCTCCAAACAAACAAACAAAATAAATAAACAAGCCCACCTCAAACACAGACCAAAAAGAAGTTAGACCATGAAAGAAGAAGATCATTTTGACCTGCAGAAATGGTGGGTATGGTGGTTGTCCTGGTGTGCATGGATGTACATGTAACAGAGTGAAGTGCAAATAAGAAGTAAAAAAAGAAAGCTGTTTTTCTAAGAGCATATGATGATGGCTTGTGTAGCCATTGACAAGGTTAGAATTTGAGATCTTTCTGGAAAGAAAAAGGAGCTGCTAAAACAGCTGGATGACCCAAAGTTGGAGTAGTACCAGCTGCATGTCACCAAACTGACAGGCATTATGGCATCCAAGTTCTCCAAAGATTTGAGTTGTTTGCAAATCCATTGCCTGCATTCTCACCATTATTAATCAGACTCAGAAAGATGAACCTCAGAAAATTCTACAAGGGCAAGAAGTACAAGCTTCTGGATATTCAGACCAAGAAAACACATGCCATGCAAGCATGGGAGAAGCTGAAGACCAAGAAGCAGCAGCAGAAGTAACAGTTGTACCCAGTGCAGAACTCTGTGGTCAAGGCCTAAGTATCATGGCATCAAGAAACACAAGCAAACTGGAAAAAAAAAAAAGAAGAAGTAAAAAGTAAGTGAAATGGCACGGGAAACAAGGACAGAAAAAATTATTGTCATTTTGTTTGTTATAGTTCTTCACTGCCTATTGTCTGTTCAGTCTAGAGATTTTCCTTGTAGGGAGGTTCTGTATTTCTCCATTCATCAGCCCTATGGGAATCAGAAGATTCCATGAAAGGTATTCTAATTGCACATCAAACCAAGACAGTGCTTGCTTTCCAAACTTGAAGAGAATATTTTAGATCCCTGTTTTACTTGGAAAGAAAGTTTGTATCTTCCATTTATGTAATAGGTTATGTAAATCATTTCAATGAAACTAAAAGTACCAGTTGAATACTGTGGCAGTGTTCCTTTAAAAAAATGTTCTTGTGGAGTCAAAAAGAACCGAATAATTAAAATTCCTTGCAGAGTTTAGTTCTTTGACCTTTCGTTAGTTTCAGCATTATAAATTGCCATTTGTTTGCAGCCTAATTTGATTATTAGCCCCTCTGAGCTAACAGCACACATTCTAAAGAGGGGACTCTGCATGACTCAGATGCATGCTGCTGCTGTATACCCAAGATGGAAAATTGAGGAGCAGATTGCCTTGCTCCTGTGTGTTCATGAGTTAGTCCTACTAAAGTGGTTAAACAAAGGGAAAACAGTCCTCTCCAACATCTGCAGCTATGAATTTGATAAAAGAAATTCAAAAGTATAACTAGTTCATTCTAGAAGCAATTTTATGAGGTGTCATGGAGGGAGGAAGAGAAAGAAAGAATTTTGGTTCCTACAGTTTGATCATTAAGAAAAAAATGGGGTATTATATCACCTTTTGTCACCCTGCAGAGTGAAATAACTGAATTACTTCCTGAAGGTATTTCAACAAATGCAGAAACTTAGAGCTGGGGACTACACGACATTCATTCTTTATCTCTCTGGGTAGGTACTCTGGTCTCAACATTTTAATTAATTCCTTGATATTGCTACTAGGAGGCTTAGCAATTGTAATCAGGTTTCTTGCCAAAGCCAATGTCTGTAAAACAACCCAACTTCTGTTTTTTAAATGAGAAAGCTAAATCAGAGTTGTGAGAAAGCAGAAAAACATGACAATAAGAATATGGAATTGAAACACTCCCCAACCTCTGTGTTTGCCAAATATAAGCAGTTGAAATAGCTGCACCCATTGTCTCCATTACACTCCAGAAGGTCATTTGTGACAAGTGTAAATCTTCAACTAGCCCAAGTTTGAGATCATGAAAGAGGATTAATTAAGTCAGATTTTTTGTTTGAAAAATGTAAGAAAACATAATAATAATCACAGTAATAACACAGTAGATTCTCTCAGTGAACTTCCACTTAATCAGCTTGCTAGGTTAATTGACACACAGTAAGACCCAGTGACCAATGGCCAAAGCACACTAACTGCCTGTGTGTTTAGAAGTGTCTAGTTTGCCCAGATACTTCAACCATTTGTGTTGTACACTTAGTGAAAGTTAGTTGGTTTTGTTTCAAATCTATTTATGCCAGTTGTATATAATGATGTGATTTTATGATTTAATTAATTATTATGTAAACTGATGAAATATGAATTCAAAGTGAGTTGTTGCTTCAGTGAAATCTAGATTGAATGCCTTTGAAAGGCTTAGAAAAGGCAGGGTGTCAAAAAAAGAATCTGTCAAATTAGGTGGAGGTGAGACAAAAATAAAAGATGGGGGAAATTATAATAATTAAGAGATTCTACATTCAGATTGTTTCATGTTTTCTTTTCTTTTTTTTTAAGATTTTTATTTATTTATTTGACAGACAGAGATCACAAGAAGGCAGAGAGGCAGACAGAGAGAGAGGAGGAAGCAGGCCCCCTGCTGAGCAAAGAGCCAGATGAGGGTCTTGAAGCGGGGCTCAATGCGGGGCTCGATCCCAGGACCCTGGGATCATGACCTGAGCCAAAGGCAGAGGATTTAACCCACTGAGCCACACAGGTGCCCCTCTTTTTTACTTTATGGAAAATTCCAAACATATCTAAAATTAGAGTGTAATATAATTAGAATGATATTCTCATTATCCAACTTCAACAATTACCCATGCATATCCAATCTTGTTTCAGCTATACCCCACTCACTCCTCCATCATAATTATTTCAAAATAAATCTCATATTTTGTCACTTTCTCTTATAAGTCTAAGTTTGTATTCTACTTTAAAGGAACTGAACTGGAGATTATTATGGATGTGGCTTGTGCAAGCAAGATAATGCAAAACTCCAAAAGTTGACCCATACCTAAGGAAAAAGCTAGAGGACAGAAAAAACAAACAAACAAACCAACTAGCCATGGAATCTATATATTAGGTTCTAAAAGGGAGAGGTTATCCACTAATCAATCTCTTATCAAAAATATTTAAGATATTTAAGCTATACAACATATTTTAATGATTGCTTCAATCACTTTGTTTGACTAACCAATGAACTATTGAATCCTACTGGTTGGATTATAAGGTTTTTAGCATAAAAATGATATTGATGATGATATAATGTGATTGGCATGCTGAGAATGATTTTGATGTCAAAGTTAGCCTAAACCAATAACCGTGTAATGCCATGCTTTTCAGGCTTCTTTCATTTGGAAAAAGAGAAACTCATGAATTCATGGTTTGTTTCATCTTCAAGGTCATGCTTTGAGAGCACCAAGGATGCCATGTTAATTGAGTTGTTTGCCTAAGTCCAACTTCTCTTAACATAGCCAGTCCTGTTCAGAAGAATGAAATACTTCAGCGACTTTTCATTCCACTCTCCTACCCCTAGACACTCCTGATTAGACATACCCCAAGATGCCAATCCATGAGTTAACCCATTGCTCTGTCTCAAGAATTTGAAATAAGATAAATAGATGTAGTTGGAAAATGGGTGAATGATTGATTTGAATGGCTGTTTCAGCCAAATTGGGCCATATGAAAGCAGAGAAGGGAGTTGAGAGAGAGAGAGAGGAGGCAGAAAGACAGAGATGAGAGAGACTTTTTTAGAGACAGTGTAAACAATCATGGTTTCTGATTTAAAAGGTAAATTTCCAGTTCCTAGGGTCCTGACTATGCTTTGTTGGTTGCCGTAGGATTTCCATTAGATTGTTTGTTGCAACCTTTTATTGATTTTTTTTTTAAAATTTAAGCTTGCTTGAATCAGTTCCTATGCCTTGAAAACAATAGTCACTAACAGAGAAACCTTACTGTTTAAACCAAATGTAGTGCTAGGCTAGGATTTCTCATGGCAATCCTTAATGTATGTGTGTATAGGTATATGTGCATTATGTGTATGAATATATATGTATGACTTTAATATCCACAAATATTTATGCTGTTTATAAAGCACCCATGGTTGTCCCAGCTTAAGATATTTAATTCACATATAATCTTATACAAGAAGAAGGAACTAACTAGTGATAAATCCAGGCCTATGAAACAGGGCAAGGTTACACTATGTTATTCGTTTTTATTAGTATGATACTCCGTTGTTTTAAAGTTGCTTATGAGCATAAAAAAAGAGCATTTTCTGTTTTTATTCTATTTTCCATGAACCAATTCCAGGTTGGTAACAGAAAATAATATTTTCCCAAACATTCATGTCCAACTATTGTGTATATGTGACACTTACTACACATCAAGCGCTTTTGCATACTGAGTTTATTTAACTCTTTCTGGAAACTGCTCTTTACACATGAGGAAATTGAAACTCAGGGAAATCAAATGTCTTGCCCAAAGTTGTATGGCTAGTGAGTGGCAGAGTGAAGTATGCTTTCTATGGCAAGAAAGGGTGTAGCACTGAGTGTGAGAGGAGAATGGAATACATAGCTTAAAATAAGGCTAAAAGGGACATTCTTTGGTATTTTGGGCTATTAGTTAGGAATATTGTTACTGAGCAAAATATCTTTTGTGTAAGACAGAACAAGGATGATCATAGCCCTATGTTCAAATTGTAAGAACACACTTTGATTCGCATGGGTTTAACTTGGGTTTAGGTTCATAAGTAAAGTTGAATCTTTTTTGATTTGACCTTAGCCTCTTTTTTATCTATCTTTGTTACTTGAAATATCTGCTTTGCTTTCCTCATGGAATGTCCTGAGTGCAAATGTCAGGGAATATTTTATATTATGAATAAGAATTATGAAGTTTCCTGTGGCAAAAATTCTGGAATGATATTCAGAAAGGCTGGTTGCAACATTTTGCAAACAGCTTTACCCAAGTATATGTAGATCCAGTAGTAGTCAGGTCAGTCTTTGCTTTTCTACATACTTTCCTGGAAGAAATTACTTCCCTTTACTGGAACTCAGTTTACCCATTTGTAAATTGAGACATTTCTTCTAAATTATTTCTATAAATACTTCCTAACTTGATAATTTTGCTTTCTATAAAATATACTTTCCAAAAGCAGTAGCTTACTGAAACAGAATTATCTTTTTCATTTTCCTTTTAGATAGTCACTTAATTGGATAGTAATGCATTTCCTAGAAGCTGGTAAATCTAATATTTGATGGATACAAGCCTAGTTTGTACTGACATCTTATGTGGCTTCCCCTAGACATTACACAATCAGACATGACTCTTCTATACAGCTTATCTGGCTCAGAGGTTAAGTGTGTTCATTTGTTTTTTTCAGGGCCCTTCATACACATATCTGCCAACACTTCTAGCACTGGGAATAAGCAAGAACAGCAAAGAGGCTTAACATTCCAGTTTTCTGTTTGTTCTTGGCAGAATCATTGTATTCTCTTGCAATTTCATGGGCACTGTATGGTTTTTACTGATTGACTAAAATGTATTTATTTTTAGAGTATGACAGAGAAATATCATTCTCCTTTAAAAAACTTGAGATAATAGTCTGTTCAGTTTCTAAGGCTACCCCTCATTCAAAAATATTTAATATATTCATAACAGAGAATAATTATTGTCACTTAATGAAGGGAACTTCTAGAAAATTCCACATGGACAACTTTCCTTTAGGAAATACACCATGAATTGCCCCTCAACTCTATCTTAATTATTTAGTACAGAGCTTCCCAACAAATCCATTCACTGTAGCTTTGCTCAGTCTTTGTCCTCACAAATCTACATTGAGTGTTAATGACAAAATTGAAGGAGAGGTTATGGAAAGTCAGTCAAATGTGTGCATATTTTCTTGGATCTTTTACATGGCAATAGTTCATTTTCTGGGTCCTGGGAAAAGTCAAAATAATAAGTTATTATTAATGATATCTTTATTCCACTTTTTAATAACTTTTGTGTTTTTTTGACATTCAAATTGATGTCCCTACTCCTGGAGCATTTTCTCTAACTCAAGTTGTCTATTCAACACGTTTTTCTTGAATGACCTTTGATGTAGATTTCATTGCTCATTTATCTTATTTAACAGTACACATTTGGTTATTTTTATTACATGACATTAGAAGACCACATAGCTAAACTCAGTGCCACTCATATTCTAGAAAAAGTTCAACTTTCTAACTAGCTGCTGAAACAACACCACCACAGGAAGTGTTCTGACTTCACTTAGGTATTGCTTTCTTGCTTTAAACAGTTTTAGACATTTTAGACATTTCTTTGCTGTCATTTTTTTCTTACAATAGAAAGCAGCTCAGAAATAATATTTCACTATCTACTACTCTGGCCACAGCCTCCCTTCACTTTTTAAGATAAGAATTTTGAATGAGGAACATGCTAATTTATTTGCCATGTATATTTTTTCAATTGTTCCTAAGAGATTGCAACCTATTAGGGATGGTGATATTTGGGACATGTACGGTTATGCTATAGGTTACATTATTGACATGTTGATTCACATGTTTGTTCTAGTTATTGAGAACTTTAACATGTTTTGAAAGGGTAAGAGAGTCACCTGTGACTTCAGAATTATTCTAGTCTTTTCCAGCTTATATCACACTCTAGAAAATAGTAAAATGACAAAGGAGGAAATAGCAGAGTAAAGGAGTAGGTGGTCTCCTCTATTTATGTCATCTAGAATTCCATGGTAAAACAACATATTTTTTTTCGTGAAGAACTTATAAAGTGTAGACTATCAAGAATTATCAAGAATACACTATATATTAGAAAAATTAGAAATATATTTTAGGAGAAAGGTTGTCCTTCAAACATCTGTAATAACACAGCTTGTTAGAAAGAACCAATGCTTTATCCAGTTGGAATTGGATAGTCACTGACCAGTTGTTGGACTGAATTGACCAGTTATTTCCATCACTAAAGTTCAATATCACCTGGTTCTTCAAGGTGTCAGGATGAACACCTCTATATGTTTATTTTTTTCTTTTTTCTGACCCTGGAAGAGTTACCATGCTATTCCTTGCTCCCATTTTTTTTTTCCAATTTTCACTATAAGCAAAATACAGTATTCTTTAATCACTGTAATGTGGGCAAATCTTTCAATGTGTCTGAATGAAATAAGTGGAAATAGGCACTTCTAGGGCACAAAATTGCATGAAACAATATCTGGGATTTTTTACTTTTTCCCAACTGAAATGACCTCAGCATTAAAGTACAAACTTGGACACCAATCAAGTTTCTGCCATGGCACATCCCTAATTGTAACTAATATATGAAGTCCCCTGACCCCTGAGTTATCCATTAAAATGGCAAGCAATTCTTTGCCTCTCCCTGGCATGAATAAGACAGTTTTATCACTTCTAGTGCCAAAGCTGATTCAATGGCTCATACAGATCCTAAGGTCCCTTGGCAAGAACAGTTTAGATAACACTTCAATAGGAAGTATAAGAACTGAATGGCCATGCCAGCCACATGGGTGGTTCAGGAAGAAGAACTCAGATGTTTGTTTTTTTCCTTTTCCTTGTATACCCATTCAGTGATAGTCTCTGTTCTGAGTCTATTATTCTGATCTACCAGATTAAATGGATGTACAAACTTTAGGTACACCCTGATCTCGTAGTGAGTGGATAAATCATTAATATATGTGCACATCCCCTAAATTCTTCCTACAGACTATAAAATTACAATTGTGAGTATGGATATTTATTTTATAGAGTTTTTTCTCCATGTGTGGCTGCAGTATTTTTTCTAAACCATTTTGACCTCAACTTTCGGTCAAACCAATTGGCTATTTTTCTGCCCAGTGACAGGAACAGATTTTTCCATGTCTCTGCTGTTCTTCCCAAATTTATGGTTGGTGTAGTTCTATAATGATTTTGTCTTTATATGTATAGAGATAGCCTATATCTCGTTTTTTTGTGTTGTTTATTAGATCACAAACGTCTAGGCTTTAAGACAATTGTCTTTTCTTTGAATCACGAATCCTACCTGTTATATGAGTAAAGCTATACCTGTGTATACAGGTTGTGTATTACAACAAATAAAATTTTAGATGTGGTCTCACCTGAGCCTAACTGACATTTAGATATACCTATGTACATTTGATTAGCTGGTAGGAATAATCCACAGGGTTCATTTACATGGGCTTAGTCACTTGGGGAGAAAAGGCCTAGGAGAAAGCAAAGAGGAGTTGTAGGAGGGAGATGAGAAGAAGGAGGTGAAGAAATGGCAGGAAGAATCTTATAAGTGGGCGCCTGGTTGGTAAAAGATGAAATGGAGGGGAATGGATGGAGAAGAAAACCCAGCATCTGTCCTTATCTGTCCCCTGATCTATTCCCAAAGGCTTCTGTCTGAACTTTTTGAATAGAGGCATTGCAGACAGAAGCAGAAAGATCTGTATTTACATTGGACTTGTAAGACACATGATATGGTATGCCATGGTCAGGCTTCAAGTAGCCTTAATGATTCAGTAAGCAATGGGACACAGAACTATGTAACCATGGAATAGTGAGAATTTCATATAGTAATAGGTAGACACTTGAGTGCTGATGTATATGCTTTCCCAGGCCAAAATTATATAAAAAGCTGCAGGCTCAAGGTATTTGACTCCTCTAACCTTATAGACCCTACCCTTTTGCATAAGACACAAGTACTACTGATTTTCTTGCATTTTCACAAGAAACTTGGGCAGCAACAGAGAGCTGCATCATTTATAATCATATCTGGTATATATTTCTTCCCATCTTTTTGCTGGTTTGGTAATTCCACAGAGTGAAAGTAAATTGAATGCAGTTTATGTCATCATTGTCTTGAGTCCTTAATAGCTCAGCCGTTGTTGTCAGGTGACCAACCATGACACAAAATGGAGGAAAAAGGCATCCTGTAGGGACAGTGTGGCTTTAGCTCAATGAGGACTGAAGGAATTAGAACATCTCTCTGGCACCTCTAAGGTATACAGCTTCAGAAGCAGCAGAAAACCATGGCATGGACATGGAAGCATGTCCATGGAAAGAAGCAGTAAGATCATGGCAAGATGCTACCTTTGAGTAGCTGTATGATAGCCCCCATTAATGAGATAAATGAAGGTGTCCAGAAAAGAGAATTGAGAGGACTCTCTAAGTTCATGGGGGACACTCCTAAGGATATCCATAAATAGCTTAATAAGACTTGATGTGGAGAACAGGTAAGATGCCCATACCTCCTTCCTTATCTGTTATTTAACTTACCATTACTATTACCCCTCCACCCTTCCTGAAATAACAACCCTTTATAGTTATGTAACCTTTGCAGTTTACAAAGTGCTTTCATATGCATTCACTACCAGCAAGGTATAATCATTATGCAGATAAAGAAATCTATGGTCTGGAGAGCTAAAAACGTTTTCCTAAAGTAACATCTCCAGAGAGTTCATATGCATTCACTACAGCAAGGTATAATCATTATGCAGATAAAGAAATCTATGGTCTGGAGACCTGAAAACGTTTTCCTAAAGTAACATCTCCAGAGAGTTGATAAATTAGGTATGGAAATGAAATCTTACTTGGTAGGGAGAATAATGACTCCCCCCCCAAAAAAAGATGTCCATATCTGAGTCTCTGAAACCTGTGAATAAGTTAATTACCATGTCAAAACAGACTTTGCAGGTGTGAGAACGATTAAGGATCTTAGTTTATTTAAGACTTATTTATTTATTAAAGAGAAAGAGTGGGGAGGGGAGGAAGAGGAAGAATCCCAAGCAGGTTCCATGCTTAGCTTGGAGCCTGATGTGGAGATCAATATCATGAACTTGAGATCATGACCTAAGCCCAAACCAAAAGTCAGACACCCAATTGACTGAGCCACCCAGGTGCCCCTAAACATGATTAAGTATCTCAATGTGGGGAAGTTATGCTGGATTATCTAGGGGAGCCCAACCTAATTGTTACAGAACCTGGGCTGGATCCTGGTGGAAGAACCAAGCAACACTTAGAGACTTTGGAGGACATGAGGTTTATGTAACACAAGTGGGCTCAGAGGAGACCGTTCTCCAAAGGTCTGAGCCTTGAGTACAAACAGGGAAGGTAATTTGTACCCTTCTACTTCCACAGAGTTAGTACTTTTGGCGTGCATGGGAAACGGGGTGAGGAAAGAAGAATCCAGAAGGGCTTTGAGACAGGGACTGGACTTCCCTTGATTTGGTCAGCCATCTTAGAATACAGTTTTTCCTTTATCATTCCCCCCTTGGATGCCCCTTTAAATACCTAGTTTAGAGGGCATTATCATCATCTACTTTGAGTTGGTAGTTTTGCAAGGCCAATAGCTGGGCAGTGGTACACCTGGCAACAGTGTTCTCCATAAAACCTAGTGAGGGTGTTTATTATACAGGGGCCACCTGAGTGAGAAGGAGGATGGAGATCAGGGGTAGGAGCAACCAGGTAGTCCATTGGTTGAGTCCATTGATTCCCCCATGTTTGTGATTCCTTTTTTCTTGTTAATATTCTTTCCTTTAATTCTTTGATTGTTGTGGTCACCACCGCTGACTCATTTACATAATAGCAACATTCTCCTAGGAATACACATATCCACCTTTTTCAGCTGTGAGTAGATCTAGGGCCCATCAGTTTTGTAGGGCCATTGCAGCTAGGGAATTTATTTGGTTCTGCAATGAGAGGAGAGAATCTGCAACCCTGTCCATATCTTCATTTAGTTCCTGGGAAAGTTTGTAATAGAACTTGAATGAGATACTCAGGCCTACTATGCCTGCTCCCAAGCCTGAAAGTACCCCTGCACCTAACAGAATCATGGTGAATGCTGCCCTTTTTGGTCTGCTTGGGTAAGGGCTGATAGCTTGCTTAACCTCTTTTTTAAAAAAATAATTTTATTTCATTTTTCAGTGTTCCAAGATTCATTGTTTATGCACCATACCCAGTGCTCCATGCAATATGTGCCCTCCTTAATAGCCACCACCAGGTTCACCTATCCCCCAACCCCCTCCCCTCCCAAACCTTTATTGTTTCTCAGACTTTAGTTTGTTTCACAGTCTCATGCTTCATCTCCCCTCTGATTACCCCAATTCACTTTTCCTTTTCTTCTCCTAATGTCCTCCATGTTATTCCTTATGCTCCACAAGTAGGTGAAACCGTGTGATAATTGACTCTCTGCTTGACTTATTTCACTCAGCATAATCTCCTTCAGGCCTGTCCATGTTGATATAAAACTTCAGTATTCATCCTTTCTGGTGGAGATGTAATATTCCATTGTATATATGGACCATTTTTTTTTTATTAAAAATTTTTTTATTAACATATAATGTATTATTTGCCCCAGGGGTACAGGTCTGGGAATCGTCAGGCTTACACACTTCACAGCACTCAACATAGCACATACCCTCCGCAATGTCCATAACCCAACCACCCTCTCCATGCCCCCTCCTCCAGCAACCCTCAGTTTGTTTTGAGATTAGAGTCTCTTATGGTTTGTCTCCCTCCTGATCCCATATTGTTTCATTTTTTCTTTTCCTATTCCCCACAACCCCCTGCCCCGCCTCTCAAATTCCTCATATCAGAGATAATTGCCTTTCTCCAATTGACTTATCTCACTGAGCATAATACCCTCTAGTACCATCCACATTGTTGCAAATGGCAAGATTTCATTTCTTTTGATGGCTACATAGTATTCCATTGTATTTATATACCAGATCTTCTTTATCCATTCATCTGTTGATGGACATCTAGGTTCTCTCCATAGTTTGGCTATTGTGGACATTGCTGCTATAAACATTCAGGTGCATGTGCCCCTTTGGATCACTACATTTGTATCTTTAGGGTGAATACCCAGTAGAGCCATTGCTAGGCCATAGGGTAGCTCTAATTTCAACTTTCTGAGGAACCCCCATACTGTTTTCGAGAGTGTCTGCACCAGCTTGCATTCCCACCAACAGTGGAGGAGGGTTCCCCTTTCTCCGCATCCTCACCAGCACCTGTTTTTTCCTGACTTGTTAATTTTAGCCATTTTGTCTGCTGTGAGGTGGTATCTCATTGTGGTTTTGATTTGTATTTCCCTGATGCCAAGTGATGTGGAGCACTTTTTCATGTGTCTGTTGGCCATCTGGATGTCTTCTTTGCAGAAATATCTGTTCCTGTCCTCTGCCCATTTCTTGATTGGATTATTTGTTCTTTGGTTGTTGAGTTTGCTAAGCTCTTTATAGATTTTGGATGCTAGCCCTTTATCTGATATGTCATTTACAAATATCTTCTCCCATTCTGTCAGTTGTCTTTCAGTTTTGTTGACTGTTTCCTTTGCTGTGCAAAAGCTTTTGATCTTGAAGAAATCCCAATAGTTCATTTTTGCCCTTGCTTCCCTTGCCTTTGGCAATGTTCCTAGGAAGAAGTTATTGTGGCTGAGGTCAAAGAGGTTGCTGCCTGTGTTCTCCTCAAGGATTTTGATGGATTCCTTTCTCACATTGAAGTCCTTCATCCATTTTGAGTCCATTTTCATGTGTGGTATAAGAAAATGGTCCAGTGTCATTTTTCTGCATATGGCTACCCAATTTTCCCAATACCATTTGCTAAAGAGACTGTCTTTTTTTCCATTGGACATTCTTCCCTGCTTTGTCGAAGATTAGTTGACCCGAGTTGAGGGTCTCTTTTTGGGCTCTCTATTCTGTTCCATTGATCTATGTGTCCGTTTTAATGCCAGTACCATACTGTCTTGATGATGACAGCTTTGTAATAGAGCTTGAAGTCCAGAATTGTGATACCACCAACTTTGGCTTTCTTTTTCAATATTCCTTTGGCTAGTCGAGGTCTTTTCTGGTTCCATGTAAATTTTAGGAATATTTGTTCCATTTCTTTGAAAAAAAAAATGGATGGTGCTTTGATAGGAATTGCATTAAATGTGTAGATTGCTTTAGGTAGCGTAGATGTTTTCACAATATTTGTTCTTCCAGTCCATGAGTATGGAACATTTTTCCCTTCCCTTTGTGTCTTCCTCAATTTCTTTCATGGCTGCTTTAAAGTTTTTTGAGTACATATTCTTTGCCTCTTTGGTTAGGTTTTTTCCTACGTATCTTATGGTTATGGGTGCAATTGTAAATGGGATTGACTCCTTAATTTCTCTTTCTTCTGTCTTGTTGTTGGTGTATAGAAATGCAACTGATTTCTGTGCATTGATTTTATATCCTGACACTTTACTGAATTACTGTAGTAGTTCTAGCCGATTTGGAGTGTAGTCTTTTGGGTTTTCCACATAAAGTATCATATCATCTGCAAAGAGTGAGAGTTTGATTTTTTTCTTTGCCAATTTGGATGTCTTTAATTTCTTTTTGTTGTCTGATTGTTGAGGCTAGGACTTCTAGTACTATGTTGAATAGCAGTGGTGATAATGGACATATCTTCCATGTTCCTGATCTTAATGGAAAAGCTCTCAGTTTTTCTTCATTGAGAATGATATTCGCTGTGGGTTTTTCATAGATGGCTTTGATGATATTGAGATTTGTACCCTCTATCCCTACACTTTGAAGAGTTTTGATCAAGAAAGACAGCTGTACTTTGTCAAATGCTTTTTCAGCATCTATTGAGAAGATCATACAGTTCTTGTTCTTTCTTTTATTAATGTATTGTATCACATTGTTTGATTTGTGGATGTTGAACCAAAGTTGCACCCTGGAATAAATCCCACCTGGTTGTGGTGAATAATCCTTTTAAGGTACTGTTGGATCCTATTGGCTAGTATTTTGGTGAGAATTTTTGCGTCCATGTTCATCAAGGATATTGGTCTGTAATTCTCTTTTTTGATTGGGACTTTGTCTGGTTTTGGAATCAAGGTAATGCTGGCCTCATAAAATGAGTTTGGAAGTTTTCCTTCCATTTCTATTTTTTGGAACAGTTTCAGGAGAATAAGAATTAATTATTCTTTAAATGTTTGGTAGAATTCACCTGGGAAGCCATCTGGCCCTGGGCTCTTGTTTGTTGGGAGATTTTTGATGACTGCTTCAATCTCTTTACTGGTTATGGGTCTGTTCAAGTTTTCTATTTCTTCCTGGTTCAGTTTTGGTAGTTTATATGTCCCTAGATATGTACCCATTTCTTCTTTTTCTGGAATCCCAATTATTCTGATATTGTTTTGTCTTATGGTATCACTTATCTCTCAAATTCTCCCTTCATGGTCCAGTAGTTGTTTGTCTCTCTTTTGCTCAGCTAATTTGTTCTCCATCACTTGGTCTTGTATATCACTAATTCTCTCTTCTGCCTCATTTATCCTAGCAGTGAGAGCTTCCTTTTTTAATTGCACCTCATTAATAGCTTTTATGATTTCGGCTTGGTTAGATTTTAGTTCTCTTATTTCTCCAGAAAGGACTTTTACTTCTCCATACAGGGTTTCTCTAATATCTTCGATGCCTTTTTCAAGCCCAGCTAGCACTTTGAGAATCATTATTCTGAACTCTAAATCTGACATATTACCCATGTCCATATTGATTAGGTCCCTAGCTTTTGGTACTGCCTCTTGTTTTTTTTTCTGTGGTGAGTTTTTCTGTCCTGTCATTTTATCCAGATAAGAATATATGAACAAGAAAATGAAATACTCAAAGGGTGGCAAAAGCCCCAGAAAACCAAATCAGAAGAGACCCCAAATTGAGGGGAGAAGAAAAGGGGTAAAAAGAAATTTAAAAAGAAAATTAAAAAAAGTATATATACACACACATATGTGTGTGTATATATACACATATATATTAAATATATTAAATTTATATATATCAAATATATTAAATTTATATACGTGTGTGTATACACACACACACACACACACATATATATATATATATATATATATATATATATATATATATATTTAACTAGTGAATTAAACAGAGCCACCCACTTGATTTTGGGTATATTTTGGTCTCTTAAAAGAAACTACCTACTTAGTCTCTTAGAAGAAACTACTTAGAAGAAACTAAGTCCCAAAATTTTAAAGAAAGAAAAACTTATATATACACAAAAATAAGGGTAAACACGATGAAGGGATGGAATATGATTGTAAAGATGAAAATTTAAAAATATTCTAAAAAGGGAATTGAGAAGATAAGTTGTTAGGGAAAAGAAAGAAAAAAAAAGTGGAGAGAATTTGCTCAGGCTGGAGACTAGAACAAAGCCCTGTGCCAGATTTAGGGTATATTTTGATCTATTAGAAGAAATTGTATCCCAAACATTTTTAGAAGAAAAAACTCTATACGTATACAAAAAATAATGTTAGATACAGTGAAGGATATAATATGACTCTAATAATGAAGGTTTAAAAATATTTTTTTAGGAAGGTATCATTAAGATAAACTAGATAAAAATGTTAAAAGAGGAAAGAGGAAAAGTTAAAAAATTGAATAAGAAAAAAATTAAATTAAAAAAATTAATTAACTTTGCAAGACTAAAGAATGATGGGGAGAAAGCCTTGAATTCCATACTTTGCTTTCCCCTCCTCTGGAATTCCACTCTTCTCCTTGATCAGTGAGCTTGGTCTTAGCTGGATGTTCTCACTGATCTTCTGGGGGAGGGGCCTGTTGTAGTGATTCTCAAATGTTTTTGCCCGAGGCAGAATTGCACCGCCCTTGCCAGGGCCCAAGCTAAGTAACCTGCTCTGGTTCGCTCTCGGAATGTTTGTTCCTTGAACTCTTTCTGTAGAACTCTGGAGGACAGGAATGAAAATGGTGGCCTCCCAATCTCCAATCAGGAGGAGCCAAGAGATCAGGGCCCCACTCTTCAGTGTACACTCAGAGAAAAGCAGTCAATCACTCCTGTTTCCCTGGTCTTTGTTCACACTCTGAGCTCACCTGGCCTGTGACCGAATGTTTCTGTCTCTGGCACACAGCCCCATTTGGAGTCTCCAAACTCATCAGATTCCTAACACACTGCTCTTCTTGTGGAGGAAGGTGGGTCTCCTCAGATCTGCCACTTGTGGGGTCCCTGCTCAAAGAGCAGTAGTCTGACTGTGCCGTGGATCACAGATAAAGGTAACCCCAAGCTGAGAGCTCACTCCCCTGCTCCATCTCTGTAGTTGGCTTCCCTGCTCTGATACCTGCAGGCTCTGCTACATTCAGACACCCCCGATCCTTCTATGATCCTGCAGGACCTGAGACCACACTGTCCCCTTGATGTCTCTACCCGTGCTTAGCCTCTGGAGAGATGTCTGTCAGTGGAGCAGACTTCTAAATGTATGGATTTTGTATTCCTTTGCTCCACCGCTTACCGGGAGCTGGCCCCTCCCCTCACAGTCTATCTTTCCATTGCTTCGGATTCACTTCTCCACACGTCCTACCTTTCAGAAAGTGGTTGATTTTCTGTTTCTAGAATTGCTGCTCCTCTTCTCTTCGATCTCCCATTTGGTTTGTAGGTGTTCAGAATGGTCTGATAACTATCTAGCTGAACTCCTGTGACCTGATGTCTTCTCAGTCTGCTACTCCTCAGTCATCTTGACTCTCCCTTACTGTTATATATGGACCATTCTTTATCCATTCATCTGTTGAAGGGCATCTTGGCTCTTTTCAGTTTGGCAATTGTGGTCATTGCTGCTATGAACATTGGGGTACATATGGTCCTTCTTTTCACTACATCTGTATCTTTGGGTTAAATACCAAGTAGTGCAATTGCAGGGTCATAAGGTAGCTCTATTTTTAATTTCTTAAGGAATCTCCACACCGTTTTCCAAAGTGGCTGCACCAACTTGCATTCTCACCAACAGTGTAAGAAGGTTTCCCTTTCTCCACAATCTCTCCAACACTTATTGTTTGCTGTCTTATTGATTTTGGCCATTCTGTCTGGTGTAAGATGGTATCTCAATGTGGTTTTGATTTTAATCTCCCTGAAGGCTAATGATGAATATTTTTTCATGTGTCTGTTAGCCATTTGTATGTTTTCTTTGGAGAAGTGTCTGTTCATGTCTTCTGTCCATTTTTTGATGTGATTATCTGTGTTTTGAGTGTTGAGTTTGAGGAGTTCTTTATATATCTTCTCCCACTCTGTGGGTTGTCCCTTTGTTTTGTTAACTGTTTCCTTTGCCAAGAAGATGCTTTTGATCTTGATGAAGTCCCAAAAGTTCATTTTTGCTTTTGTTTCTCTTACCTTTGGAGACATGTCTTGAAAGAAGTTGCTGTGGCTGATGTTGAAGAGATTACTACCTATGTTCTCCTCTAGGAATTTGATAGATTCCTGGCTCACATTGAGGTCGTTCATCCATTTTGAGTTTATCTTTGTGTATGGTGTAAGAGAATGGTTGAGTTTTATTCTTCTATACATAGCTGTCCAATTTTCCCAGCACCATTTATTGAAGAGACTATTTTTTCCACTGGATATTTTTTTCTGCTTTGTTGAAGATTATTTGACCATAGAGCTGAAGGTCCATATCTGAATTCTCTACTCTGTTCCACTGGTCTATGTGTCTGTTTTTGTGTCAGTACCATGCTGTCTTGGTGATCACAGCTTTGTAGTAAAGCTTGAAGTCAGGCAATGTGATGCCCCCAGTTTTGTTTTTCTTTTTCAACATTTCTTTAGCAATTTGGGGTCTTTTCTGGTTCCATACAACTTTTAGGATTGTTTTTCCCATCACTTTGAAAAGTGCCAGTGGAATTTTGATCGGGATGGCATTGAAAGTGTAGATTGCTCTGGGCATTATAGACATTTTAACAATGTTTGTTTTCCTGATCCATGGGTCACTTGACCTCTTATCAGATCAGACAGAGATATCAGGGGTAAGGAGGACAGGCATACATGGTCCTATTCAATTTTCCTGGAGGCACCTATAAGCTAATTTTCCACATAAGAGGAAAACTCTGGGTGGGATACAGTAAATCTCTGAACGGTTTGCAGTGTAATTAGTGTCACATAGCTGAGCTAGGACTGAACCATAGCTAGTATTTCCTGCCCTAGGACTGGTGAAACAGGTAATATTATCTCTAGTCGGTTGGAGCTGGACATTGAAAGCCACTGGACTAATTAATACTGTGGAGTTCTGGGTCTTGTCATAAAGGTCCAGCTTCCAATAGATAGAAGCAGGTACAGGAGTCCCTATATAGGCTCTGCATACTAGAGGTAGGCAGAACCAGCAAGCTTTCATGTTTGTGCTCGAGTTTCAGATTAGTGCATAGGTTGCTGTAAGGACCTGGCCAACCTGGTGGGTGGCGGCCAGGACCTGGGTTAAGTTTCAGAGCTTGATGAGGTTGATCCCATCACAGTCAGATTTTGGGGTTACCAATGCCTTTAGGGCCTCCTTGATCCTTTTTTTTTTTCTTCTAGTGCCTGATCCTGGGCCCCTCCTCCATATGACATTCCAAAGTGGGTCAGATAGGTACAGCAAACAGTGGCACCCTTGTCACCCCTGGTTTGGCAATCCCATTGGGTATTAGTTATTTGCCCAGTCCAATATTTTTTCCCATCATATATACATAAGGCAGCCCTTTGATAACATTTGGCTGGCATGTAATTATAGGCACTGAACCCAGTGCCTATTTTTACACAGGGATATTGGGGCTCTCTGAAAGTGTCAGGGAGGGAGGCAAGAGTGAGGAAACCCATAATTAGGTAAATGTACCAATCCATCCTAAGATTCCCAAGGTGGCCCCATAAAAATAACTATAGCAAGTCTCTGGGGGAAAAGTCCAGCTGGAAGGGACAACAGTGTATAGTCCAACTCTTAAGATGAGGGATATCACGTGGATGATAGCTAGGGACCATGGTGAGAAGATGTCCATTATTTGGTGGGGTCTCCTTGAAGGCAAAGCCAGAGCTGCTGTGGGGTCTGGCTGGATTTTCCACTGGTGTGTCTCCTTATCCAAATGATGAGCTTTGTTCACTCTGGAGTGATTGACCCATGGAGTGACACCTGTGACTCTGAGAGCAGTAGGGGAGGTTAAAACAACCATGTGAGGCCCTATCCACTGTGGTTTGATGGGGGTCCTTTTTCTAATCCTTGATGCAAAGGGAGTCCTCTGATGGGAATGAGTGTATCTTCAACTCTAGAGATATCAGAGCTCTCTTGATGGTAAATCTCCGCAGCTTATTTAGGACAGCCCCCAGTGCCTGATGCTGTTCTCTTATGTCCTTATCTCCAATCTGATGTAGGTTCCCTGGAAGGCTCCCTAAGGATGGGGGAGATCATCCATACACCAGTTTGAAAGGGGAGAAGGCTAGTGCTCCAGGTGCACAGTGAGTGTGCAGGAGGGCTAGGGGTAACAGATCTGGCTATGGAAGGTTAGTTTCCTGACAAAACTTTGCTAAGCTTCCCTTGAGGGTGTGATTCATTCATTCTACTTTCCCTGAGCTTTGAGGCCGGTAGGTGGTGTGAAGCTTCCAGGTGATGTTGAGAGATTTGGTTAAGGTCTGTACGATATCTGCTACAAATTCAGTTCCATTGTCACTATGGATTGTCAATGGCAGACTGAACCGGGGCACAATCTCCTGCAGGAAGATTCTAGTTACTTCCCAGCTCTGTTCCGTTCTGGTTGGGAAGGCCTAAACACAACCAGAGTATGTACACACCATGACTGGGAGATATTTGTACTCCCTGCTTGGCTGTACATCTCTGAAGTCTGTTTCTAGGTCCCTGGTAGGGGCTGTGGTGCAGCTAGAGCATTATCCTTAGCGCACGTTATGCACCATTCACTGGTTGCTCGCCATAGTGCTGGTGGTTGGCTGATGTTATAGTGCTTCTTGAGGTGCACCTCTAATGCAGTTTTTCCTAGAAGAGTGAGTTGGTGTTACTCCTTAACTAGATGCCTTCCTATTGCTGTTGTAATGAAGACACATCCATCTGGCATTACCCACCATCCTTTTTTAGTCAGGGTGACCCCCTCAGCCATGGCCCATTTTCTTTCCTTTTCAGTGTAACTGGAAGGAGGGATTTCTTCCAGAGGCATCAGGTCCATGTTGAGGGAAAGGACGTTGTTTATATCCTTACAGGCCGCAGTCTCAGCTGCCTCATCTGCCAGATGATTTCCTCCCGCTGTGGGGTCGTCTCCTTTCTGGTGTCCCTTACAGTGCAGGATTGCTACTTCCTTTGGAAGCCAGACAGGTTCGAGGAGTTTTAGTATCTCCTCCTTTTTTGGTGGCAGTAAGGAGGCCCCTTTCCTTATAGATGGCCTCACGTACGTACATAGTAACAAAGGTGTACCAGGAATCAATGTAAATGTTGACCTTGCCTTCATTGAGGTTGAGGGCTAGGACTAAGGCATACAATTCAGTCTATTGTGCTGACCATCCAGCTGGTAATGCTTTAGCTTCTAGGACTTCAGTGGTTGTGGTCAGTGCAAAACCTGCTTTCTGGACACCTTCTTGTAGATAATTGCTACCATCACTGAACAGCATGAGCTCTGTATTCTTTATGGCTTGATCCCGTAGATCTGGACAGCTCCGTAGACTTCATCTACATTGTTACCTTGGAGCAGTCATGGTCTGGTTCCCTTTCTTCTGTAGGGAGAAAGGTTGCTGGGTTTAATGTCCTTACTGTCTTGAGGGTGACCTGTGGGTTTTCACAGAGAAGCTCTTGGTATTGTGCTAGCCAGGAGCTGGAAAGGAAGTGGTGTCCCTGTATGTTCATGAGGGACACAACCACATGAAGGACTTTGATGTTAAGTTCTTGTCCCAGGGTGAGCTTGTCTGCCTCCTTTATGAGTTGGACTGTGGCTGCTGCTGCCCTGAGATATGGTGGCCATCCTGCTGCCATGGGTCCAGTTTCTTTGACAGATATGAAACTGGCTGTTGCCAGGGTCCAACAGTCTGGGTGATTACCCTGAGCACTATCTTTTCTTTCTCACGTACAAAGAGATTGAAGGGCTTTTCTGTATCTGGCAGGCCCAGAGCTGGAGCCCGCCCCAGAGCAGTCTTTATCTCTATGAAGGTGGCTTCTGCTTCCTGTCCAGGCAGAGGGTTTCTGATCTGGATCTCCTAAGAGATTGTAAAGGAGTTTTGCTATTGCTGAGAACCCAGGGATCCAGATGTGGCAGAATCCTGCAGCCCCCAGGAATTTCTCTAGACCTTTTTTTGTCCAAGGCTGAGGCAAAGAGATGGACTTTCTTTCTGGCCCTAATTCTCTCTTCCCTTGGGTGAAAAGGAAACTGAGGTATTGGACTTGTTGGCAGATCTCTGCTTTCTTCCATGAGACCCTGTATCCTGAGTCTGTCAGAAGCTGTAGGAGGGCCTTTGTGCCTTTATTATAGTCTTCTTGTCTATCACTGGCAAGGAGGAGGTCATCCACATATTGGAGGAGAGTACTTCGTGTGGCCTGGTGAGGTCTGTGGTGAAGTTGCTGAAGTCTGTGGCCAGTGCTTCCCCAAAGGGAATTGGTGAGTTCTTGAAACACTGAGGGAGGTGTGTCCAGTTTAGTTGCATCTGATGTCTTGTGTTGGGTTCAGTCCATTCAAAGGCAAATAGTGCCTGGCTCTGGGGAGCTAACGGATGGCCCACAGGTCCTGAACTGGTTGGTATCCTCCTCCTGGTTTCTTGACTGGCAAGAGTGGGGTATTTCGGGCCAATTGACACTTGGCCAGAATGTCTGCTTTTTTGAGCTTCGTCAGGTGTTCTTGGATGCCGATCTTAGCTTCTTGTGGAAGGGGATACTGCATTTGTCTTTGGGGTTGGGCTCCCAGGAGCAGTTCAACAATGATAGGATCCTGGTTCTGGGATACTCTGGGTGGGTTGTCCTCAGCCCATACTGTAGGGAAGGAAAGTCTGAATTCCAGTGGGCTGTTCAGCTGGGCTTGAGCACAAAATAGCCTCCATTCTTCTCTGGATGTGATGATCACCAGTACCAAAGACCCTGCTTCTTCTTGTCTTGGGTTTAATCAGAGGATAGTATGTCTGATGGATTCAAAAGTTGTTTGAACCCTGAGTTTAGAGAGTATGTCTTGGCCCAGGAGGGGGATGGGGAAATCAGGCAAATAAAGGAACTCATGCCAGACCTTGGGATCCCCGAGTTCACACTGTCGTGCCTGGCAGAAGGGTTGTTGTATTGCTTTCATCCCAGTGGCCCCAAGGATGGTCGCAGTTCTTGTGCTAAAGGGGTCCAATGTGGAGGTAACAACAGAGTGCTCAGCCCCAGTGTCAACCATAAAAGTCATTGATTGGCCCCCTACTTTCATTCCTACTGTGGGCTCATGGTGGCTGAGGACGAGTGAGCCAGGTCCCTCTCAGTCAGAATCTACTTCGGCCAGGCCTAAGATGTCCTTTCCTTGTGGTTCTTCCTTGTAGCGACTGGGCTTTGGAGCTTTTCTCCGGTGGGGACATCCATGTTTCCAGTGCCCTCTTTTCCTTAGAGTAGGCACATTTGTCTCTCACCAAGGAGGTTCTGGGCTTCCCCCTTTTGGTGGTTAGGGTTTTCCCATCTTTGCTTCGTCCTTTTCCCTCAGGGTGGTGGCAAGGAGTCCGACCTTTTTCTTCATCTTCTTTTCAGTTTCCCTCTCGGCTGGGAATAGCTTCTCTATTCATGTATACCTTATTAACAACCTCTATCAACTGGGTGATGTTCATCCTTACAAATTCCTCCAGTTTCTGGAGTTTCTTCCTGATGTCTGGAGTGGCTTGAGCCACAAAGGAGGTATTTACTATTTGTTGGCTCTCCTGTGCCTCAGGGTCAGAGTATACACCGATAGGCTTCACACAGTCTTCCGTACTAGTCCCTGGGAGATTCCTCCAGCTATTGAGTGACTCTGGACACTTTGGTCATGTTCATGGTTTTCTTTGCTCCTGCTTGGATTCCCTGGAGGAGGGCCCTTGGTATCAGTGGATGTGAGCCTGTCCTTCCTCTCTGGTGAGGTCTCATGTGGGACACTCCTCAGATGCTGCAGTGCTAGTCCAGGCAACAGGATTGATAACTCCTATTGGCACATGTTCTTCTAGATACTGCATTGCTCCTTTTAGTATTATTCTTCTTTCTTCCATGTTGAACAGGATGCAGAGAAGCTGCTGGCAGCCCTCCCAGGTTGGCCAGTGGGTTTGGAAAAGGGACTTCATGAAGTCTACCATAGCTTGTGGCTATTCAGAGTAAGATAGGGTGTTGTGCTTCCAGTTGAGGAGGTCGCTGATGGAGAAAGGTTGGTAATAGATCATAGATCGGCCGGGTCAAGCAGTTCTATCTTCATGGTACAATTTGGGTTCCCGTGTTTTCTGTACCAGCATCTGGAAGGTGCTTATGCCTGGCCTGGGGTATAGTCTGGCTGCTCCTCCTGGGGAAAATGAATCCCTTGGGCCTGGTGGTGTCAGTGGATTCTCTGGACCCAAGGGCTTTGGAGAGACTGATGGTGGTGGAGTGTCTGAAACTGGAGGGCCAGGTGCAGATGTTCTTGAGGAAACATATGGTTAGGGTCAGGATCTGCTCATCCTCAGAATCTCCAGCCAAGATCTGTGGAGGCTGGGACTTCTGTTGGTTCTCTTTGGGCCCCTTAGATTAGGCGACTAAGACTCTAGCCTGTCCCTGCCTGTTGAGAATGAACCTCACCCATGGGAGAAGGGTATGGGCAATTTCCAGTAAAGAACTGATGTATGGGAACTCTTTGGAGTGTCCTGGATCCCCTGTGATGACTCGCCATACACGATGGATAGTTGGGACATCCAATGTCCCTTCTGACAGCCATCGGACCTCAAAAGTCAGCCAATGTAACTCACACAGGGTTCTCAACTTACTGGGGTGCATCTTAACTTGGTAATCTCCTGAGAACCCTTTTTTGAAATTCTTGGTCATGGTCTCCAGGACCATGGTTTTGCTCTGTCCTGATCCCATGGTGGTGTTTCTGGTGTGTGGTGGTGCAGAGACAGACAAAGTGTGGGTGTCCCTCCCAAGGACAGACCAGTCAGATGCCCACCTGTATGCTCTCCCTTAGGAGATTTGGGTGCCTCTTAGCTCTAGTGAGTCCATATAAACCCCATACTGGTGCTCAGAAAGTGCTCGCCTTAGACCTTATGAGGTCACCATGGAAACAGGTTAGGGCCCACTCGGACTCCATAGGCTTCTGGGGACCCTAAGGGTGCCGGCCTGTGGAGCCACAGAATCAGTCCTCCTGACAAGCTAGGTCAAACTGCACATTAACTCATGCATTCATACTGAAGTTATTACAGTCCCCCCCTCCCTTCATTTACTCTTCTCCTACCCCTTAACCCCCCATGTTGTATCTCCTCTCCCTCATATCAGGGAGATCATATGATAGTTGTCTTTCTCCGATTGACTCATTTTGCTAAGCATGATACCCTCTAGTTCCATCCACGTCATCGCAAATGGCAAGATTTCATTTCTTTTGATGGCTGCATAGTATTCCATTGTGTATATATACCACATCTTCTTTATCCATTCGTCTGTTGATGGACATCTAGGTTCTTTCCATAGTTTGGCTATTGTAGACATTGCTGCTATAAACATTCGGGTGCACGTGCCCCTTCAGATCACTACGTTTGTATCTTTAGGGTAAATACCCAGTAGTGCAATTGCTGGGTCATAGGGTAGTTCTATTTTCAACATTTTGAGGAACCTCCATGCTGTTTTCCAGAGTGGTTGCACCAGCTTGCATTCCCACCAACAGTGTAGGAGGGTTCCCCTTTCTCCGCATCCTCGCCAGCATCTGTCATTTCCGGACTTGTTAATTTTAGCCATTCTGACTGGTGTGAGGTGGTATCTCATTGTGGTTTTGATTTGTATTTCCCTGATGCCGAGTGATATGGAGCACTTTTTCATGTGTCTGTTGGCCATCTGGATGTCTTCTTTGCAGAAATGTCTGTTCATGTCTTCTGCCCATTTCTTGATTGGATTATTTGTTCTTTGGGTGTTGAGTTTGCTAAGTTCTTTATAGATTCTGGACACTAGCCCTTTATCCGATATGTCGTTTGCAAATTTCTTCTCCCATTCTGTCAGTTGTCCTTTGGTTTTGTTAACTGTATCCTTTGCTGTGCAAAAGCTTTTGATCTTGATAAAGTCCCAATAGTTCATTTTTGCCCTTGCTTCCCTTGCCTTTGGCGATGTTCCTAGGAAGATGTTGCTGTGGCTGAGGTCGAAGAGGTTGCTGCCTGTGTTCTCCTCAAGGATTTTGATGGATTCCTTTCTCACATTGAGGTCCTTCATCCATTTTGAGTCTATTTTCGTGTGTGGTGTAAGGAAATGATCCAATTTCATTTTTCTGCATGTGGCTGTCCAATTTTCCCAACACCATTTATTGAAGAGGCTGTCTTTTTTCCATTGGACATTCTTTCCTGCTTTGTCGAAGATTAGTTGACCATAGAGTTGAGGGTCTATTTCTGGGCTCTCTATTCTGTTCCATGGATCTATGTGTCTGTTTTTGTGCCAGTACCATGCTGTCTTGATGATGACAGCTTTGTAATAGAGCTTGAAGTCCGGAATTGTGATGCCACCAACTTTGGCTTTCTTTTTCAATATTCCTTTGGCTATTCGCGGTCTTTTCTGGTTCCATATAAATTTTAGGATTATTTGTTCCATTTCTTTGAAAAAAATGGATGGTACTTTGATAGGAATTGCATTAAATGTGTAGATTGCTTTAGGTAGCATAGACATTTTCACAATATTTATTCTTCCAATCCAGGAGCATGGAACATTTTTCCATTTCTTTGTGTCTTCCTCAATTTCTTTCATGAGTACTTTATAGTTTTCTGTGTATAGATTCTTAGTCTCTTTGGTTAGGTTTATTCCTAGGTATCTTATACTTTTGGGTGCAATTGTAAATGGGATTGACTCCTTAATTTCTCTTTCTTCTGTCGTTGGTGTAGAGAAATGCAACTGATTTCTGTGCATTGATTTTATATCCTGACACTTTACTGAATTCCTGTACCAGTTCTAGCAGTTTTGGAGTGGAGTCTTTTGGGTTTTCCACATATAGTATCATATCATCTGCGAAGAGTGATAGTTTGACTTCTTCTTTGCCGATTTGGATGCCTTTAATTTCTTTGTGTTGTCTGATTGCTGAGGCTAGGGCTTCTAGCACTATGTTGAATAGCAGTGGTGATAACGGACATCCCTGCCGTGTTCCTGACCTTAGCGGAAAAGCTTTCAGTTTTTCTCCATTGAGAATGATATTTGCGATGGGTTTTTCATAGATGGCTTTGATAATATTGAGGTATGTGCCCTCTATCCCTACACTTTGAAGAGTTTTGATCAGGAAGGGATGCTGTACTTTGTCAAATGCTTTTTCAGCACCTATTGAGAATATCATATGGTTCCTGTTCTTTCTTTTATTAATGTGTTTTATCACATTGATTTGCGGATGTTGAACCAAACTTGCAGCCCTGGAATAACTCCCACTTGGTCGTGGTGAATAATCCTTTTAATGTACTGTTGAATCCTATTGGCTAGTATTTTGGTGAGAATTTTTGCATCTGTGTTCCTCAAGGATATTGGTCTGTAGTTCTCTTTTTTGATGGGATCCTTGTCTGGTTTTGGGATCAAGGTGATGCTGGCTTCATAAAATGATTTGGGAAGTTTTCCTTCCATTTCTATTTTTTGGAACAGTTTCAGGAGAATAGGAATTAGTTCTTCTTTAAATGTTTGGTAGAATTCCCCCGGGAAGCCATCTGGCCCTGGGCTTTTGTTTGTTTGGAGATTTTTGATGACTGTTTCAATCTCCTTACTGGTTATGGGTCTGTTCAGGCTTTCTATTTCTTCCTGGTTCAGTTGTGGTAGTTTATATGTCTCTAGGAATGCATCCATTTCTTCCAGATTGTCAAATTTGTTGGTATAGAGTTGCTCATAATATGTTCTTATAATTGTCTGTATTTCTTTGGTATTCGTTGTGATCTCTCCTCTTTCATTCATGATTTTATTTATTTGGGTCCTTTCTCTTTTCTTTTTGATAAGTCTGGTCAGGGGTTTATCAATCTTATTAATTCTTTCAAAGAACCAGCTCCTAGTTTCGTTGATTTGTTCTATTGTTTTTTTTGGTTTCTATTTCATTGATTTCTGCTCTGATCTTTATGATTTCTCTTCTGCTGGGTTTAGGGTTTCTTTCTTGTTCTTTCTCCAGCTCCTTTAGGTGTAGGGTTAGGTTTTGTACTTGAGACCTTTCTTGTTTCTTGAGAAAGGCTTGTACCGTTATATATTTACCTCTCAGGACTGCCTTTGTTGTGTCCCACAGATTTTGAACTGTTGTATTTTCATTATCATTTGTTTCCATGATTTTTTTCAATTCTTCTTTAATTTCCTGGTTGACCCATTCATTCTTTAGAAGGATGCTGTTTAGTCTCCATGTATTTGGGTTCTTTCCCAATTTCCTCTTGTGATTGTGTTCTAGCTTCAGAGCGTTGTGGTCTGAAAATATGCAGGGAATGAGCCCAATATTTTGATACCAGTTGAGACCTGATTTAGGACCAAGGATGTGATCTATTCTGGAGAATGTTCCATGGGCACTAGAGAAGAATGTGTATTCTGTTGCTTTGGGATGAAATGTTCTGAATATATCTGTGATATCCATCTGGTCCAGTGTGTCATTTAAGGCCTTTATTTCCTTGTTGATCTTTTGCTTGGATGATCCGTCCATTTCAGTGAGGGGAGTGTTAAAGTCCCCTACTATTATTGTATTATTGTTGATGTGTTTCTTTGATTTTGTTATTAATTGGTTTATATAGTTGGCTGCTCCCACGTTAGGGGCATAGATATTTACAATTGTTAGATCTTCTTGTTGGACAGATCCTTTGAGTATGATATAGTGTCCTTTCTCATCTCTTATTATAGTCTTTGGCTTAAAATCTAATTAATCTAATATAAGGATTGCCACTCCTGCTTTCTTCTGATGTCCATTAGTATGGTAAATTCTTTTGCACCCCCTCACTTTAAATCTGAAGGTGTCTTCGGGTTTTAAATGAGTTTCTTGTAGGCAACATATAGATGAGTTTTGTTTTTTTATCCATTCTGATACCCTGTGTCTTTTGATTGGGGCATTTAGCCCATTAACATTCAGGGTAACTATTGAGAGATATGAATTTAGTGCCATTGTATTGCCTGTAAGGTGACTGTTATTGTATATTGTTTCTGTTCCTTTCAGATCTACTAGTTTTAGGGTCTCTCTTTGCTTAGAGGACCCCTTTCAATATTTCCTGTAGAGCTGGTTTGGTGTTTGCAAATTCTTTCAGTTTTTGTTTGTCCTGGAAGCTTTTAATCTCTCCTTCTATTTTCAATGATAGCCTAGCTGGATATAGTATTCTTGGCTGCATGTTTTTCTCGTTTAGTACTCTGAATATATCATGCCAGCTCTTTCTGGCCTGCCAGGTCTCTGTGAATAAGTCTGCTGCTAATCTAATATTTTTACCATGGTATGTTACAGACTTCTTCTCCTGGGCTGCTTTCAGGATTTTCTCTTTGTCACTAAGACTTGTAAATTTTACTATTAGGTGACGGGGTGTGGACCTATTCTTATTGATTTTGAGGGGGGTTCTCTGAACCTCCTGGATTTTGATGCTTGTTCCCTTTGCCATATTAGGGAAATTCTCTCTAATAATTCTCTCCAATATACCTTCTGCTCCCCTCTTTCTTTCTTCTGCTTCTGGAATCCCAATAATTCTAATGTTGTTTCATCTTATGGTGTCACTTATCTCTTGAATTCTGCCCTCATGGTCCTGTAGCTGTTTGTCCCTCTTTTGATGAGATTCTTTATTCTGTGTCATTTGGTCTTCTATATCGCTAATTCTTTCTTCTGCCTCATTTATCCTAGCTGTGAGAGCCTCCTTTTTTGATTGCACCTCATTAATAGCTTTTTTGATTTCAACTTGATTAGATTTTAAGTCTTTTATTTCTCCAGAAAGGGCTTTTATTTCTCCTGAGAGGGTTTCTCTAATATCTTCCATGCCTTTTTCGAGCTCAGCTAGAACCTTGAGAATAGTCATTCTGAACTCTAGATCTGACATATTACCAATGTCTGTATTGATTAGGTCCCTAGCCTTTGGTACTGCCTCTTGTTCCTTTTTTTTGTGGTGAATTTTTCCGCCTTGTCATTTTGTCCAGATAAGAGTATATGAAGGAACAAGTAAAATACTAAAAGGGTGGCAACAACCCCAGGAAAATATGCTTTAGCCAAATCAGAAGAGATCCCAAATCATGAGGGTGGGGGAAGCGGATAAAAAGAGGTTCAGAAAGAAAAAAAAAAAGAAAAAAGAAAAAAGAAACAAATATAAAAAAACCAATAATGAAAAAATATAAAAAGGAAAAAAAAATATATATTAGATAAACTAGTTAAAAAATGTTAAAAAAGAAAAGGGTAATAGTTAAAAAAATTTAGCAGAAGAAGAGGAAAAAAAATTGAAAAAGAAAAAAAAATTAAATTAACTGCAAAGCTAAAGAATCATGGGGAGAAAGCCATGAGTTCCATGCTTTGCTTTCTCCTCCTCTGGAATTCCGCTGCTCTCCTTGGTATTGAAACTGCACTCCTTGTAAGTGAACTTCGTCCTCGCTGGGTTTCTTGTTGATCTTCTGGGGGAGGGGCCTGTTGTAGTGATTCTCAAGTGTCTTTGCCCCAGGCGGAGTTGCACCGCCCTTATCAGGGGCCGGGCTGAGTAATCCGCTCGGGTTTGCTTTCGGGAGCTTTTGTTCCCTGAGCACTTTCTGTAGAGTTCTGGAGGACAGGAATGAAGATGGCGGCCTCCCAGTCTCCGGCCTGGAGGAGCCGAGAGCCTGGGGCCCCACTCTTCAGTGCGCCCTCAGAGAACAGTGCCCAATTACTCCTGTCACCCTGGCCTCCGGCCGTGTTCCAAGCTGACCGAGCCTGCGACCGGTTCAAGGTAACCCCGAACTGAGAGTCAGTCCTTGGCTCTGTCTCTGTAGCCAGCTTCCCTGTTCTAATTCCTGCAAGCTCTGCGACACTCATACACCCCCGATCCTTCTGTGACCCTGCGGGACCTGAGGCCACACTGACCCCGTGTGGGCTTCACCCTGGTTAAGCCTCTGGAGCGATGTCCCTCAGCGGAACAGACTTTTAAAAGTCCTGATTTTGTGCTCCGCCGCTTGCTGGGAGCCAGCCCCTCCCCCCGCGGTCTATCTTCCCGTCGCTTTGGATTCACTTCTCCGCCAGTCCTACCTTTCAGAAAGTGGTTGATTTTATGTTTCTAGAATTGCTGTTCTTCTTCTCTTTGATCTCCCATTGGATTTGTAGGTGTTTACAATCTTTAGATAAGCTATCTAGCTGATCTCCCGCAACCTGAAGTAGTCTCAGCCTGCTACTTCTCCGCCATCTTGACTCCTCCCCTCACAAGAAGATTTTTATTGTTGGTAATAAATAACCTTTCTCCCAATAATAGCTAACCTCTCAAGGTCCTGGTGACCTTCCTTCCAAAATTCCTTAGAGACTTATGCCATCCCTAATCCCCTTTGTCCTCACCCACCACCAAGTCCACCCCTGCTCTGCCTTTAAAAACTCTGACTGTAATCTGGTTCAGGGTCCAAGTCCCTACTCCGCTGTGCCAGGTATACTTGGGCCCAAGCTTAAGCTTGTCTAATAAACCCTCGTATGATTGCATCGGTGCTTGGCTCCTTGGTGGTCTCTCGGATGTGAAAACTCAGGCATAACAGTATATGGTAATTTGTTATAGCAGCAATAGAAAACTAATACACCTTCCAATTCTCACATCAGGGAGTTAAGGTATGATATAGTAGCTTTGGTGTATTTTGAGGAATACCACTTTAGTATCTACTAATCTGCTCAGGCTGGACCATTGGTCTTTCTGAATCCAGCAGTTTTCCTCTTAGTCAAGAATCTTAGAGGACAAGTTTGTTATCATTTTGAATTTATATCTATCACATTGCACGCACTTATGAATTTTTACTTATATATCATGTGTATCCTTAGTTTCTTTTGCAGATAACTAAACTGAAACAGTGATTTTAGGAATTAGATGTTAGTGATGTTAAGAATTAGAAATATAGCACTTATTTCCCCAGCTTGCTACTTAATATTCTGAGCCATGCTCTTCCCTGTCATAAAACTCTAAAGGTACGACTAAAGAAAACTACCATAGACTAGGGTTTTGGTGAAGAAAATTATCTAAGACAGTGAAAATGACAAAAAAAAAATGTGGAGAGACTGCAAGTGTGCAAAGTGCTATATATGTCCTACGTTTAACAACTACATTTCATTTTCTCTTTTGTAGTTAACAATACTTGTCTCATAAATGGCATATAATTGGAAGAGAAGATGAAGAAGAATTGGGGAAAATTAATTGATATTAATGTGAACAAAACCTATCAATAAAAAATGAAAAGTTTTTATGTTTGAGTATCAGATGCATTTATACAAGCACTGATTTATAAGTTAGTTGTGTCACAAATTTGCAAGTTCTAAAATAGCTACTCAGCAATCTAGAGACTGTCACCCTATCTTGCCACATCCTAGGAATAAAGATTCAGCAGTCACAACCTAAGTGACAAAATTGTTGCTGCTAAAGGTAGAATACAGTTCAGTTCCTGCTTTCTCATAGGAAGACTGGTTCAGCATAGCTAACAGAAAGAAAAAGATGTATTTGTCAGTTAATGAAAGAGTTGGGTCTTAGTGGTACACAAGAAAAATTTTGGGGATAAATTAGATATTTTCCTTTGTTTTTACTTTCTGGACCAATGAAATCAGTGATTACTTGTAAGATTTCAGACACAAGAAGCAAAATGGCCACAGTGTCCACAAGCTAGTGAATCCACTGCATCTGATTACCCAGAATTTACTGTTTACTCTTAAAAGCAGCTTTTCATATTCCTTTTAGGGATATATAGCCCATGTAGATGAGTTCCACCCTAGCGGATGGTCAGATTAAACAGAAGGACAGGTACCTGAAGAAGTTTAACACTTGCTACCAGCATCACACAAACCCTTATGATGAGGTCCATTGCAGGTGTACCTGCAGAAAGCCTATGTGCTCCTGCATCAATCTTTATCCTCATTGTATAGAGGAGGAATCTGAGGTTAGAGAGTTACACCTATGGGACTATTAGATATCAGAGTTGGGACTTGATTTCAGGTTTTCTTGGCTCCCAGTCCATTATTCTGCTTGCTGTCTACAGGGAAATTATTAATAGAGCTTGACCAGGTGGTAACATTAACTCAGGGGAAAAAGATTAACAACACGATATACAAATAAATTTTCTTTCTGTGTTTTCAGTAGCAAAATGCTGTGGTTCACATCTTTCTACTGAGAAGGACACTTTTTCCCTCAACTTTGAAAAGGTTGCTTCTAAGTGTGTTGCTCTGTGTTCAGTATTTCACTACATCATTTTTTTCACTGCAAAGCAAACTAACACATTTGAGCAAAAATCATTTCCAAGTAAACTATTTTCCTGGGCAAAATAGTTTTAAAAGAAATGCTACTTATCATTTGAAATTAGGATGAATATCATCACCAGCTAATTTTTATTTATTTTTAAAATTTTGTAGTAAAGTCTAACTTACAGGAAAGTTGCAAGGATAATACAAAAAACTTCTGATTGCTCTTTACCCAACTTCACCTTTCACTAGTATTTAATAATTTGCCATATTTGTTTTATTATTCTCTCTTTGTTTCTCTCTCCATATATATATATGTATATGTATATATATATATATATAAATATTTACAGAAACATTTTTTTCTGAAGTATTTGAGAATATGATTCATAAGTCCTTAATTATTCTTTGTGTTTTCCCTAAAATAGGAAATTACTTTCATATAAACACAGTGCAGTTATCAAATTCAGGAAATTTAATATTGATAAAATACTTTTATCTAACCTATGATCCATATTCTACTTTTGTCATTTGACTAGAACTTATTCTGATCTCATGTATTCCATTTAGTTGTCATTTCTCTTTAGTCTTTAACCTGGAATAGTTTATAAGCCTTACTTTTATTTATTTATTTTTAAGATTTTATTTATTTATTTGACAGACAGAGATCACAAGTAGGCAGAGAGGCAGGCAGAGAGAGAGAGGAGGAAGCAGGCTCCCTGCTGAGCAGAGAGCCCGATGTGGAGCTCCATCCCAGGACCCTGAGATCACCACTTGAGCCGAAGGCAGAGGCTTTAACCCACTGAGCCACCCAGGCGCCCCAAGCCTTACTTTTTTTTAATTGACATTTTTTTTTAAAAGAATGCAGCTCAGTTTTTTATGTAATATACTTAGATTTAGGTTTTTCTATTTCCTCATAATTTGTTTGAGACCTCCATACATATTACAAAAGTGGTGTTTCTGTTTCAGAGAAACACATGTAGCAACACATGTTATCTTTTTGCCCTTTATTAGTGAGGTTAATTTTGATCAACTTGTTAACAAATCATTTTTTTCCAATATTGAGTTACTATCTCTCCCTTGCAACTAATAAAGAAACTGTGGGGAGACAATTTAAGACCATGCAAATATCCTGTTTCTCATCAATTCCCCTACCTCACATACAGATAGCATCAACTGATGATTCTTGCTTGAACCAATCTTTACTGTGATTTTTATAAAATGGGTGCTTTTCTAAATCTACCACTTCCTCTATTCTTACTACTTGACATTACATTTGCTTGTTTCCCTCTCTGTTTTTCTCTCTCTGTTTCCCTATTTATTATCAGTGTGGACTAATGGGCTCCTGTTTTATTCAATGGGTGAGTATTCATTACCTTCCTTATTTATTTTGATGCTCAACTTGTGCCAGATTTTCTCCAGGTAAGGGGAAGCTCCTTTCAAGCTGGTTATTTCAAAATCCACCACATTATTATTATTTTTTAGCACTTTCCTAATTTATAGTAAAACAAGATACTCCAGGCTAAACTTATACCTTCCCTCTCTTAGCCTTGGCATCACCCATTTCTCCATGGAGTTATAGTTCCTTTTAATGTGTAATGGTACTAAGAAACCAAGATCTAGACACTAAATGTATTATTGCTAAGGTGTCATATTGATAACCTCCAATCTTAATCTTGTCTGTCCCTGTTATTTATATTTTCCTTCTTGCATGGTGAAAACTCTCACTCCCTACAACATCATTTACTCACTTGCTCACTCCTGGAGTACATAGAAATCATTTCAGAATTTTTATTATGATAAATAAACATATCAAGAAGAGTTCCAGTCAAATTTTGACTGAAATACCCATACCACATTTCAGGTATGGGTATTCTCACAGGAATTCAGGAAATGGTTGAAAGAAAAGAGTAGAGTTTAAGTCATCACTTATGTTAGGAGGATATTAAGCCCATCTTTTTTGCTTTGTTAAGGTAGTAGGTCCATTGGGAAAGTAGTCTCCAGTGTGACTCAGAGGTGCATTTCCTTCTAGTCCTTCAATTAATAAAAATTACATTATATGCTTAAAAATATCTTCTTCTTACATGTAGACTATTATGTTAAGTGTTCTTAACTACAATAAAATAAGAATTACAAGCCATCCTTATATTACAAAGAAACTTTGTGAAATATTGTACTTCTTAAGTACCATTTGAATGTTTATGTACTAAACATTCATAGTTTAGAAAGAACTAGAGAAGATTAAGGTTTAGAAAATGAAAAAAGTCAAAGAAAATATATTCCAAATTCAAATCCTCAAAGGAGTTCCAGAGTGCTCTAGAATACCCGAAGTTGGGATGAGAATGTCACCCCTCCAAAAAACCAATTTTATAAAAATAAGCAAACTCTGGGCTCTCCCATTTAAGTGCAAAATATTTCAATAAAAGAATATAGAGGAAATCAACAACAGAAAAGGGGACAAACAAACAAAATCTATGGGTTCCATTACCAGAAGGATACTCCAGTTTTTCATGAAAATTCACACGGGTTTCAGACTCCCTGAAACTACCTAAACAGTCTGATAGAACACCTGAGATCAGATTTCTTTGGACTCCTGGTTGTATGGAATAAAAACTTAACAGGTTTCATGACCTGCTTTCTAGGTAAGGATTCTTGTATGTTCCTATTATTTTTGAATCCTGTTTTTATGGTGTGAATAGACCTTGGAGGAACTAAAATCTACAGAGAGCAAATGACTTTTCCAAGAACAGAAAGGTTGTAGAGAAAAGAGCCTGGATGGTTCTTGTTATAGAAAGGAATTAAAGTATAGATGGAAAATGGATTGAATTATTTTATGTTCCATTTTTACCCTGGAATTTTATGAGTCTGCTTTCTGATTGCTAGTTTAGTGGTCTTTCTATCTTACCCTTAGAAGTCATGAGTTTGAGGGGATAAGAAGGGAACCAGGGAGAGTAGCTCTACTTTTTGTCATTTTACTTACTGATTTTTCAGGAAAAGTTTTTCTGGAAGGAAGAAGTTTGGGATCCATAACATGATTCAGTTGTAATACTGTCTAGAACCTCATTTTAGTCAGAAGTGCATGCCATATATGAATACATCTTTTAAAACATCAAAGTATTTTGCAGCTAGGAAACTTGATAAGGGCCAGAAATTGGCTGAGAATGCTTTTCAACTTTTGTCAGCCTTGTCACTGGTGGTCTTAGTATGCTTCTATCTATGGCTAACCAACTCTAGTTAGACAGCATCCTAATGTTTCTAATAATTTCTGAAATTCTGAGTATTATAACCCATTACTTTCTCTTACAATGTTGTGTAGAGCTGTGAAATTAATTGTTCTTAGGAGAGAGTCATGTAATCACTTCTTTAACAGATTGGAATACAGCTAGGGGTCTACTTTAGGGTATGATGCCTGCTCTCAGACTACATGATGGCTGTTTTTCAACAATTCGACTAGTATTAATTACTCTTGTGAGTTTTTATTTAAAACAGTCTTTCCATTGTTACAAAACAGAATGATACTAAGTGTGAACAATTATGAGTTCAAGTAATAGCTGCTAGGATGTCTTCTGCACATATTATCCGCTGTCTGCTTTCCAAGTGTACATGTTCCAGATGATGATTTGAGACATATTAGTATATATAATGTAAGGTCGGACAAAAATGACCATCAGTTTAGCTGTAAGTTCACATCAATTCTCCAAAAACATATGCTTCTAGGGCAAAAGGATCCTTGTGGCTTCTATAATTCCTTTAGTTCCTTCCACAAATATTTACTTAATGTATACATATATTAGACACTATGTTTGGCATAGAGAAACAATGGTAAACCCACAGATTTCTTCAACTTTTGGTGTTTAGAGTGTATTGGGGTATACATATGTAAATACATAAGATACAAATGGGTTAAGATAAGGGGAGAGTTAAGAAATAAAGGGGGCCTAATCTTGGAAGTGATATTTAAACTGAGACTAAAGGATGAAGAGTTAAACAGGTGAGGTGGGTTTTGGAAGGAATGTTTTCTGAAACAGGAAGAGTGTAAAAAAAAAAAAAAAGCCCGGAAGACAGAAAAAAACCATCTTATATAATGAGATACAATGGAACTACATCAGTACTATTTAGTGTGTAAGTTCATGAGCAGTGACAAATGTGGCTAGATTGTAGCCACACTCCTGAGGGCAGTAACCTTGTCTATTTTGTTCGAAATAGAATTGCCATGATCTACCACAGTTCCTGTCACATAGTAAAAATTCAAAACATGTTTGTTGAACAACAAAAATAACAACAAAGATATCAGTCATTTATTTATGAGACAAAAAGCATTCTAAAGTGCTTTATTCATATGCAATTTTATTAAATCCTCACAACACAATGAGGGATTTATTATATCATTGTCATTCTGCTCATTTTACAGATAAGGCAACAGAAGCTCAATGAGGTTAACCCAATAGCCCAAGATCACCTAGCTAGTGTTTGGCCCAATCTACAATTTAAACTCAGGCAATCTCAGACTCTCCTGATTCTGTCTAGATTCAGCATTAATGAATTGTGAATTTTCCCTAATGTAATGGGAAATTACTAACAGGTTTAATGCTTTGAATTTTACCAAGATGACTCTAGCAGCAATGTGAAGAATGGATCTAAGTGGGAGCAAGACTAGAGGTAAGGAAATAAGTTAAGAAGGCATTGTGATAGTCCATGCAACTGGTGATGGTGGCTTGGACTACAGTGGTAGTAGTGCAAATGGAAATAAATAACCATATTCCAGAGATCTATGGTTTGGAGAGTTTTAATTGACAAGGCTTGTTAATTGATTGAATGGAGGTGTCAATGAGGGAGACAAAGGAATCAAGGGAGACTTTCAGGTTTCTGAAATAATTACAGTTGGACGTTTGGTGGTGCAATTCACTGAGACAAAGAACAGGAGGAGGAGAAGCAGGTTTGAGGTGACATGTGAGAAGATGACAATTTTTGGCATGATGAGTGTGAGCTCTTTGAGCTTTTTGAAGGAGGGGTATTCAAGTAGACATGTCTAATAATCATTTCAATAAACTTGCCTCATGTTTAGACAAGAAATCAAGGATGGAAACAGAGATGTGAAAGATACCAACATATAACTGACATTTGCAGCTAATGGGGGCAATTGCAACCATGTTGGAAAATTATGTACACTGACAAAAGCAGAAAACCCAAGACAGAGCCCCAATAACCATCAATAACTGACATGCAGAGGAAAAAGGACCTGTAAAGAATGTTGGCAAGGATGTGGAGAAAGGGGAACCCTCTTACACAGTTGGTGGGAATTTAAGCTGTTAACAACCACTCTGGAAAACAGTATGGAGGTTCCTCAAGATGTTAAAAATAGAGCTACACTAATATCCAGCAATTGCGCTACTAAATATTTACCCCAAAGATACAGATGTAGTGAAAAGAAGAAGCACATGCACCACAATGTTCATAGCAGCAACAACCACAATAGCCAAACTGTGGAAAGAGCTGAGATGCCATTCAACAGAAGAATGGATAAAGAAGATGTGGTCCGTATACACAATGGAATATTATTCAGCCATCAGAAAGGATGACTACCCATCATTTGGATCAGCATGGATGGACTGGAGGGGGATTATGCTAAACAAAGTAAGTTAAGCAGAGAAAGACAATTACATATAGTTTCACTCATATGTGGAACATAAGCAATAGCGTGGAGAACCGTAGGGTAAGGGAGAGAAATCTGAAGGGGGAGAAATTAAGAGGGAGACTAACCATGAGAGACTATAGACCTCGGGAAACAAACTGAAGGTTTCAGAGGGGTGAGGGGTGGTGGGAAGGGGTAACAATGAGATGGATATTAAGTTGGGCATGTGTTGTGGTGTACACTGGGTGTTATAAGTAACGAATGAATCATTGAACACTACATCAAAAAACTAATGGCTAACTGAACATAATAAAAAAAAAGAAGTTGGGAAAAATGTAGACAAGAGGAGTGGGAGGATTCTCAGAGGAAGAGAGTAAAGGAAGCTGAGGGAAAATAAATTCTTAAGAAGGAAATGGTCAACAGTGTCAAATATTGCTGAGACATAGGAACCAAATTCTTCCACTGTGTTTAATAACATGGAAGTCTTTTACGACCTTGGAAAGGTCCATTCCGCAGTGAGTGGGTATGTGAGGTTAGAAGAGAGGTAAAAGTTGTATTTCAGTGTGTTACTGATTATAGCTAAAGAAATCAAATGAAAGTCACAGAAGCACATGCTGGTTGTTACCATGGAAACAGGAATATGGGGAGATTTGAGGTGAAAAGAGAAATCAGAAGCCCTAGGGTGATTGTTAATTAGTTTAATAGATTGAATTTAGGAGTAGACAGCATAGAGATGTAGCAAGAAGTAACATGAGGACGAAGAAGAAGGCCAGGAAGTTTCAGACACTCTCAGTATACATGTGGTACATTGATTAAATTACATTCAGTGGATATTCAATGCTCTGAAAAAGTCTTGCTGTTCTAATTTAACTTGAGCTAAACTACCTGGATATCTTCAGAAGCAATGATTAAAGTGAGGTTAGTGTTGTTGTAGGGACAATGATGACTCTCTCTAGGTCTTGTTTGCCTGATTCTTACATAGAAAATCCACATCAGTAATGCCTGTGTCCTGGCTACAGAATTTTGTATCAGTCCTTGGGCTATGCCATAGTAAGTCATCCCCAAGGACAGGAGCAGTCTTTTGCATTATTAGATTTTTCTAATATAAGGTCTTTTCTAGTATAAGGTCTTTCAGGACTCTTGAGATTTCATTTCTTATGCAAAATTCTGGGATTTTTTTCTCTCTAGACTTCCTGTGCAGTTTTCTCTGCCCAAGATTGAGAGCATAGAGCTTCTGGAACACAGATACTGGGAAGCAGCACAATGGATTAGCTGTAAAAACTGGCTTTGGAGTTAGGACTGAATATGAGTCTCAGCTACAACACTTGAAGAAGTACAAAATATAGAATATGCCATAAAGGTAAAGAGTGCTAAGTTGGATTTTACTAAATAAATATTTCATATAATTATGATAAGACTACATTTGTCTGCTATTTTATTATTTTCTTTGGTCTTCTCTGTTACTGGTGCCTCTATTTGCTCTTTCGTGCCTTCTTTGGATTATTTGAATTATTTGAATATTATCCGAATATTTTCAAACTCCATTTTGATTTAGCTATTGCTTTTTTTAAGCTACATCTTTTTATATTTTGTTAAAGGTTATCCCAGAGAAAATAATACATATTCTTAACTTCTCAGTCTACTTAGAATTAATATTGTACTGCTCCATGAAAAATGTAGAACCTTGAAACCACATAAGTCCATTAACCTTCCTTCCACAATCCTTTTGTTATAGTTGCTATAAATATTACATTTATATACATTATAAGCCCCACAAGACAATGCTATAATTTTTGCTTTAAGTAGTCACATGTATTTTAAATGAATTAAGAAAAAAATAGTCTTCTGTATTTACCTAGGTATATATCTGCCTTGAGGAACATATAAAAGGAGCAGGAGCTGTCAGAGGAGATAGAAAAAAACAGTTTTAAGTATAAGAGGAAACCAGGAGAGTGTGATTTAAGGGAAGATAGGAGAGGAGAATGTTTCAAGAAGGAGGGAGTGCTCAAAAGTGTTCTTAAGAATCAAATAAGAGTAATAAAAACTGTGCTAAATTTGACTACATGGAAGTAATTGGGGATAATAAAAGATTATTTATTAGAGTGAGATGGGGATGCATCAAATTGGCATCATTTAGTAAATGGTGGGGTAAAGGAAATAGAAACAGTGAAGATTGATGACTCTAAAGAAACTATGGGGAAGAAGAAGAAAAGAGATAGGTTAATAGCTGGAGAGGGATGTGGGGTCAAGTGAATGTTTTAGTTGTTTTAATAAATAGGCTATGGATATATGAAAATTAGTAGGAGGGATTCAGTTGAAGGGTTGAGGTTAAATGTATAGAATAGAAAATGTGTAGTTGATGGTATAAGATTCCTGTGAAGATGGAGAGAGATTGGATACAAAGCTCAGGAGAAGGGTTACCTCTGAAAAATGATAGGATGTACACAGGGGCAAGGCGGTGTACTTGATATTGGGAACACATGGGAGTTGGTATATGATAGCCTTCTCTTTCTCTGAAAACCAGGAGATGATATCATCCTCTGTGAGTAAGGGGAGAGGAGGGTGTGTTGGATATTGAAGGAGAGTGGAGAAGGTCTGGTTTAACAGTTATAAGCAGTAATTATTTGACCAGAGAGATGTAATAACCTCTCAGACCCCATTAAAGATGTTTTGCTATGTAAGTTATTAAAAGACACATTGTTTTTTGCCTTTAGTTTTAGAAGCAGCTGGGGGACGGATTGTTATACAGAAAGCAATATAACTATCAAGTGACCTGCATACTTGCAATTGTGCAACAGCATAATAGACATTGTGAGCCTGGAGCCAGATTGCTTGGGTTTAAATCCCAATGCTACCACTTATTACGTATCTGACCTTGGAAAAGTTACTTAAATTCTGCATACTTCAATTTCCTCATCTGTAAAATAGGGACGATAATGTTAGTCCTTACCTGATAGGGTTGCTGTGAGAATTAAAGTTAGTTAATATGTATAAAGCACTTTAGCCTTGTACATAGTAAGCACTGAATAGCTTAATAATTGTTAGTTATTGTTGTTTGATGATCAGCCCATTCTCATTCTATTTCCGTCTATGAGGGACCCTAAATTATGTCAAAAGTTTGCTTTGTAGCTTAAAATAAGAATGTGGAGAGCTAGTTGGCTGATCAGACTTTCTGTTATCCTGGATGCATCCATCTCTATTATACCTGCTGTTCCTAACTGTTACTTGTATTTGTAGGTCAAGGGCCTTTAGGATACATTTTGTAGGAATGTAGCATGTAAATGTGTGCTTAATCATTGACAGATGAGATGAATTTGGATAGAGACAAATCAACATATATCTGAGGGCAGATGGAAGGCAGAATATCTACATAATTTCATCTGGTGATAGCCAAAGTCATGAAATTAAATCATCACAATTAAATCAGAGAATTAGAGAATCTTGCATTTGGAAAGGCCCTTTAAGGCCATCTGGTCTCATCTCCTACTAAGCACTGCAATCCTCCCTACAGTATCCGTAGGAGAGAATATCAAGCCAGGTGGGAAAGGGATTATGGCAGATGATATAAAACAAAATAGTGTTTCAAAAAAAAATGTGGATACCTAGGTTCTGGATAGTTTGGTTTTAAACCAGATCCACAGAAGACACAACACCGGGAAGAGTTCAAATCAAGTTGTAAAACTGTTTCTTTTTAGATACGGAAAACAGAGGCTAAAGACTCATTTGCCATTCTTTTGCTAAATTCATTTGCTAACTGACAATGGCATTCTACTTTGAATTTCTTTGCTTGTCTGTGAAAATAAAACACTGTTTTTCAGTCTCCCATGGATTTTTAAAAAATGAGCCTAATTAAAAAAACAGACATCCAAAATGGAAGGTGCTATGTAAATGTAAGCTGACTGAAAGTTCTTACATCTATAGTCAAGGTGATTTTGGGCTAAGAACCTAGGCTGCCAGCTTGGGTAACCTCATCTTTGCATGAGCTTTGAGCTTGGTTTAGGGTAGAAAGTGTTTGTGATATTTTGGTTAGCTAGGTTAGGGCTGGTCCTACATAGAATAGCTCTCCAGCTATTAACTTATCTCTTTTCTTCTTCTTCTCTACAGTTTCTTAGGAGTTATCTATCTCCCCTGTTTCTATTTCTTTTACCCCACTATTTACTAAGCTACACCAATTTGATGCATTTCCATCTCATTCTACAAAATCATCTTTTATTACTGCCGATTACTTCCATGTAGTCAGATGTGTCGGAAAACCTCAAAATCATTATCTATCTCTCCTTCTCCATGATCTTTTTCATCTGCTGTCAGGTGCTTGAAATCTACCACTAAATATCAGTGACATGAATGGTACATTAGAGTTCTAGCCTTTTGGCTTATGGGATTGATACTTGTTAAAAATTTTAATGACTCTGAGAAAGGTAATTTACTGTATTAGTCATTTACCAATTAGTAGAAATGAGGATTGTTGTAAAAGTTGGAATAGAAAGAAAGAGAAAGAGGACACTAAATGCCTGGAGGGGAGGGAAGTTTGAGGACACTAAAAGAAAATTGTTCGTATTTCACAATTTATCCATGGCCAGTACTGCTATAGGAGTAAAACAGAGCAAAATGGTTCCATCTAAATATTTATTCCCTTATATTCACCTAATTCCCATTCCTACCCCCCAGCTTTTCAAAATTAGGAGGTGAATGAGCTCTGGGTTTTTTCTTTTTTTGAGGTTTTCATTTTATTTTATTATTATTTTATTTTGTTAAGTTTTTACTTAAGTTCCAATTAGTTAGCATACAGCATAATATTAGTTTCAGGTGTACAATGTAGTGATTCAACACTTTCATACAATACCCACTACTTATCACAAGTGCACCCCTTCACCTGTATACTGTATAATCCATCCTCCCAAATAAGTTCCCTCTGGTAACCACCAGTTTGTTCTCAATACTTAAGAGTCTGTTCCTTGGTTTGCCTCTCTCTTTTTTTCTTTTGCTTCTTTGTTTTGTTTCTCAAATTCCACACATGGTTGGAATTATATGGTATTTGTCTTTCTTGGACTGACTCATTTCACTTAGCATCATACTCTTCAGCTCTATCCATGTCATTGCAAATGGCAAGACTTCATTTTTTATGGCAAAGTAGTATTCCATTGTATATGCAGTCAAATGCTCTATCACTGAGCTATACCCCCATTATTCCTTGTGTGTGTGTTTATATATACATACCCCTTCCTTATCCATTCATCAGTCAATAGATACTTGGGCTGTTCCCATAATTTGGCATTGTAGATAATGCTGCTATAAACATCAGGGTTCATGTATCCCTTTGAATTAGTAATTTTGTATTCTTTGGGTAAATACCTCCTATAACACATCCTAAGGTAGTTCTATTTTTAACTTTTTGAGGAACCATCATACTGTTTTGTGGAGTGTCTGCACCAGTTAACATTCCCACCAACAATGTGAGAGAGATCCTCTCTCTTCTACATCTTTGCCAATACCTGCTGTTTCCTGTGTTTTTGCTTTTAGCCATATTGACAGGTATGAGATGATATCTTGTAGTTTTGATCTGAGTTTCCCTCATGGTGAGTGATGTTGAACATCTCTTCCTGTGGTTGCTGGCCATCTCTACATCTTCTTTGGAAAAATGTCTATTCATGTCTTCCACCAATTTTTTACCTGTATTATTTGTATTTTGGCTATTAAATTGCATCTATTCCTTGGATATTTTGGATACTTAATCAGATATGCCATTTGCAAGTATCTTCTCCAATTCTATACGTCCCCTTTTAGTTTTATTGATTGTTTCCTTTGCTGTGCAGAAGCTTTTAATTTTTTAGAAACTTTTCATTTTAAAGTCACAATAGTTTATTTTTACTCTTATTTTCCTTGCCTCAGGAAACATATCTAGAAAAAAGTTGCTATGACTGATGTCAAAGAGTTTACTGCTTCTGTTCTTCTTTAGGATTTTAATAGTTTCCTTTCTCACATTTAGGTCTTTAATTCATTTTGAATTTATTTTTGTGTATGGTATAAGAGTGGTCTATTTTCTTTCTTTTGTATGTTGCTGTCCAGTTTTCCCAACAACATTTGTTGAAGAGACTTTTTCCCTTTGGATGTTCTTTCCTGCTTTGTTAAAGATTAACTGACCATATAGTTGTGGGGTCATTTCTGGGTTTTCTATTCTGCTCTATTAGTTTATGTGTGTATTTTTGTGCCAGTACCATACTGTTTTGATCACTACAGCTTTCTCATATAATTTGCAGTCTGGAATTATAATGCCTTCAGCTTTGCTTTTCTTTTTCAGGACTGCTTTGCTTATTTGGGGATTCTGTGGTTCCATAAAATTTTAGGATTATTTGTTCCAGTTCTGTGAAAAATGTGGGTGGTATTTTGATAGGGATTGCATTAAATGTGTAGATTGCTTTGGGAAGTATAGATATTTTAATAATACTTTTTCTTCCAATCCATGAGCATGGAACGTTTTTCCATTTCCTTGTGTTCTCTTCAATTTCTTTAATCAGTGTTTTATAGATTTCAGAGTACAGGACTTTCAGATCCTTGGTTAAGTTTATTTCTAGGTATCTTGTTGTTTTTGGTACAATTGTAAATGGGATTTATTCCTTGATTTCTTTTTCTGCTGCTTTGTTATTGGTGTATAGAAACGTAACAGATTTCTGTGCATTGATTTGATATCCTGCAACTTTGCTGAATTCACCAGAGTTCTAGCAATTTTTTGGTGGTGTCTTTCGGTTTTCCATAAGAATATCATATCATCTGTAAATAGTGTAAGTTTGAATTCTTCCTTGTTGATTTAGATGCTGTTTATTTCTTTTTGTTGTCTGATTATTGTGGCTAGGACTTCCAGTACTATATCAAATGACAATGGTGAGAGGGGACATCCTTATCTTGTTTCTGACTGTAGAAGAAAATCTCTCAGTTTTTCCCCACTGAGGATACTAGCTGTGGGTCTTTCATATATGGCTTTCATGATGTTAAGGAATGTTCCCCATAACCCTACTTTGTTGACAGGGTTTTTTTTAATGATTTTATTTATTTATTTGAGAGAAAGAGAGGAAGAGAGAGAGAGAGACAGTACAGGCAGGGGGAAGGGCAGAGGGACGAGCAGACTCACTGCTGAGCGGGTTGTTTCCAGATATGGGGCTCAGTCTCAAGACCCTGAGATCATAACCTGAGCTGAAGCCAGATATTAACCACCTGATCCACCCAGGCACCCATGTTGAGAGTTTTTATCATGAATGGATATTGTACTTTGTCAAATGCTTTTTTTTTGCATCTATTGAAGGATCATATATATAGCTCTTATCCTTTCTTTTATTAATGTGGTGTATTACATTGATAGATTTGCATTTATTGAACCACCCTTGCAACCCAGAAATAAATCCTACTTGATTTTGGTGAATGTTGTTGTTGTTTTAGATGTATTGTCGGATTCTGTTTGCTGGTATTTTATTGAAAATTTTTACAACCATGTTTATCAAGGATATTAGCCTGTAATTCTCTTTTTTAGTGAAGTCTTTGTCTGGTTTTGAAAGCAGGATAATGCTAGTTCCATAGAATGAATTCAGAAGTTTTCCTTCCTTTTCTATTTTTTGGAATAGTTTGAAAAGAATAGGTATGATTTTTTCTTTAAATGCTTGGTAGAATTCCCCTGTGAAGCCATCTGGCCCTGGACTTTTGTTTTCTGGGAATTTTTTGGTTACTGATTAAATTTCTTTCCTGGTTATCACTTTGTTCAAGTTTTATATTTCTTCCTGTTTAAGTTTTGGTAGTTTATATGTTTCTAGGAATTTATCAATTTCTTCCAGGATATCCAATTTGGTGACATATAATTTTTCATAATATTTTCTTATCATTGTTTGTATGTCTGTGATGTTAGTTGGCATTTCTTTTCTCTGATTTATGATTTTATTTACTTGGGTCCTATCTTTTTTCTTTTTGGTAAGTCTGGCTAGAGGTTTATCATTTTTAAAAATTTTTTCAAAGAACTGGTTTCATTGATCTTTTTTTTTTAAAGTTTCTATGTCAATGTCAATTATTTTTTCTCTACTCTTTATTATTTCCTCCTTCTGCTGGGTTTAGGCTTCATTTGCCATTCTTTTTATAGTTCCTTAAAGGGGAGGCTAAAAGTAACAAAGGCAAGGTAGGATAAGAGAAAATCTTCAGAAACAGTAACAAAACAATTAATAAAATGACCCTAAATATATAACTATCAACAATTACTTTGAATCTAAATGGATAAACACTGTAATCAAAAGACAGGGTGTCAAAATGATTAAAAAATGCAAGATCCATATATATGTTGCCTGCAAGAGACTCATTTTAGACCTAAAGATACATGCAGATTGAAAGTGAGTGGGTGGAGAAATATTTATCATGGAAATGGATATCAAAAGAAAGCCAGATTAGCAATACTTATACTGGACAAACTGACTTTAAAATAAAGACTGTAAAAAGAGACAAAGAAGGGCATTATATTAACATAAAGGGGAAAATCCAGCAAGAGAATACAGCAGTTGTAAATGTTTATGCATCCAACATGGAAGCACCCAAATGTATAAAACAATAACAAACATATAAGAACTAATCAATAATAATATATTAATAGTAATATATTACTGTATTACATCAGTGGACAGATCATTTAAACAGAATATCAATAAACAATTGCTTTGGATGACACACTAGAATAGATGGACTTAAAAGATATATTGGAAGATCCTATCCTACAAAAGCAGAATATACATTCTTTTCAAGTGCACATGGAACATTCCCCCAAATAAATCACATGTTAGGTCACAAAATAGACCTCAACAAATACAAAAATATTGAAATCATACCATGCACCTTTTCTGAACATAATGCTATGAAACTAGAAGTCAACCACAAGAAAAGAATCTGGAAAGACCACAAATACATGGACATTAAACAACATGCTACTAACCAATGAATGGTTCAACCAGAAAAATCAAAGAAGAAAGAAAAAATTACATGGAAACAAATGAAAATGAAGACGCAATGGTCTAGAACCCTTGGGATTCAGCAAAAGTGGTCTTAAGAAGGAAGTGTATAATAATATAGGCCTACCTCAAAAAGCAAGAAAAATCTCAAATGAGCTCTGCTTTTATATTTTTTTCACTTTTTGAAATATTTTAAATTATTTTTCATTTCTACATATACTTTTTCATTAAAGATATAAAATGTTTGATCCAGAATTGTGGTTGTGTTAGTGTTCAGTCTAAGGTAACTATTTAGTTTTTTTAATCTTCAGCCACCCTGATTTATTTTAAGTGTGTAAAAGATCCAATCCAAATCCTAATCATGAATTAGAATTCACTGCACAATGAGTAGTCCGAAAAGTTAATAGCAAGACCAGGAACACTTCTTAAGATTAGAAGACATTATTAAGTTTATATTTTGATTTTGAATTTGAAAGTTAGGCTTCTACCTAAATGAAAAGATAACATGAGCTAAGGTAAAATCAATACCAAGACAGTATGGAAAGGGCAATGTTGGTTCTTGTTGTTATTGAGGCCAATCTAGCATTATCTTCCTGTGGGCCTTTCATACTCCCCATATTAATGACTGAACAAGAAATAAAGGGAAAAATAGGTCACAGAATAATTTAATTGAAATTATTCTGACAGTGAGAATCACTTCTTTATGGTGCACTTGTTTAAATTTGCAAGAGATTTTATTAATCTGGATCCAAAACATCTCAACACTGGGGTAGACCTATTTTAATAATTTTAACCTCATATTTTTAAAATTTATTATGACATAAGTTCAGACATACAAAGAAGTTGAAAAATTAGTACAAATAATTCTCATATTCTCTTCACCCAGATGTCCAGAATCCCCATATTTACCTCGTACCATTTTTGTAGTCTCTGTATATATAAGTATGTGTGTATCCCACTAATGTGGGACACAAAAGAAAAAAAAAATTGCATCTTAGAGTCTGGTCTAGAATCACCCATTGAATTTACTTGTCCTGTATCTTTGGTCTTTAATCTGGAAGAGTTCTCAACCTTTCTTCATTTTTCATGACCTTGACATTTTTGAAGAAGATGGGCCATTTCTTTTGTAGAATGTTCTTCAATCTGTTTTTAACTACCGTTTCTTCTTGGTTAGACTCAGATTACAGTCTGTTTTCAAGAATACTACAAAAGGGAGGATGTATTGTCCTCAGTGTATCATAATATTCCTTCTGTGTTTATTAGTTTGAAATCTGTTGCAAGGAAGAACTTTCTTTTCTTCCTTCCTTCCTTTATTTAAACACTTACTTATATTAGTATTAACTTGCATATTCTCATTTTATTCTATGGGTGAATCCGTTGCTATAATATATTTATTTATTTATTTTGGTTTAAATTGTCCCAGATTTGGTCAATGGGAGTCACTCAGGTTGGCTCCTGTGTCCTTTCTGAGATTACTTCATCTTTATTTGAGCACTCTCTATCTTTCTGGCACAGCAAGGTGTTTCAAGGCTCATCTTCTACTTTCTCTGCCCCAGCTCTGGAATCAGCAACAAGAGCCTCTGGTTTCTTTGAATAGAAATTTATATTTAGAAACTAAGATTGGACACTAGTTTTGTTCATTATTATGGAGTGTTATTATTTCTGAGCCCTTTCAGCAGACAAAGCTAAGGAAAATATATATGTAAATGCATATGCGTGTATGTATGTATGTATCATTTTTCTATTATCTATCTATCTATCTATCTGTCATCTATCCATCTATCTCTATCATTTTTTCATCTGTCATTTATCATCTATCAATCATCTATTTATCAATCTCTCTAATCTAGGCAACCAATATATTGAAAACCGTGAACATGTACCAATACGTGTACTACCAATCCAATACCACTTAGTTCATTTTGTTCTTCCTCCTTTCCATATCTGCATCTCCTTTCCACAGTGAGAAAGATCTCATTATCCACAATATATTTATTTCTTTGGTCAGTCCTAGAGTATTAATAAAGTGTTTTCAGATTTGCTAATTATACCACTATGAAGAAAAAAACTCACTTATGTAGGGTTACTACTTTTTTTTTGCTCTTTTACCCTTAACTGGAATGTATATAGTTATAATAATGTATTCGAATGTTACTTGGGTTTGTTTGTTTTCTTTCTTTTTCCATTCAGAGTGATTATCTTATTCATTTTAAATGACATTGGGTTCATTTATTTTTGTTCATATTCCATTTTGGGTTCTGCCTTATTTTTGCTGATTTCATTTACTTATTTTTTGCCTATGTGAAACACTCTCATGGTTTCAAGTCAGAAATCTACAAAAAAGCATATTTAGAGTAGTAAGATCAAACCCATCTATTCTACTCTGTTTCTTTCTTCCCATCCTTTCTACCCATTCCCACACACATCTCCTATAGGTAATCAATCACATTATTTTATGGTTTACCCCTTCTGTATTTCTTTTTGCACTAATTAGTGTACTTGTGTATATTTTTTTTTTCATGGACATAGAACAGAGGGTAAAAACTTATTTCTCATTCATCAGTGTAAAGTCTTAGATACTCTCCTAAGTGGATCATTGAACCCAACATCAAAAACTAATGATGCACTATAAAGTGGCTAACTGAAATAAAGCAACAACAACAACAACAAAAACAAAAACAACTAAGCGAACTCTCTTCCTGATTTTCAGTACTCGCTCTCTTCCTCGTTACCTTTAGGGCTTGAACACTTGGACATGTTCTAATCTGTTTATTACAAAGAGCTTAGGCAGCCATGCAGCTTTCCATTTTGGCCTCACTTAAGGCTAATATTTTGGTACAGATGTACACAAGCCAGCCATGACTTGTTTGAGACAGAAATTGTCCACCTTATAAGAGTTAAGCAGAATAAAAAATAAAAATTCATCTTTAACTTCATTCATAAGAGATAAAATTATATAAAGCAAATAAAATAAATCATACGAAATGAAACTACTTTAGACACATGTCAATTTCCTTCTTTTGAAATATATTATTTATTTTAGCAGTGGTAGCTCTTACTTCAATATTAGAAAAATAATGTTATTATTTTCAGTATAAGTTAACCCTCAGGTGGAATAGATACATTGATTTTTTTTAAAATGGATTTCAAATAAATCCTATGTCTTCATAATGAAAACTTAGAGCATTCACCAGAATGAAGTAGTTATGTAAGTGCCTTCCCAAGGTAAGAGAAAATTACATTCACTTCTCTTTCATTGGTTTTTGTTGAGTACAATTTGTCTATTCCATTTGACTGGCCAATTTGATTGCAACATTCTAAAACTCAGCTAGGTACAGCATAGATTCACATGTTTGACTTAGGAAAACTGGGCCCATACAGCACAATAATAGGATCCACACATTAATTAGATCCAGTGATAAAACTCAGCTTATTGTCACTGGGCTATGGGCTGAAGGAACCTAGAAATAGGCTGGCTTGATGTTCTGATTGACCGTGTACACTATTTTGTACCACTGAGTAAGTTATAAGAAAGGAGAACAGCTGTACAACAGCTACAGTTGAGTGCAAATATCTAGGAGTCTCCACAACAAAATAACAAAGACAGTAGAATGATGTCCATTTTGATCACTAATATCCAGTCACCCACACCAGAAAATTTTCACACATGATAATCACTATTAAAGTTGTTTCCTTTTTGCCAAATTGAAACATTTAGTGTATAGGTATGACCTGCAGGCTCTTGAAGTATTAATGACCTGAGTCTCCAACTAAATCTTGTAGAATAACACCCTCTCTTTAAAATTAATTCATCGAGGGGCACCTGGGTTGCTCAGTTGGTTAAGCATCTGCCTCAGCTCAGGTCATGATCCTGGGGTCCTGGGATTGAGCCCAACATCAGCCTCTCTGCTTGCAGGGAGCCTGCTTCTCCTTCTTCTCCCCACTCTTGCTATCTTTCTTAATTTCTATCAAACAAATAAATAAAATCTTAATAAAATAAAATAAAAATTCATTGAAAGAGCCTTTAAAAATGGAATAAGATGGGATTGGGGAGGGAGACAAACCATTAGAGACTGTTAATCTCAGGAAACAAACTGAGGGCTGCTGGAGGTGGGGGGAAGGGATAGGATGGCTGGGTGATGGACATTGGGGAGGGTATGTGCTATGGTGAGCGCTGTGAACTGTGTAAGACTGATTATTCACAGACCTGTGCCTCTGAAGATTTCTTTACTGTAATGACTAAAATGTAATGACAAAGAGAAAGAGAGAGAGAGAGAGATGGAAGAGAGGTGTTTGGTTGGCTCAGTTGGTTAAGATTTTGACTCTTGATATCAGCTCAGGTCTTGATCTCAGGGTCATGAGTTCAAACCCCACATTGGGTTCCATGCTGAGCATGGAGTCTGCTCAAAAATAAAAGAGAGAAATGTGAGAACCAAAATAGTTTATGCTGCTGCAGTTTAACCTTATTACAGTAGCATCACGCAACAGCATTATAAAATATACATAATGCTATTAGTAGTAGAATTGTTCTCAGAAGGGTATCTGAGCATGCATCCAAATCCTTAGCTAATAGTTTCATCTGTCTCTTTATTTCCTGCCCCCAGTACAAACTGATTTTTCAGTAAATATCTACTGAATAGTTACTATGTTCCAGGTGGCTATGTTATGTATCCTTTTGATTAACATCTTACTTTCTTGGATGCATTCTAGATGTGGTCACTGATCAATATTGTCAGAAGAGCACACTTTGATTATTTCAAAATCAGCCTCAAAAACTTTTGTTGACACCCTATTGCCTACCAGTATAATCTTAACATTTTCTCTTAACGTTTAGATCTCTCTAATATATGTTTCTTTCCAGTTTTAGCTTCTACAGTTTCCCACTACACTATAAGCTCCTTTGTTGCAGTTTAGTTCATTTCAGTGAACACTTATTGAGTATTTACCATGGCTGGTGACTGTGCTAGACAAGAGGATAACATGGTGAATGAGACAGGAATAATTCTTGTTTTAGTGGAGGAGACTAACACAAGAAACAAATACTTTGAATATAATGTCACTAAGTGCGATAACAAGACTGAACAGAGGGTACTAAGGAAGCATAAAATAAGTGCCCCTAATTCAGCACAGGAGCTGAGGGAGGGTTTCTTAAAGGAGTGCAGACTCCACACCTTATTCAACTTTACAGTCTCAGTGACTAACATAATTCTTGGCACATCATAATTTGAATACATATGCAATCCTTATACTATAGTCAATTTGGAACTCATCTTTCCCAAACAGTTGTTTTTCTCTCTCCTCTTTGTCCTGAATACCCTCTTTTTTTTTAATCACCATCTTTGCCTTTCAGAGATCCTGATCAAATGTCACCTTCTCTATGATAGCTTTCCTGATTACTGAAAACTGTAAATAAGTTTGAAATAAGATTATCCCCTATGAAAGAAAATAATTACTGTTAGTTCAAAGTGGACAATATTCACTACCTATATAAGTAATTGAAGATTGTTATTAGTGTGCCTGAGTCTGTCAAGTAAAGCTCACTAGCATAACCCTCCACCCTGAGCCCTAGATCCATATATTCAACTGCCAACTTGGTATTTCCATTTGGATGTCACAGAAGCAACTGAAATGCAACCAGTCCCAAACAGAACTCATTATCTTTTCCATCCTACTAGTCTGTTTTTGTTCTGGTGTTTAACATACCAGTGAATAGCATCACCCACCCAGTTGCTCAAGCCAGATATACAAAGTCATCTTAGACTCACTCCATACCCCCTTTTCAATCAGTTGCCACATTTTATTGATTTGACACCTAAATATTTTCCTCCATGTTTACGGCCACTACCTACTGTCACTCTTGCCTGGAATACCGAACGAGCCCCTTGTCTGGTCTCCTTGCCTTCCAAACACCACTCTAACCTGCAGGCAGAGTGATCCAAAAAATGAAAAATTGATCAGGTCAGGCCCATCCTTAAAACACTTTAGTAAGCTGAATTTGTCTTCAGGGTGAAGTCCAAAATCTTACAATGGCTTATAAAGCTTCTCAGATCCAGCTTTATCTCTCCCCACTCTCCCCATTACTCTCTCCTTCCCAGTTTTCTTCGAGTTCACACTGAGCAGCTTCTCACATCATGGCCTTTAATCCATGTTGCTGCTTCTGTCTGAAACACTCTTTTCCTTGATCTTTGTGGCTGGTTCTTATTTTTCCTTTAGATCTCACTGCTTTAGGAAGGCTTTCCAAAAAATCAAAGATAGTAGCTGTAGACTGTTTGAGCTGCTATAACAAAATACCAGAAACTGGGTGGCTTATAAGCAACAGAAATTTATTTCTCACAGTTTTGAAGGCTGGGAGTCTAAGATCAGGGACCAGCATGCTTGGGTTCTGTGAAGATCCTCTTCCAAGTTTCAGACTTCCTGTGTCCTCCATGGTGGAAGGTGGGAGTTAAATCTCTGGGGTCTCTTTTATAAGGGTGCAAGTCCCATTAATGAGGGCACTGCCCTCATGATCTCATCCTCTGCAAAGGCCCCACCTCCTGATATTATCACCTTGGCCATTAGGCTTTCAATATATGAATTTGGGGAGGAAAGAAACATCCAGATTGTAGCTAATAGATGACCCAATTAATTCTCCTGATGCTGGTTCCATATTCATCTAGTAACCTCACAGTAATGACAATAAGCTTACCTCACTGTATTTTTCTTCATCAGCTAGACTAAGATATTTTTTAAAATTTCTGGAATATTTCTTCCAACAAAAAACTTAAAAATGTCACACCTTGACATTCTGGTTTATGCATCAGTCTGTATAAACTAAGCTAGACAACATCTGTACCTTGCCTCTCCCTAACTTTACAAATCACCACAATTAGAAGTGATGCTGCCTTCCTCACCACTTTGACAGCATTTAACTTGTAACACCACTCCTGCCCTTCCCTCATACCTTAAACACATTGTCTCATCTCTTTTATTCATCATGCCTTGTTCATTTTTGTTAAAATAGAATGCATATGTGCTCAATATGTATTCACTGACTGTACTAAAACACAAGAAAAAACTAGAAGTGACATACTTAACCTTATTGATTCTACTTCCAAACTCTATTCAATGCATTCTTTCCTTTCTAACATCACTGGCACTATTTTCAGGTCTTATCCACTCTTCCCCTGGGTTACTGTAATAGTTTTTATTTTTTGTTTTGTTTTGTTTGTTTTGGGTTTTTTTTGTTTTGTTTTGTTGTTGTTCTTGTTTTTTTTTTTTTTTTACTGGTATCTATGTCTATAATTTTTTTCCTCTAACACTGTATTCTCCTCCCTGATAGGGTGTTTAAATCACCTCAACAACTCCCTATTTTCTTCAGAAAAATAAACTCATTAAAATGTCTTCTAAGGACCTTCATGATCTGGCCCCTGCTTATCTCTTAAGTCTTATTTTCCCCATCCCATTTTCTTATTCTTCAGTCATACTGATTTACTTGCTATTTCTTTAAGTGTTCTGTTATTTAACAACCCACATATTTGCACATTTTGTTAGATTTGTCTGCAAGAAATCTTCTCCTCTCTTTGGGCCTCATTTCTATATAAACTGTAAGACATAGGTCTAGAGACAATTACTCTGGAAAGTCTTCCCTGACCCACTGTCACTTCATGCAAGCTGTCTATGCTCTTACTTTTTTAGCACTTGCTGCTAATTTCTGTAATAGCACTTACCATATCCATCTCTTTTTCTCTACTCACATCACCCCTTCTCCTAAGAAACAAAACCAAACTGTGAACTCTTCAAAGTTAGGGACCATACCCATTCTGCTTACAAATGTAACTCTAAGACATACTGTAACACCTAGTATACACCAGGTACTCAAGGCACATTTAATGAATGAATGTTCTAGAGTTCTGGTGCTCTAGGAAAGGAACGAGCAATTTCCAGGAAATTAGAATGGAACATAATTAAATGTATAGCATTGCAACAGCAAATCAGGCACCCTACTAGGCTCAATACTTGATTCTAATATATATACTCTAATAAGTCAGAAACTTTCATCATCTGTCATCCCAACACAGTAGGAGAGGGGACTGGAAAAAAAAGATGTATTTTATGTTTCTTATGATTAAGAAAATCAGAACAGTAATAATAATAACAGCAGCCATAGCAGCAATACCAAAAATTTATTAATTGCCTACTTTGGGCTCTGGTTCTATAATACATACTATATGTGGATTATATAACTTAAAATTAATAATAATTTTATGAGGTAGGTACTATGATTATTTATAGTTCATAGATGAGACAACTATATCTCAGGAGATTAAATGTTTCCCATAAGTTACATAGCTAAAACATAGTAAAGCTTTGTTTCAATCAAGTTTCTCTCTTAATTAAAACCCCAGATTCTTGAGAAGGGAATGACATGATATATTCAAAATGCTGGATGGGAAAAAAAAAAAACTGCAGCCAAGAATATTCTATCCAGCAAACCTATCATTCAGAATAGGAGCAATGAAGTTTCCAGACAAACAGACTAAAGAAGCTCATGACTACTAAGCCAGCCATGCAAGAAATATTAAAGTTGACTTTTTGAGTGGAAAGGAGAGGCCAAAAATGACAATATAAAGGTAAGAAACACAAAAGCAGTAAAAATAAATATTTCTACAAAAAATCAGTGAAGCAACTCACAAGAAAATGGTATAAAATAAAATAAAATAGATCTAAAATGTGGGGAAGAGAGAAAAAAAAGTTCAAAGTTAAAGAATCATCAGCTTAATACAGACTGCTATATGCAGAAGAGACTATATACAAACCTAATAGTAACCATATATCAAACCCACCAATAAACATGCAAAGAATAAAGAGAAAAAAAATCCAAATATATCACTAAAGAAAATCAGCAAAACATGAAAGACAGACAAGACGGATCAGAAAAAAATATTCAGAAGCAACTACAAAACAAATAATAAAATTGAAATAAATATGTATCTATCAAAAATACTTTGAATGTAAATAGACCAAATGTACCAATAAAAAGTTAAGGTGACAGAGTGGATAGAAAAAAAAAACAACAAAAAACAAGACCAATTTATATGCTGCCTAGAAGAGACACATTTTAGACCTTCAGATTGAAAGTAACAGGATAGAGAAATATCTATCATGCAAATGGATGTCAAAAGAAAGTGGGAGTGGCAATACTTATTCTAGACAAAATAGAGTTAAAAAAAAACAGAAACTAGAGATAAAAAGGAAACTGCATAATAATAAAGAGGACAACCCAAAAGAAGATATAATAGTTGTAAAAATCTATATATCCAATATAGGAGCACTCAAATACATAAAACAGTTAATAACAAACATAAAGTAACTAATCAATAATAATACAGTAATAGTATGGGACTTAAACACCCCACTTACATCAATGGACAATCATTTAAACAGAAAATCAACTAGAAAACAAAAGGCTTTAATGACACACAGGAACATTGAGATTTAACACATATATTCAAAGCATTCTATCCTAAAACGGCAGAATATATATTCTTTTCTAAGTGCACAGTGACTATTTTCCTGAACAGATCTCATATTAGTCCAGAAAACCAGTCTCAACAAATTCAAGAAGATTAAAGTCATACCATGCACCTTTTCTGACCATAAAACTGTGAAACTAGAAATAAGCAAGAAAATACCTGGAAAGACCACAAATACACAGAGGTTAAACAACATGCTGCTAAACCCTGAATGGGTCAACCAGGAAACCAAAGAAGAAATAAAACAATACATGGAGACAAATTAAAATGAAAACACAACCATTCAAAACCTTTGGGATGCAGCAAAAGTGGTCCTGAGAGGGAAGTATATACTAATATGAACTTACCTTTAGAAGCATGAAAAATCCCAAATAAACAACCTAGTCTTACACTAAGAGGAGCTAGAGGAAACAACAAACAAAACCTAAAACTAGGAGAAGGAAGGTAATAATAAAGATTAGAGAAGAAATAAATTATATAGAAACCAAATAAATAAAAAAAATAAAACAAATCAATGAAACCAGGAATTGGTTCTTTGAAAAAAAGAAATAAAATTGATAAACCTCTGCAAAGCTTATTAAGAAAAAGAGAAGAAAGAACTAAAATAAATAAAATTACAAATGAGAGAGAAAAGATAACAAACAACACCATAGAAATACAAACAGTTATAAGAGAATATTATGAAAAATCATATGCCAAAAAATTGGAAAACCGAGGAAAAAATGGATAAATCCCTGGAAATGTTTAAACAATCAAAACTGAAACAGGAAGAAATAGAAAATTTGAGCGGACTATTAACAAGCAAAGAAATTGAATCAGTAATAAAAAAAAAAAAGGAAACAAACAAACAAAAAAACCCAAAAAACACTCCCAACAAAAAAAAAGTCCAGGACCAGATGCCTTCACAGGTGAATTCTACCAGTTAAAGAAGAGTTAATACCTATTTTTCTCAAGCTATTCCAAAAAATAGAAGAGGGAGGACAACTTCCAAATTTATTACATGAGGCCAGCATTAGACTGTTACCAAAACCAGAAAAAGAAACCACAAAAAAAAGAGAGCTATAGGCCAATAACCTTGATAAACATAGAAACAAAAATACTGAACAAAAAATTAGCAAACCAAATCCAACAACAGATTAAAAAAAATTTTCAACATCAAAAAGTGAGATTTATCCCTGGTTTGCAAGGGTGGTTTAATATTCATAAGTCAATCGATATGATCCATCACATCAATAAAAGAAAAGATAAAAATCATATTATCAAGTCAATAGATGCAAAAAATTGACAAAGTAGAACATCCATTCATAATAAAAACCTTCAATAAAGTAGGAATAGAGATAATACACCTCAATGTAATGAAGGCCATATATGAAAAACCCATAGCTAACATCATACTCAATGGGGAAAAACCAAGAGCCTTTCCCCTAAGGTCAGGAACAAGACAAGAATGTTTACTCTCACCAATTCTATTCAACATAGTACTGGAAGTCCTAGCCACAACAGGAAGACAGCAAAAAGAGATAAAAGTCATCCAAACCAGCTAGATAGAAGTCAAACTTTCACTATTTGCAGATGATATGAGACTCCATATAGAAAACCAAAAGACCACCAAATAACTTCTAGAACTGATGAATGAATTCAGGAAAGTCACAGGATACAAAATCAATTTACAGAAATCTGTTGCATTTCTACACATCATTAATGAAGCAGCAGAAAGAGAATTAAGAAAGCAATCCCATTTACAATTCAACCAAAAATAATAAGATACCTAGGAATGAACCTAAACAAAGAGGTGAAAGATCTATACTCTGAAAACTATAAAACACTGATGAAAGAAATTGAAGGTGACACAAGGTAATGGGAAGACATTCCATGCTTATGGATTGAAAGAACAAATATTTTTAAAATGTCTATACTGCAAAGCAACTGACATATTTAATGCAATTCCTATCAAAACACCTACAACATTTTCACAGAGCTAGATCAAACAATCCTAGAATTTGTAAAGAACCACAAATGTCCCCCAAATAGGCAAAGCAATCTTGAAAAAGAAATGCAAATCTGGAACTATCACAATTCCAGACTTCAAGTTATATTACAAAGCTATAATTAACATAGTACGTTACTGGCACAAAAATAGACACATAGCTAAGTAGAATAGAATAGAAAAAACAGAAATTAACCTACCACCATACAGTCAGTTAATCTTTGACAAAAGAGGAAATACTATGCAATGGAAAAAAGACAGTCTCTTCAACAAATGGTGTTGGGAAAACTGAACAGCGGCATGCAAAAGATATTGGAGCACTCTTACACCATACATAAAAATAAATTCAAAATGGAATAAAAACCTAAATGTGATAAATAAGACCATAAAAATTCTAGAAGAGAACATAGGCAGCATCCTCTTTGACATCAGCCATGATATCTTTTTCTAGATATGAATCCCGAGGCAAGGGAAAGAAAAGCAAAAATGAACTCTTGGGACTATATCAAAATAAAAAGCTTCTGTATAGTGAAGGAAACAATCAACAAAACTAAAAGGAACATACTGAATGGGAGAAAGTAATTGCAAATGGTGTATCTGATAAAGGGTCAGTATCCAAAATATCTAAATAACTGATAAAAGTCAATACCCAAAAAACCAAATAACCCAATTAAAAAGGGGGCAGAAGTCATGAGTAGACATTTCTCCAAAGAAGATATCCAGATGGCTAACAGACACACAAAAAAGATGTTAATCATTTACCATGAAGGAAATGCAAATCAAAACTTCAATGAAATATCACCTTACATCTGTCAGAATGGCTAAAGTCAACACAAGAAACAACAGGTGTTGGTAAAAATGTGGAGAAGGGGGAACCATCTTACACTACTGGTGGGAATGCAAACTGGTGCAGTCACTCTGGAAAATAGCATGGAGGCTCCTCAAGAAGTTAAAAATAGAACTGCCCCATGATCCAGCAATCACATTACTGGGTACTTACCCAAAGAATACAAAAACACTAATTCAAAGGGATACATGCACCCCTATGTTTATACCAGCATTATTTACAATAGCCAAGATATGGAAACAACCCAAGTGCTCATCAATTAATGAATGGATAAGGAAGATGTGTGTGTGTGTGTCTGTGTGTGTGTGTACGCCAAGATTTCATTCTTTTACATGGAATATTAACGGAATATTATTCAGTCATAACAAAGAATGAAATCTTGCCATTTGCAATAACATAAATGGATATAGAGAGTATAATGGTAAGAGAAATAAGCCCTTCAGAGAAAGACAAATACTATATGATTTCACTCAAACATGGAATTTAAGAAACAAAACAAATGTGCAAAGGGAAAAAAAGGAGAGAGCAAGAGTGAGAGAGTGAGCAAGAAAGAGAAAATAAAACAGAGTTTTAATTATAGAGAACAAACTGATAGTTATCCGGAGGGAAGTTGGTGGGGGATTGGGTTAAATAAGTGATGGGGATTAAAGAGTGTACTTGTGATGAGCACCTGAAATTAACATAACACTTAAAAATAAAAATAAAGATGTATTTACACCAAAAAAACACCCCACAACACATGCATACACACACAAACCCAGGTTCTTAATTGCTACTCTGTATTTTCTAGAAAAGTGTTAAACTTCCAAGTACAAAAGCAGACACATAGACATGCAGCCATACATACACAGCACTGCTGAGAATGCTGTATGGAAAATCCAGAGATTAACTTCCTCCACTGGTCTCCTTCCTGCTCCTTCCTTTAACTTGGAATGAAAGAAACATCTAAGGACAGAAACTAGAATGATCAAGGTGTAGTTTCTTTTCTAACATTTGAGACATTGAAAATTTGCTGAGCTATTTCCATTTAGGTGTTTTTATATATTTTGCTAACATCAGCTGCAGGCTCTTGTGGCAAAGCATGTAGGCAGAGCACTGGCTACAGAGATGAAGAAGCTTGTCTAAATCCTCAAGAGATTGAGCCCCAGACAAGAATGAGAGAAGCAGGGATGGGGAGGAAGTTCAGAGTATTAAGCTGTTTCTTCAAAGTGAATGTTCTTTTGCCTGCTCTTAAAAAAAGTATTGGGTTAGAAACCTGGCAGGGAAACTGCAGTCAAATGCAGTCTCTCTCTGTTTTTCTCTCTGTCTCTCTCATTCTTTGTCTCTTGGATATTCCCAGCAGGAGTCATCTAGTCAAGGTAGATGGGGTGCTATCATGCTTGAGGGTGGGCACACATTTCATTCTTTCTTACACATTGAAATTATGATTTTTCCTTCATATTCAATACCCATCTCCCCTGTTTTAATTTTCCACTTCCTTTATGATTTCTCACTTTCGAATGTCAGTAGTATACCAGAGATTAGATATTTATGCCATGGCTTGAGCTACAAGATTTATTGTAGTGGAATGCATTTGAATGTAAGGAGGATTGCAAGATGCTTGTAGGCACCCAGGAGGGAGGTGACCAGAATTCAAAAATAAAGATTTGATACCAGAAAAGGAGAGGAATACAAAGCTGTAAAGGGCATTTTCTGGAAATCTTGTTTCCATATTCTATACCATTTGTTTTTTATATGCAATCACAGTTTAAAACTAAAATGACCTAAGTGAGAAAGAATTGCTGTTCAGACCATTGACAAGAAAATCTGGATGCACATGAAATCCTGCTGTGACAGATGATACTAAGCATCCTATTCTGTGAGACACTACAGTAAGTGAATCCAGCTTGAAAGGGGCTCTCAACTGCAGATTGGTCATCTTTGTGTTTGGATCTCTACAGAAATAGTATTTTAATAGTATTAATTGCAATAAGAATTGCCCTGAACCAGCCAAAATGTATCTGGCATTCCTGGATTTGCTGTATGGTTTATGCCTTCATTATGATCATTCATTTATTAATGTGCTAAAGAGGGAAGTGTTTGCCATTAACAGAAGAGAATGGCCAAAATGGGTTGTGACACTGGGCAATCACGCCTTTAATGGTGATGTGAAAGCTTCAAATACACTCCTTTCATATGTCGGAGATGAATTCATTTTCAAATACATGCTGCTTCCCTCTACTCACAGGTACTGAAATACGGTATTTCTTACAGGTCCTGTTAAGTCCTAATTGCATTTAAACACTGAGGATGAAATCACTTAATCTGAACCATTATTTGTAGACAATGTATGAACACATTTCCTCCCAAGGAAAAAAAAATGTAACATGAAAAATATGTCTAATGATTTTTTTAATGTACTGGGGATAGTGACCAAGAACAAGAATCATAACCAAAAAGATAACTCTAAGAAAATGGAAAGAATATATACTTAAATAAAAAACAGCTGAATTATTGGGCTCAGAGGTCCCTATTTCAGAAAGAATCAGTCAAAAACCAAATGTTGATAATTATATATCTGCTTCCTCATAGTTCTGTGGCTACCTGTGACCAGTCACATTCACAGAGATAGAAGTTAGATTCTAGCTTTGCCCTCTTGGAAGTCTTTAGCAAATTACTGGCAAAGGATGAATGCTGAAACTGCAAGTGACTGAAAGAAGAGATGACTGAGGAATGATAACAACTCAGGCAAGTATAGGATATCATTAAGAGAAGAAGAAACATGGCAGTATATTTTCTCTTAAAAATGTCACTTTTAGGGTATATCCCAAGGCTCAAATTGAGACATAATGTGTATGCTTGTAAAAAACTTCAACATTTACATGTCTTTGACCTAGAAATTCCATTGTAGGAATTTTTCTCAAGAAAATTAATGAGTAATAAAATTGATCACAGAGTTGTGATCAAGTTTATCACAGGATAATTTGTTATAGTAAAACATTGGAAACAGCTTAAAAGTGTAAAAAAGGAGAATCAATGAAATAAGTTATAGCATAGGCATAAAATGGAATTTAGGCAGTCAATAAAATTATTATGCTAGTGTTTTTAAATTGAAGTATAATTGATATGTAACATTACATTAGTTTCAGTATACAACATAATGATTTGATATTTGCATAACTGTGAAATTACCACAATAAGTCTAGTTTCCCATCACCATATAAACTTATATAATAAATAATAAAATATTATTGATTATAATCACCACATTGTACATTACATCCCCATAAAATATTTATTATTATTATTATTTTTATATATTATGTATTTTTATTATTTTTTAAATAAATAAAATAAAATTTTAAAATATTTATTTTTTTATTTTATGACTATACACTTGGATCTCTTGATACCTTCTCTCATTTTGCCTATGGCCCAAAACCCTGCCCCTCTGACAACCAGCAATCTGTCCTCTGCATCTATGAATTTTGTTTTGTTTTGTTTTTTAGATTCCACATAGAAGTGAAATCATATGGTATTTGTTTTCCTCTGAGTTATTTCACTTAATAACTTCAAGTTCCATCTATGTTGTCACAAATGATAATATTTCATTCTTTTTTATGGTTGAGTACTATTTCATATATACATAAATGGAATCTTCTTTATCTACTCATCCATCAATATGGACTTTGGTTGTTTCCACATCTTGGCTATTGTGAATACTGCTGCGATGAACATAGGGTGCATATATTTTTTTGAATTAGTGTTTTCATTTTCTTTGGATAAATAGTACTGTATTTGCTTATCATATAATAATTCTTTTTTTAGTTTTCTGAGCAATCTTCATACTGTTTTCCATAGTATCTGCAACAGTTTACACTTCTATCAATGGTGCATAAGGGGTCCCTTTTCTCCATATCATCACCACACTTATTTCTTGTCTTTTTGAAATAACATTCAGACAGGTATAAGATGATGTTTCATTATGATTTTGATTTGCCTTTTATATCTTCTCCTATTAGGCAGGTTGCCATTTTATTTTGTTGATGGTTTCCTTTGTTGTGCAGAAACTTTTGGTTTAATATAGTCTGATTTATTCATTTTTGCATTGATTATCATTGTCTTTGAAGTCAGATTTTTTAAAAAATCACCAAGAGTGATTGTCAAGGAGCATACTATCCATGTTCTCTTCCAGTAGTTTTATGGTTTTGGGTCTTATATTCAAGTCTTTAATCCACTTTGAGTTAATTTTTGTGCATGATATAACGATTCAGTTTTGTTCTTTTACATATGGCTAGTCAGTTTTCCAACACTACTTAAAAATAGACTGCCTTTTTCTCATTGCATATTCCTGCCTCTTTTATCATAAATTGTTGACCATAGATGCATGGGTTTGTTTCTGGGTTCTGTATTCTGTTCTATTGATGTATGTGTCTGTTTTTATACCAATACTATACTGTTTTCATCAGTATAACTTTGTAATATAGTTTGAAATAGGGGAGCATGATGCCTCCACCTTTGCTTTCCTTTCTCAAGATGCTTTGGCTATTCAGGATCTTTTGTGTTTCCGTACCAATATTAGGACTGTCTGTTCTATTTCTATAAAAAATTCCACAGGAATTGTGATAGAGATTGCATTAAATTTGTAGATAGCATTGGTTAATATAGACATTTTGACAATATTAATTCCTCCAATCCATGAAAACAGAATATCTTGTCACTTATTTGTGTCTTCAGTTTCTTTCATCAGCATCTTATAGTGTTCATTATACAGTTCTTTCACCACCTTGGTTAAATTTATTCATAAGTATTTTATTCTTTTGATGCAGTTGTGAATGGAATTGTTTTCTTAATTTCTCCTGATAGTTTGTTGTTAGTGTATGCAAATGAAATGGATTTTTGTACAATGATTTTGTATTGTACAACTGTACTAAATTTCTTTATCAGTTCTAACAATTTTTGATGAAGTCTCAAGAGTTTTCTATAAATAAAATCATTTTGTTCACAAAGAATGATAGTTTTACTTCTCCCTTTCCAATATGGATGCCTTTTCTATCTTTTTCTTGCTTACTACTATGGCTTACTTCTATGGCTAGGACTTCTGATACTATGTTGAATGAAAATAGTGAAAATGGGCCTTCTTGTCTTGTTCCTAATCTTAGAGAAAAGGTTTTCAGTTTTTAACTATTGAATATAATATTAGCTGTGGGCTTGTCATATATGGCCTTTATTATGCTGAGGTATATTTCTTCTATACCTGCTTTGGTGAGAATTTTTATCATAAATGAACATAGAATTTTGTCAAATAATTTTTCTGCATCTACTGAGAAGATGAAATGACTTTTATTTTTCTTTTTGTTAATATGGGGAATCACATTAATTGATTTGAAGATATTGAACAATCCTTGCATTCCCTGGAATAAATACCACTTAATCATGGTGCATAATCTTTTTAATGTATTGCTGAATCTGGTTTGCTAATATTTTGTTGAGGATTTTCTCACCTATGCTCATCCGGGATATTGGCCTGTAAATTTGTGTGTGTGTGTGTGTGTGTGTGTGGTGTGTCTGTTTGGTGTCCTTTTTTGTTTTTGTATCAGGGTAATACTAGCTTCAAAAAATGAATTTGGAAGCATTCATCCCTCTTCAATATTTTGGAAAAGGCTGAGAAGAGTAGGCATTAAATCTCTGAATGTTGGAATTCAGTAAAGCCAGGGGCCTGAGTGGTTCAGTGGGTTAAGCCTCTGCCTTTGTTTCAGGGTCCTGGGATCCAGGCCTGCTTCAGGCTATCTGCTCAGCGGGGAACCTGATTCCCCCACTCCCACCCTGCCTGTCTCTCTGCCTAATTGTGATCTCTCTCTCTCTCTGTCAAATAAAAAAAAAAAAAAAGAATTCAGTAAAGCCATCTGGCCCTGAACTTTTGTTTGTTAAGAGGTTTTTGATTACTGATTCACTCTCCTTGTTGATTATCAGTCTATCCAGATTTTCTATTTCTTCATGATTCAGTTTTAGAAGATTGTATGTTTCTAGAAATTTACCTGTTTCTTCTAGGCTGTCCAATTTGTTAATGTGTAATTTTTCATAGAAATCTCTTAAGATTCTTTGTATTTCTTTGGTATCAGTTGTAGCTTTCATTTCTCATTTTATGTATTTGAGACCTATCACTTTTTTCTTATGAATCTAGATAAAGGCTTATCAATTTTAACTTTTAAGTAAATAACTGAAGGATGCCTGAGTGGTTTAGTCAGTTAAGCATCTGCTTTTGTCTCAGGTCATGATGTCAGGATCCTTGGGACTGGGTTTCCTGTTCAGCAGGGATTCTGCTTCTCCCTCTGCCTCACCCACCACTTGTGCTCTCTCTCTCTCAAGTAAATAAATAAAAATCTTAAAAATAATTAAATAACAAACTCTTAGTTTTAATGATCTTTTGTATTATCTTTTTTGGTTTCTCTTTCATTTATTTCTACTGTGATCTTTATTATTTCTTTTCTTCTACTAACTTTGGGCTTTGTTTGTTCCTCTCTTTCTAGTTCCTTTAAATGTAAAGTTAGATTCTCTGATATTTTTATTTCTTGAAGCAGGCCTGTATCACTATAATCTTCCCTCTTTGAATTCCTTTGCTGCAGCCCATAGATTTTCATATGTTGTAGTTTTATTTTCCTTAGTCTCAAGGTATTTATTTCTCATTTGATTCCTTTGTTGAGTCATTGGTTACTCAGCAGCATGTTGTTTAATCTCCACCTATTTGTGATTTTTCCATTTTCTTTTTGTGTTTGATCTCTAGTTTCATAACATTGTGGTCTTAAAAGATGCCTGATGTGATTTCAATTTTCTTAAATTTATTGAAACTTGTTTTGTGACCTAATATATGATCTATTCTGGAGAATGTTTCATGTGGACTTAAGGAGAATATGAATTCTGCTGTTTTCAGATGGGAAGTTCTGTATACATCCATTCAGTCCATCTGGTCTGATGTGTCATTGAAGGCTAAATTTCCTTACTGATTTTCTGTCTGGATGATCTATTAATGTCAGTGGAATGGATATTAAAGTCCCCTACTATTATTGTATTGATGTTGATTCCCCTCTTCATATCTGTTACTATTTTCGTAATATATTTAGGTGTTCTTATGTTAGGTGTACAAATACTCACAAATGTATTTTCTTGCTGGATTGATTGTTTATCATTATATAATGCCCATCTGTGTCTTATGTTACGGTCTTTGTTTTGAAGTCTATTTTCTCTTATATAATTACCTCAGTTTGCTTTTTTTTTGGTTTGTTTGTTTTCATTTGCATGAAACACCTTTTTCCTTTTCTTCACTTTCAGTTTTTGTGTGTCCTCACATCTGAGATCAGTCTCATATAGATGTGTCTTGTTTTGTTCTGTTTTTTAATCCATTCAGCCACTCTATATCTTTTGATTTGAACATTTAGTCCATTTACATTTATAATAGTTATAGAGAGGCACCTGGGTGGCTCAGTGGGTTAAAGCCTCTGCGTTTGGCTCAGGTCATGATCCCAGGGTCCTGGGATCAAGCCCCGCATCGGGTTCTCTGCTCAGCGGGGAGTCTGCTTCCTCCTCTCTCTCTCTACCTGCTTCTCTGCCTACTTGTGATCTCTCTCTCTGCCAAATAAATAAATAAAATCTTTTTAAAAACTAGTTATAGATAGATATATAGTTATTGTCATTTTGTTAATTGTTAGTTTTGTTAATTGTTCTCTGGCTATTCCTTTCTTAATTCCCTTGTGGTTTGATGCCTTTCTTTAAGGCTACATTGAGATCCATTCTCATTATCTTTTGTGTATCTACTATAGGTTTTTGCTTTCTGATTGCCATGAGGCTTACATTTAACTGTCTCTCTATGTCAACATAGATAGATAGATAGAGGCTGGTATATATATACTTAAGTAGATAGAAAATTAAATTTGAACACATTCTAATATTTTTACTTCCTTCTCCCATCTTTTATGTTTCTGATGTTACATTTTACACTTTTTATTTTGTGTATTCCTTAACAAATTGTTGTAGTTATAGTTTTTTTTTTTTACCACTTTTGTCTTTAAGCCTTCATCTTAATTTTATATGAGATCAGTCTACTACCTTCATTATATATTTATATTTATTAGTGAGATTTTTGCTTTCATTTATTCTCTTATTACTAATTAGTGTCCTTTTTCAGCTTAAAGAATTCTCTTTAACATTTCTTGTAAGGCCAATTTGGTGGTGGTGAACTCTCTTAGTTTTTGGTTGTCTGGAAAACTCTTTATGTGCACTAGTATGGATCTCTTTGGGTTAATTTTATTTGTAGTTCTCTGTGCTTCCTGCAACTGGATGTCTGTTTTATTCCTCAGGTTAGGAAAGTTTCTAGCAATTTATTCTTCAGATAAATTTTCTGTCTCTTTTTGTCTCTCTACTCTCCCTGTGAATGCTGTTCTGGTTGGTGTTGTCTCATAGGTTCCTTAAGCTATCTCCACTTTTTAAAACTCTTTTTTCTTTCTTCTGCTCTGTTTGTGTGAGTTCTACTGTCCTGTCTTCCCAGTCACTGATCTTTTCTCCTGTTTCATCTAGGCTGCAATTGAACCCTTCTATGTATATTTTCAGTTTAGTTGTTGTATTCTTCATCTCATGACTTCTGTTTGGTATTTTTAAATATTTTCTATCTCTTTGTTGAAATTCACTCTGTGTACATCCATGCTTTTCCAGAGATCAGCAAACTTCTTTATGACCATAATTTGGACTCTCTAGCAGATAAATCAGTTTTCTGTGTTTCACTAAGTTTTGTGTGTATGTGTGTCGGAGAGAGAGAGTTATCTTGTTCTTTCTTTTGAAACATATTCCTCTGTTTCCCTAATTCATGGGTTGTCTGTGTTTGTTTCAATATATTGGGCTGAACAGCTATGTCTCCCAGTCTTGATGGAGTGGTCACAGGAAGACTGGGGGAGTGTTTCAGTCTGTCTGTGCAGTGCCCTGAGGGGTGGTACCCTGACAAAAATTGTCTGCTTCAGTTCCACATGTCCCAGAAATACTAGTGTTGCTGGCCACCAGAGCCAGGCACTGAAGGAGCATTCCCTGTTTGAACTGTGTATGCCAGCTGGCTTTGGCAGAATCATGGGAGAGCAGCAAGCTGGGGACACACCTGCTTGCTGGGTTTAGCAGTGCAGGAGTATGGGGGAGCACAGGAGCAGAGCAAGTGGTACTAGTAAGGTAGAGGGACAGTGCAAAAATGGCGCTCACTAGCACCAGTGTTAATAAGGTTGAATGAGAGTACAAAAATGGTACCTCTGTCCCTGGAGGGAGTTCCAACAGAACTCTGCCCCTCTGGCAGATGCTTTAAGATTAGCCAACAAATCTCTTTCACATGATCTAAGCACTTTTCAACCTGCTGATTTTGTTCTGAGTCCTGGGGTAAGTGAGTCTGTGCATAAGACCTTTAAAAGCAGAGTTTTTGTTCCCTTTCAGTCTCCTGGATGTAAGCTCCACTGGTCTTCAAAGCCAAACATTTTGGGGAATCTTCTTAAGAATGTAGGTCCCAAGGGTTGGGGTGACTGATGTGGGACTCAAAGGTGGTCCTCAGGAATACCTTCCATATTTGTGATATCCCTCTTGCTTATGGGTCACCACACTGGAGGTGGAGTTTTTGGTGAGACCACATCCCTGCCTTTCCTACTCATCTTGATGTGGCCTTTTTATCCTTTGTTGTAAAGGAGTTGTTCAGCTAGTTTTCATGTCTTTTTCAGAGGGAATTGTTCTTTAGGTAGCTATAGATTTGGTGTGTCCGTGGGAGAAGGTTAGTTCAGTGTCTTCCTATGCCACCATCTTGAACTGCCTTCCTAGTCTTTTTTTATTGACTAAAAGTATGGTTATAATTATTAATTGAGAAAAATCATTATAGAACTACCACAGTATGATCCCTTAAAATATACATAGGAAAATACTGCAAGACATATACCAAGGCATTATCAGTAATTGTTTCTAAGAGGTTTTTATTATGGTTGATCTTTATTATTTTTTCTTTCTTTTTCCCTTTAACTTGTTTCTATGTTAAAATACTTCTGTCATGAAAATGCATTGCTTCTGTAATAATGTAAAATGAATACAACAAACTTCATTTTAGAAGAATACTGTAGTTGTCAAGGCAATAATAATTCCAGGAGCTTGGAATGCTCCTTTTTATGACTATGTTAAAGTTTCATACTTCCCTTGAGCCTCAATTTACTCATTTGTGATATGCAATAATAGCCCTTATTTAAAAATGTTGTTGAGAGGATTAAGTAAGGCAAAGTGCGTAAAAGTACCTGACACCATGTTCAGCACATTGATAGACTATCAATGCACACTGAAACTACATATGAATGACAGGTCAGTCTGTATTTTGTATGGGAATTCATAGACTAGAAGATATGTTAAAGTATACCATTTAATAAAGAAATCTGCTCTTCAAACATAAACAAGGTAGATTCCAGCATGGGATATAATGAGACCACTCTTACACTGCTGTCTGGGGGGGCTGGTAGAATGTAAAGATTTGGAAAGACATGACCAGCCAAGATCAGATTAATCTATACATTCACTCTATCAGCAGACACAAGAGCCCATGACCTTCCTTATATAAGTGCAAAGACAGTAGTAGTGCAACAGCACATGGTTTGTTCATTCCTTGTTAAAATAGAAAATGTCAACTAAAAATAACTGTCTTTAAGTGTTATCATTAACAAACATTTGAGCAAACAGATGTCTAAAAAGACACTTATTTTCTAAAGCTTAACTGGGACAAAACAACCCACCAAACTGCTATATAATCAGTTTCCAAGACACTGATATTGTCAAGTTCTATATTGCTCTCTATCGATAGTTGGAAAAAACTCTATTCAAAGAATGAAAAGAAAATGGCACTTCTGAGCCTGGCAAATAGTGGTTTGCTCAGTCATTTAAAAAAAAAATTATTGAGCAGGTACTATGGAGGCAAGTTCTTTGGTATTAATGACAATGGGATGGGACCCCTCTTCCCTAGGAATTTTCCATGATTATGGTAAAATAAGGTAGAAAAATTATCAGCAAACCTCAGTTCTATTTCATGTTCTGTTAAGAGGAACTTGCATAATGCTAAACAATAACACAGTGCCTTGATTTCTTTGTTTTTAAAATATGAAAAACACAGTTATCTATCTTTATTTTTTTAAAGATCTCAATTTATTTATTTGACACAGAGTGAGAGACAGTGAAAGAGGGAATACAAGCAGGGAGAGTGGGAGAGGGAGAAGCAGACTTCCCACCAAGCAGGGAGCCTGATGCAGGGCTCAACCCCAGGACCCTGGGATCATGATTGTAAGGGCCTATTTAGATAGAGAGGCTCCATCTTGGTTGAACAGCCATTTGTTGTTTATGCAATAAAACTTACACTGACCATGCCCCCCCCCCCCCGCAGGGGACTTACTTAAAAGCAAGTCCAGGAAACTAGTAAAATATGGTTGACCAGTGCCAGGTAACAGAGCCCAAATATAAGGGTGGGTCAGGCCAGGTGGAGATATCCAATCAGTGGAGCGTGCATACTGTCTCCCTAGCTACCAAGAAGTGTGGGCCCTGCCTTTTGGGTCCCAATTCTAACCAAGGTGATAGGCTAGTTCAAATAGCTACTATGGGGTGAACTGTAATTCAATTGGCCATCTGCGTGTGACCTAGCATGACTGTGCAGCTTTCTCTGTGTGTTACAATCTCATTGGCCACCTGTGTGTGGCCAGGCTCAACCACATGGCCTTTGCCCTTTAAAAGTTAGTTTGTAAGGCAGGGAGGGGTCGCCCTCTCTGTAAGAGGCGGCCCCGACCAGTCAGTTTGATTCTCGATGCTTGGCGCGAAATAAAGCTTTGCTTGACCTTCGCTTTGTATCAGTCTCGCTCCTTTGATCATGGACTTATCAATGATCAGAGCCAAAGGCATATGCCTAAAGACTGAGCCACCCAGGCACCCCCACAGTTATCTTTCTTGAAGACTACATATATGGATAATTTGAAATTGCACTAAGCTGTTGTTGGAAAAAGTTCTTTTTGGAAAATGCTAATTATCACTTTCAGGCAATATTGTAAAGCAATATTTTCCTTTGTCCTGTTTCCCTATGAATCCTTAAAAAATCAACAAATCAGAATGTCCATATGTTCAAGTCCATTTATCTTCATTTGAAGCTTTGGGAGGAGTTTTCTTTTTTCTGTTCTATAGTTTGCTAATCTTAAGCCCCTATGCATATGTTTAAATATATCATTGTGGGATTGCAAATATGTAATGTGTTTATTTCTCTTTGCTTACAAACTGCTCCCCAATTAAATTTGCTTTTTAAAAGCAATTTAAAGGTGCATCTTTCAACTGCTTAATCTAGGCAAACTGTTTGCTGGTTCTGTTCTCTCAACTGCTGAGTAATAGTTATTGGATTAAAAAAAAGAAGAGAGTTGACTTGTAGCAGACAATGTGTACAAGATTCTTGTCTTATGCAGTTGTGTCAGTGCACCTGAGATCCCACCAGCAATACATTTCATTCTCTGCACCCTGGCATCTCTTGGCTACCATCTGCCAAGCCAGGTTCCACAGACTTCACTGATGACTTGGTGAAAAATGTAAACTTAAAGTTGGCTAAAACAAGGGTGAAACTCATCTTTTAGAATTTGAAGTAAGAACCAAATTGTAGTTTTCAGAAATAAAGGTATAATCCTTTTTTCTTTCTTCTTTCTTTCTTCCTTTCTTTCCTTTCTTCCTTTCTTTCATGCAAAATGGTGGTTTATTAAAGCATGGGGACAGGATCCATGGGCAGAAAGAGCTGCTGTACTAGGGTTGCAAGGGGTGGCTGATTATATACTATGAGGTTGGAAAGGTAAGGAAAAAGGGAAGTTTCAAAAGAACTTTCATATGCTAAAGAGGACTTACAAGATACTGGGAGGCCTTGCCATTGTCAAGCTCAGGTTGTTTTTCCCTCTAGCAAGGCATTAACCTTAAGATACTTGGGAGATTCCTGGAAGAATGTCGCAAATGTACTACCCAGGAGTGGGGAGTGGGGGGAGGTTGCAGGGTGTCAATTTATGTTTTGTCTTCTGTTAGCCTTCTGCTCCCCCATCACTTCCCCCCTGAACATTTTTGACCCTTAAATCTTTAAGGTTGTTAAAGGTAAAGATTTACTTATTTGAGAGAGAGAGAGAAAGAGATAGTACACACATTCAGGAAGGGAGGGGCAGAAGGAAGAGAGATAAAATCAAGCAAACTCAACACTCAGTGAGAAACCTAATGTGGGACTCAATCTCACTATTCTGAGATCAGGACCTGAGCTGAAACCAAAAGTCAGTTGACTATACCACTCAGGTGCCCCTATTCATTATCATGTTCAAATTCCTTATTGTGGTCTTCATCTTCAACATACATTAACCCCCACTTCCCTGTCTTGCCCTTGTATTATTTTCCTGCTTGCTCACTACACTTATGTCACACTTATTCTTTTCCAGAACTTATGAAGCTCATCACCTCTCCAGGGCTTTGCTCAGGCTACTTGTTCCCTTTTCCTGGAATGATCTCCTCTTCTCCAAATTGCTTCTCACTCATTGTATCCAACACCCATGTACATATTAAATTTGCCCTCAATTTAACACAGGACTATGCTCTACCTCCTCAGCTCAAACCTCATTTTTTCTGAAGGAACATCCCTGACTTTTCAGATCAAGTCCTCATTTAAAATACATTTTTCTTTTTTAATTTAATTTAATTTAATTTATTTGAAAGACGGAGATCACAGGTAGGCAGAGAGGCAGGCAGAGAGAGAAGGAAGCAGGCTCCCCACTGAGCAGAGAGCCCAATGTGGGGCTCGATCCCAGGACCCTGGGATCATGACCTGAGCCGAAGGCAGAGGCTTTAACCCACTGAGTCACCCAGGTGCCCCTAAAACACATTTTTCTGAAAGGGAAAAAGGCCAGTGTAGCTGAGGCACAGGAGAAAGAGTGCAGTGATGTAATGTGGATTTGGCAAGGTAGGAAGGGGACACACCCAGCAGAGCCTTACAGGGCTAGTTGACAATTTAGTTGGTAGTAATGTAAGAACAAAAGAAAGCCACTAAAGAAAATAATAGTGATCATATTTGGGTTTTGAAGAAATCACTCTGGCTGTTCAATGGAGAACCTGCTTAAATAGAGGGGATGGGTTACACAAGGAGAACAGTTAAAAGGTTATCTGCAATAGTCCTTAGAAAAGAAAATGGTGGCTTAGATGAGGCTGGTGACACTGGAGGTGAATAAAAGTTAGTAAGTAGCAAATATATTAACAAAATAAAATCAAATTAATAAACCTTGAAGGATGAGATTTGGAGAGTGAAAGAGAAGGTAGTGTCCAATACTGTGCCTAGCCCTGGCTTGTGCAATTAAATGAATGGTGGAAGAACAGTTTTCAGGGGTATTTGTGTTTGTGGCAGGGGTAGGGTTGAAGGTTGGTAGGACAGTGGTGGGTTGTGGACTAGCTCTAGATTTGTTTTAAGGTTTATAAATTCCTTAGTAGAGTGCTTTATTGTACTATTACAACATCATAATAATTCCAGCTGACACTTAGTAAATACATGTTTGTGCTGGCCACTGTTCTACATGTTTCACATATATTAAGTCATTTAGACATCAGTAAATGATAATGTTTATTATTCCATAACTATCATTACTGCAATATATACTACCTGGACAGAGTTAGTTAACACAAGAAATTTCTTTCTACCCAATTCTGCTTTTTATTGACTCCACCCAGGCAACTACATTATAGTGTAGGCACATTATTCAGAAATTATAGTGCAATTGATTAGATTATAGCTGCATTCAATTCTATTCTAATCCTGAGGGCACATCCTGGACTAGTGACTTTGTTTATCCTTGGACATTTCCATATATGTAACCTATCTACAAACTTGTACTCAGAGTAGGTTACATTTGTCTGTGTGTTGATTCCCATTAACTTCATTCTTATAAAGTGATTATATTTGGCATTATCCCCAAATTTTAATGGTTATTTACTAAAGTCACATATGTACTGACTAGAGAATTCTTGCCCTATCTAGGACAAAGAGCTCAATAGGTTTAAAAATAAAAGGTTGACTTTCTGAAAAGTCTGTTCACCTAAAAAACCCAACTGCTGACCTTTTTATTTTATTTTTGAAAATTAAGGTTCATAAAATGAAGGCAGGAATCCTCTTAGAACTTTTTCTCTGGGCTAAATGTTGACAATTTGAGGACCTCAAAATGTTTATGTATAGCTTATTTAGGAAGAACTTCAAACTAGCTGAATCAGCCCACTTTGAAATATCATAGTATAAGAAGATTGAACAGGTATGTTGGAAAATGATTTAAATTGGCAGGTTGCCAGCTGATGTTATCAGCTTTTGATCATTAGCACCACCTTTGCTTTATCTGGAAATAAAGCTATATTTGCCAATTAAGGGGGGGGCAGATAATGTTATTTTTATTATACAAAAAAAAATTACCAACCAGCTATTGCACTGGACAGGCAAGAATATCAATAGTGTGTCTTCCTCTCAGCTTGATCTTAGGTGGAAACACTTGCGCCAAAATAAAATGAAACAAGACAAATCAATTGGGGCATTAGAACTTAAACAATTCATGGAAACCAATGAGATTGAAGACACCTTGGTCCAAAACCTATGGGATAGAGCAAAGGCTGTCTTAAGGGGGAAGTACATTGCCATCCATGCCTCCCTGAAAAAAAAAAGGAAAAATCCAGAATACACCAGCTCTCTTCACACCTTAAAAAACTGGAGAATCAGGGGCGCCTGGGTGGCTCAGTGGGTTAGCCGCTGCCTTCGGCTCGGGTCATGATCTCAGGGTCCTGGAATCAAGCCCCGCATCGGGCTCTCTGCTCAGCAGGGAGCCTGCTTCCTCCTCTCTCTCTGCCTCCCTCTCTGCCTGCTTGTGATCTCTGTCTGTCAAATGAATAAATAAAATCTTTAAAAAAAAACTGGAGAATCAACAACAAATTAAGCCAACCCCATATATAAGAAGGGAAATAATCAAGATTAGAGCAGAGATCAATGAGATAAAAACTACAGATACAGTAGAATGCATCAATGAAACTAGAAGCTGGTTTTTTGAAAGAATCAGTAAGATCAACAAACCATTGGACAAACTAATCCAAAGAAAAGAGAGAGGACCCAAATTAATAAAATTATGAATGAAAAGGGAGAGATCACGAATAACACCTAGGAAATAGAACCAAGAAATTATTATCAATGGTTATATGCCAATAAGTTAAGGAACCTAGACGAAATGGGTGCATTCCTGGAAACCTATAAAGTTCCAAAACTGAATCAGGAAGAAATGGACAACCTGAATAGACCAATATCTAGTAATGGGATTGAAAAAGTGATCAAAAACCTCCCCCTCCCAAATAAGAATCCAGGACCTGATGGATTGCCCGGAGAATTCTACCAAACATTCAAAGAAGAAATAATATCTATTCTTCTGAAGCTGTTTCAAAAAATAGAACAGAAGAAAAACTTCCAGACTCTTTATGAAGCCAGGATTATCCTGATGTCCAAACCAGGCAAAGACCTGACCAAAAAGGAGAATTTCAGACCAATATCCCTGATGAATATAGATGCCAAGATTCTCAGCAATATCCTAGCTAAAAGGATCTAATAGTACATTAAAAAGATTATGCACCATGACCAGGTGGGATTTATCCATGGGATGCAAGGGTGGTTCAACATTCAAAAATCAATAAATGTTTAAGAACAAAGTAATAAGAGAAGAGAGTTGAACCACATGGCCCTCTCAATGGATACAGAAAAAGCATTTGACAAGATACAGCATCTGTTCCTGAATAAAATCCTTCAAAGTATAAGGATAGAGAGAACATCCCTTAGCTTCATAAAATCTATCTATGAAAAATCCACAGTGAATATGATTCTCAATGGGGAAAAGCTTACAGCCTTCCCTTTGAGATCAGGAGCATGACAAGGATGTCCACCCTTGCCACTGTTGTTGAACATAGTACTAGAAGTGCTCTGAGCCACCAGAGCATCATGGAGAAGATTTCAGCTCCTCCTGATCAAATTCTGGCTCTTACAGCAAGCAACTCAAGGAAGAGTGCCAAATGTTTCCTCCAAAAAACCACTGAACTCCCTTTCTTTCTTGCTTTCATCCAACTCTTTGCTTGAAATATTAGAGTTCTAAAATATGAGTTAAGATTTTTTTTTCATTTTTAAGACTATTTCTGATGCTTTGAATCAAAGCATCATCCAAAATTAAGTCTAAAATAAAAGATCTTCATTTACATTTTACTTCAAATTGTAATTGATTTAGAAATAATTTCTCATGTTTAAAATAAAGAGCACAGCCTGTAAGTAATTTTCTTTAATTGATAAGACCATCAAAACTTTACATGGCTAGCCAATTATTACTGACTGAACCTTGTCTCTGGAACAGGGTTTACAAGTGACCTTTCCACACCATGTTACAGGGATTTTGATTCACAACTTTCAGAACTGCTTTTACCTCTCCTCTAATCCTAAGTATTTTGTCTTATGTATAGATGATCATCTGTACCTTATTACAAGCTCCTTTGAGAGCAGAGGCTATTCCTTTGTCATGTTTGCATACTTCTGTTCTCCTTCCTTTCAATACAGTGCAGCGCTTTGCTGAGTAAACACTCTAAAATGTCTACTAAAAGTAGAGAAAATTTTATTCCAGTCACTTATTTCACCCTTTAAGGCAACTCATTGTTTTTTTTTTCTTATCCCACATCAAAGCTAAGAGAGTTAAGTATTTTTCTGTAGTGATGCCTTGAGTTTTCTCAGAAACAGGGTCATGTACAACAGATATAGAAAGGATAGAAAAAGTGTTATTAAGTGGTTCAGCCTGATGCCTAGTGTTCATTAAGTTTATTGGCACATTTTCTTTTAGTTTTCCAACATCTTCAGGGTCTAGGTTTGTGAGGAAGAACTAATTTTCTTAGTTGGGAAGTGTCATTATTATTAATTTGTCAAAATTAACAGTAATAACTAATAAGCAAATAGAACAATTATACTGTAACAAAAGTTATGTGAATGTGGTCTCTCAAAATATCTTATTGTAATATACTCACCCTTCTTCTTGTGATGATGTGAGATGATAAAATGCCTATGTGATGAGATGAAGTGAGGTGAATGATGCAAGCATTGTGATTTAATGTTAGGTTACTAGCGACCTTCTGGTCATAAGATGCATCAGAAGGAGAACCATCTGCTTCTGGACTGCAGTGGACTACAAGTAATTGAAATTGCAGAAAGTGAAACTGTGGACATAGGGTAACTACTATATGTTTTTGTTGATGTTCAAAATTTTGCTTGTCATTGCCATTCGAGTGATTGTCACTTCCTTTAAGGGTGAATATTAAACTCCTTAACTTGGCTTCCAAGATATTACATATCAAGCCATAAACAACTTTTCTAAATATATCTCATGACTTCCTTTAAGAAGCAAACAAATCTAATCAATGTTCCTAAGATATGTTTTGTATACCCCTTGTTTGAATCTTTGTTTCTATTGTTCAGTCCTAGGAATGTTATCCATCTTTCTTTCTGCCATTGCAATTATTATTTGTCCTTTCACATAAAACTCCAGAGTTAAACACCATACTTGGCACAATAATAATTTGTTGGATGAATGGATAGACCCAAGTCATACTTCACCTAGAAGTTGTCCTTGCTTGCTTGAGCCCATAATGTTTTCTTTTTTAGGATTTGTATTATACTCAGTATCTCTACAAATAGTTTGGGACTTAGCAAATTTTCCTGACATTGTTTATTTTATTTTTTTTAATTTCATTTTATTTATTAGCATATATTATTTATTTTAGGGGTATAGGTCTGTGGTTCATTAGTCTTTTACAATTCACAGCACTCAACATAGCACATACCCTTCCCAATGTACATCAGCAAGACACACCATCCCTCCCACCCCTCCTCACTCCAGCTACCCCTCAATTTGTTTCCTGGGATTAAGAGTCTCTTATAGTTTGTCTCCCTCTCTGGTTTTGTCTTGTTTCATTTTTTCCCTCTCTTTTCCTATGATCCTCTGCCTTGTTTCTCAAATTCCACCTATCAGTGCGATCATATTCTTCACATCATTTAATTTGAATATGTCTTTCTAGACTTTATCTAATTCTAAACTTCTTTTGGACAAGTACTAACTACATATTTTACATTTGGCATCTGTCACATAGCTAAACACAGAGTTTCCCACATAGTCAGCTTATAATGTACTCGTATAGATTATTCACCAGTGCTCAGTAACTACTTGATACCAAATCAAATACAGAAGTAGAGATTGTGATATGGACGGAGTTTTTTTTAGTCATTTGCCCCCCGTGAATTTACTGACCCCTCTCCTTTAGAGCCTCTATATTTTTAAAGTTAAAAGTGATACAACTTAGCTTTTGGGGGGAGGGGTAAAAACTTTGATTTTTCTAGGATTTTAAGGTAACTGTCTTCTAAGAAAATATTTTGTTAATACCTTCAAATTGTATATGATGAAATACAGCAAAAGTTAAATCTACACTGCTAGAAAAACCAACACCAGTCATGGACGACAAACCAGTTGGCTCTGTACTTTGGTTACCTTTGGTGATTGAACAATATATTGATTTGATTTATGAATCATTTGTGAGAATAATAAAAAACAAATAAACCAACCCATAAATCTACATGCCATGCAAATTGTAACACAGCATATCATTTCTGTCTTTGTAATTATATAGCTGAAAAAGGATGATTTGTCTACATGCTAACTGAAAGATGGACAGCAACATTGCTGCTCATAGATACCTAAGAAGAAACTGTTTCAAGGTATCTATTTGATATTCACATTGGAACTGGAGGCTTTTAAGTTCAATAAATACATATTGCTCAGTAAATAATTAAAAATATGAGCAAGACTAAATCAGGAGGTATGATTCCTTATTAACTGAGAAAGTAGTGAAGAGAGGTGAAATTAGATAATGTATTACAATCCTCTGGGGAGAGGTGATCTCCAATTCTCATTCCTACTGTTTTTATAGATCCCTAAGAAACATTTCAGCTGATGCAAAGAATAAAGGTATAACGTGACAAAAGATAGGGTCTCAAAGTCATCCAACATATGGAATTCTAGAATTCTCAAATTATAATTTAAATTGGTATGTATGTGTGTGAATGTGTGTATGTATGTGTGTTTGCATGTTTATAAGGAAAAGAGAGGAAAAAAAGGAAAAATAGAAAAGGGTCTTAGTTATAATTGTATTTGATTATAAATAATAGAAGTGCATTGAGATTAATGTGAAAAGGGGGAATTTACTGTATGAAATACTGTATCTCGAACTTAGCAAACTCAACACCCAAAGAACAAATAATCCCATCAAGAAATGGGCAGAAGACATGAACAGACATTTCTGCAAAGAAGACATCCAGATGGCCAACAGACACATGAAAAAGTGCTCCATATCACTCGGCATCAGGGAAATACAAATCAAAACCACAATGAGATACCACCTCACACCAGTCAGAATGGCTAAAATTAACAAGTCTGGAAATGACAGATGCTGGCGAGGATGCGGAGAGAGGGGAACCCTCCTACACTGTTGGTGGGAATGCAAGCTGGTGCAACCACTCTGGAAAACAGCATGGAGGTTCCTCAAAATGTTGAAAATAGAACTACCCTATGACCCAGCAATTGCACTGCTGGGTATTTACCCTAAAGATACAAACGTAGTGATCCGAAGGGGCACGTGCACCCGAATGTTTATAGCAGCAATGTCTACAATAGCCAAACTATGGAAAGAACCTAGATGTCCATCAACAGACGAATGGATAAAGAAGATGTGGTATATATATACAATGGAATACTATGCAGCCATCAAAAGAAATGAAATCTTGCCATTTGCGACAACATGGATGGAACTAGAGGGTATCATGCTTAGCGAAATAAGTCAATCGGAGAAAGCCAACTATCATATGATCTCCCTGATATGAGGGAGAGGAGATGCAACATGGGGGGTTAAGGGGGTAGGAGAAGAGTAAATGAAACAAGTTGGGATTGGGAGGGAGACAAACCATAAGTGACTCTTAATCTCACAAAAAAAACTGAGGGTTGCTGGGCAGAGGGGGGTTGGGGGGGGTTATGGACATTGGGTAGGGTATGTGCTATGGTGAGTGCTGTGAAGTTTGTAAACGTGGAGATTCACAGACCTGTACCCCTGGGGGAAAAATATATATATATATATATATATGTTTATAAAAAATAAAATTATTAAAAAAAAAAAAAAAGAAATACTGTATCTCGAGGAAACCCAAGTAAAAAAGGCAGTTTTGGCCTCATGGGCAACTGGAAACAATGATTAGAGAGCTGTCAAGAAACTAGGAAGCTTTTCTTTCTCTTTTACCCTTCTCCAGATCAACTTTTATAATATCAACAAATACAACATACACAAAAACATAGTCTCCCTATAGCTTCTGATTTTCTATGTTCTCCATTTACCCAAACAACAGAGGCTGATCCACATCATTTCATCACAAGTCCAGTTCCTGGGAGAAGAATCTACTTGGCACACCTTGAAATCAATGTTCGCTCTCATTGATCAGCTGTGGATTAGGGGAGGGCCTAGAAGAAAAAGCAGCCCAGCCTACATCAAATATTTCTATATGTCCAATCATCTTGGGCTCAGAGGCAGATGTGGTATTATTTACACAGTACACACATAACAGCTGGCACCCATGCCTGTTTGGAGATTGTAGGAAGTGGTGTCATGGGATTGGCAGATACCCTTGTAAGGGCCTACTTAGCCAGGGCGACTCCTTCTCGGTTGAACACCCATTTTGTTGTTTGTGCAGTAAAACTTAAACTGACCCTACTTACTACTTCCTACTTCCCCCCAGAGGAACTTACTTAGAAGCAAGTCCGGGAAACCAGTAAAATATGATCGACCAACCCCTGATAACAAAGCCCAAATACAAGGATGGGTCAGGTCAGGTGGTGATAACAGAGCCCAAATACAAGGATGGGTCAAGTAAGGTGGAGAAAACAGAGCTCAGAATGCAAGGACGAGTCAGGCGGTGGAGACAACCTCATTGGCCAGACTCAACCACATGGCCTTTGCTCTATAAAAGCTAGTCTGTGAAACTGGGGGTCATCGCTCTCTCTGTAGGAGACTGCCCCAACCAGTCGGTTTGATTCTCGGTGCTAGCTCGAAATAAGCTTTGCTTGACCTTTGCGTTGTATCAGTCTCGTTCCTTTGATAACAGACCCTAACACCCTAAAAAGTAAATATAGATAAAGATAAAGGATAGGAAAGAAGCAGAAGAAAGGAAAATGTAATCATCTTGGTGTTATATAGTCATTTAGTTTTTGATATATCTAATACATAATTCAGGGCAATTGATATTCTCATTGTATTATTTATTGTTACTATTCTGCTTACATTATCTGATGAGTTTTTAAAATTATATTTTGACAATTTATGTGTAATTTTAATTCAATGGTAGTTTATTATACACATAATCTAATTTTCCATCCTAAATAAAACATCTAAATGAAAATCAAAATATGTTTTTTATGTACTCATTAACACAATATTTAAAATCAAGATCGTGCATAGAATCCTCTATGCAGTGCCCTATCTTGGTGAGGCAGAATTTGCCAATTAACATCTAGTTCCATTACATTTTTTAAAAAAGATTTTATTTATTTATTTGAGAGAGAGAGAGTGAGTGAGAGCATGAGAGGGGAGAAGGTCAGAAGGAGAAGCAGACTCCCCATGGAGTTGGGAGCCCAATGCAGGACTCAATCCTGGGACTCCAAGATCATGACCTGAGCTGAAGCCAGTTGCTTAACTAACTGAGCCACTCAGGCGCCCCTTCGTTACATTTTTAAAAGTGTCCATCTCCATTAGCTGGACTTAAAATGACATATTTATAAGATTAAATAGTTTTACATACAGTCCTGTAGCATCTATATTTTACCATGTTCATGTCTAAAAATGCTTACTTCTGTTTTGACCTCATTACGAGTTTATTTTTAATTAACTGAATTGAAGTGTCATCTTTCATTTCTTTTAACAATATCTGTGGAAAGTTCACTATGAATTGTGACACTAGACATTGAATTTTATGAGCTCTGTCAGTCCTGTGGGACATCCAAACAATTTAACCTGATATGGTTAAGGTGACTGTAACATATAGGAACAGAGGAGTTGTGAGGCTGGCAAAACTTAGGCTGGTAGTAGCAAATAAAAAAAAAAAAGAGTCAGGAAAAAAGTTTTATGTTATAAAATACATTCAAATGTAAATACGTATTGAAAAGATAACAGGTTTGCAAATGAGATTTTTGAGGGGCAAAAAGGGGCTAAGGATGAGTACAATGATGAAATGATTACACTGAAGCACTCTGCTTGTAACCAGATTGGTGATGTGGGAAAAGTACTAGGCTAGGAGTTAAGTGACTTGGGTTCTAGCTCTGGGTGAGACATTTATAGGGTGTGTGACTTTAGACAAGTCACTTATCTCTCCTGAGTGTCAGTTTCTTTACTGACAAAATAAAAGGATAGGACAAAATGGTCTTTAAGCTACCCTTCAGCCATTTGATCCTATGATCTAAAATGATTTGTGGAATTGTAATTTTTGATTCTGCTAATTTATTCAGTTTCAATCTGTTAGGTGTTGGTATCAACAGTTGATGTGATTCAATGATACCTATAAAAAGACTGTTTAGTTTGAACATCTCCTTTCTTTTCCCTGAAGTTGCATATCTTGTTAATGCTGCCTTGACTTCTCCTTGGTGATGAGAAAGGAGTTTCATTTGCGGGAAGAAGCTGAGGTGGGCATGGTGCCCTCTGATGAATGGGAAACCATGGGAAGGGTAGCAACCTGGAACACGTTCAGTTCCACCTCTTTTTTTTTTTTTTTGGCACTCTTTCACTGTGTAGTAATGGTGTTAGATTGGGGATTAGCATAATACAAGGTTGACAATTGTGCAAGACAGAAATGTAAACTAAAAGCAATGAGGTTATCAGATTGCATCCTCTTCATTCCATCACAGGCAAACTTCAGGATCAGAGAAATGGTTGAAAGTGTGAACCACTGTTACACTGAAAAGAAATTAAAAAAAAAAGGAAGTGTGAACCAATTTGTAATTTGGAGATAGAAGAATTCATTTTCTAACAGGACAACTAAATTGTATATTAAAGAAAAACTTTTATTAAAGCAGTTCCACCAGAGTAACTCTGATTAAGAAGTACAGCAATTTTCATCATGTAAATTGTTTTTAAATTAAATTTAAATAACACAGTAATACTTTATTCATGTTATTCACCATTTAAAAGAAATAAATAACTTGGTTAACTTCCTGCATTTTCATAAGGTGAAATTCCATCACAATCCTTGAGTAATTGAAGCTGTGGTGATTTTTAAAGCCATACAATTACAGGGATTCAGTGCAATTATTTTTCTAATAAAATTAGTTTTCACTTACATGTGTCTGTCATTTCCTGTCAATGAATATATTTTAAAAACTTTTTTTCTGATGAATCTTTTTTTACGGATATTATTCTACCTATAGAGAGATATTTATTGATACTGTCAGATAAATGTAAAGCCCATAAAAGAAGGCATGATTATAAATTTTAGTATGTTGATTTTTGTTTTTCTGCCAGTATCAATAAACAATTGTGAATGTTTTTCGGTAACCTATTGAAATGGTACATTGAATGGAAGTCTGGAATTTAACAAATAATTTAATGGAAATGTTAATGTAAGCATATTCTATTTAGATAGTAATGCCATAATAGAGATAAGACTAACTGGACTAGTTTGTCTTAACATTCTGAGAATTATTATCTTTTTCTGATTTCACAGAATAAAAATTGAAGGAATTCAGGCCAGTGTGATTGTGAGGCTTTGCCCTCTATTCACCCTTAACTGTAGTTTTAAGATTCGAGAAAAAAATGTAAGAGCATCAGAAAAATTTAAAGTTCAATTTATTTTAACTGATCCCTGTCCAGACATTTATTCAGTGAGCTCATACGTGTCCTGGGCATTTTGTTAAGACTTGGAGATGCAAAGATTAATTGACCTGGTTCCAACCCTCAAAGAGGTCACAGTTCTAGAATTAGTTTTTGTATTACACAGGGTAGAAAAGTTATATAATGTCCAGGGACTGGGTGTGTGCTCAGGAGTTTGTAGTGTGGTGGGTAGAAAGAGGGGTTAATAGGAATAAGCTGTGGCAATTTCTGTCTCAGCCAAGTCAGTTTACTGACTCAGATCCACAGTCAATAAAACTTTGGAAAAAGTGATTTCTTTCTCATGGAGTCTCCCACTTCCTTTAATTGTAAGGAGTTAACTTGCCTCATCTCTCAGGAGTGAGAGATGGACAATAAGTAGAGTGGAATTTGGAAGCCAAAAGAGAGAGAGAAATGTATTTAAGACCAAAACTGTGCTTTTTAACAATGGACCCCTGTGTAGAGTTATTATAGGTCTAAATATTGTTGTACTGTATATCCAAAGTGATGGATCACTTTTAGGGTAATTACAAAATCTATGTTTTAAATATTTAAACATGAATACAATCTATGAATTAAACATGTGCATGGTAGATTTTTTTTCATTGCTCTGCCATTTCAAAGATACAATCCATTGGAGAAGGCAATGTGGCTGACATACAATGAAATCAGGTTGAAATCAGGTTCTGTTATCTAGCAGGCTTTCTTGAAAATTTATAAGGCTGAAGAGGAGAAAAAGTAAACTCAGTTTTTTAGGAGTGAATGTGGACTGTATTTACACAATTACAAAGTAATTGCCCTCAAAGTGAAAGATGTATTTAACTATGGCAAAAATTATAGTTAACAATGCATAGGTTCATTGAAACAAACAGAAACACATGGATCTGTAGATTAGATTCAGCTCTTGAACTGAAGCCCATTGGGCAGCTGAAGGGGAGTGTGTGAGGAAGACCTGGCACTGTTGAGTGTGTTAGGAAGTGGACAAGGAAAGAAGACTTGACATCAGCAGACCAGAGAAACCAGAATTATGGTAAAATACATTGTAAAGGTCTGAAAAAGAAATGATTACCAGTGAATCATCTTTAGAGACCAAGAAAATGTAGAATGTTTATTTTAACAATATTAGGTGGCTTAAAAATATTGAAAAAGTCAGACCTGTTTCAGATATCAGCAATATTGAGGGTAAGATTTTAGTGAGGTACTACATAGTCTAGTAAAAGATCGCTTATTAACAAGTGAAGTATATTAACTACATTCAAGGTTGATACTGAATTAAGTTTTATTATTATTACTATTATTATTATTATGATTACAAACATCACAAAAAAACAAAGATTTGCCAAATTACAAATATGGTAGAAAGACAAAAAGTAATGCCTAATTTGGACAGATTTAGAGTGAATACCCTGGATGGGAATATAATGCTTGTAGATTTTGAGTGGTAAAGAAGTAAGTGTAGGTGATATCTTTATCTGACCTCTGCCAAATCCATTTCTGAATAACAGCAACAGCAAAAACAGCCACACCAGTAAAAAATAGGGATGTCTAATTAAAATATGCTGAAGGGCAACATTAAAGTGCAAGAAAAAAAATAACGTCCAAATAGTAAATCCATAAGATTAGAGTATTTGAGAATGTTTGTACAAAAGGCATAACATCTAAAACAGTGCTTGGAACAGAGGGTTGGTCTACAATACAAAGTATGTGAAATCAGGAAGGCTTTTGATTAGCATTTATAAGAACAGTTTATAGAAGACTAAATGAAGAGATTAGCTGGATCTGGACCATTGCTATTTTTCTAGGGTCAGAGAATAAATTTAATGAGCAGGAGTGAACCATTCCCCAAAACAGGCCTTATCTATGAAGGGTTCTCAATTATTTTTACCTCACTTGTGCTAGAGTCACAGCAATGAGTCATAAAATGCCAAACCTTTTACAAGCACACTATTTTAATTACCACAATCTAAATTTCCCACTGAGAACAGATCCCTGTCCTTAGAAAGTTAACATTCTAATATGGCCACTTTAAGGAAGAAAACACTGGCCATATTTTGCAGTATATGTGCAGTAGTAAAGAAAGAGTTTGCAGACCAGTTCTTTGTGCAGAGGTGTACACAACTAAAGAGTAGAGCTACTAGAGAAAATTGGTACTCTTCTTTGAGGTAAAGTGCTTATATGTTTGAGTTAAATTACTTCTTCCAGGAAGATCATTTTGCTCTCTGAAGAAGTAATTTGGTTCAAAATGGTACAAATTCAGTATCATTAAGCCTTTCAGGAGCTGCATTTTCTATTATAAGCAAATCCTGGATAATGTAATTTGCCTCAATTAGATATCACTTTGAATCTGGGAGGGAGTGTATTTTACTTACCTTATGCATAGTCATCAATTTTCTTTTGATTGCCCAGATGTGTATGGAAATTTGTTATGTATTATATACAAGCTTAATAAATTAAGACCCAATCCAATGTTCAAAGTAGCATATGTTTAGCAGTAACTTTGTACATGTCTCAGTTACTATTAAACATGGATCAAGTCCTCAAGACTTACATCCTATACAAAATATGCATGGTCCTTCAGTAAAAAGAGTTCAAAAAACTTTTATTTTTGACTGGAAGGCACCTGAGGTAGACAATAGGACAGAGCTGGCCTAACTTTCATGGATGTGATAAGAACTGAATTTTTCACAACAATGAAAGTGTTTTAAATATTCAACCTTATGAAACAACGAATTACATTTATTAAGTAAAAGGCACAATGGGAAAAAATAAAGCCAAGAAAAATTTAGGGATAATACCTAAGTGCCAAATAAGCAGCTCTTCAAATGACTAAAGAGTAGGTGAAGTTTAGTGGCAGAAAATCTATTACCACTGTGACTTAAAATGGGAATACAGGAAATGTGCTGGAGGAAAATGAAAGTCATTAGTGTGCTGCAATTTAAACACTAGGCAGTGACCAGCTGGCCACCCTCTTGGCTCCTTGGTTCATAACTTTTCAATAAATCTCACATTAATCCACACTTATTGTGCTTTGCTTACAGGATGATGGCAATATTTGTGTTGTTCTTTTCACAGCACTTCTTACTTATAACTTCAACTGCAAATGATGGAACACTATTTTGTTTGCCTGTGATCCAAGTCATTTGTCAAGCATATCATAGACTTCATAGATATTACAAATCTGGTGCTATAAGAATTGAGATGCTAGTCAGAGTAAATTGTTTCCAAAAAAGAGTATTAGTTTTATTATTTAGCAATGCATTATACCTAAGACATATCCTACCCTAAGAAAGAGAATTGGTTTCAAAGGATAAACAATAACAACCAAACACCTCACTACTACCACAAAACCATATCTAGCTATATTTTCACTTGGCCTTATTTATATCATACAGTATCTTGTACACATTTAGGAAACTAGACAAAGAAAAGTCTCTTTGGTGTCGACTTAAAAATTTGTTTCACTCTATGCGGTAATATACATTGGCAACAATTATTTTGGTAATTTAATGACACATATTTGTTGCTGCTGTGTTACTCTTTGTACAGTAACTAACAGGAGCTGAGCAGCTGCTAGAGATGACACTCCCATCTGAGGACCAGTAAGCAGCTGAATGGAGTGGTCCAGGGACCACTTATACCTGAGATGGACTACAGATCATCATATTCCAGAATTGGAAATCCAAGTCAAATGTAATAAGACAGTCTCACTGAAAAACCAAGAGTATCACTTGTACTTCAGGGGATCTTATCAACAGCAAGCACCTGTGATGGATTTCCAGGTGGAACTGAGGCAGACATTCTTAGCTGAGTGATCAAGAGGTGGGTAAAACAGTATTGGAACATTAAAATAGCTGATTCCAAGGGATAAGCCAGATGACAATGTATTGATTTGAATCAGCTGACAGTGTAATAAAATTATTATCCATGAGGAAAAAAGGTAACTAAGAATATTTAACAGTTCTCTTTAAGCATTTTTAGAGATATATTTGCTGACCATAGATATTTTCATCAACTGAAAACAAGGAATTATCTTTATCAAAATACAAAATACAAAATACAAATGTTTCACAACTTATGATGATTCCACTTAGGATTTTTTAACATTATGATGGTGTGAAAGCAATACTCATTTAGTAGAAACTCTACTTCAAATTTTGAGTGCTGATCTTTTCCCAGGCTGGTGATACATAGTATGATATTCTCTGATGAGTCTGGCCAGTGGCAACAAACTGCAGTTCCTTGTCAGCCAAGTGAACACCGGGGAAAACAACTGATACACATCCAACCATTCTGTCTTTCTTTTCTTTTCTTTTTTTTCTTTTTTAATATTTTATTTATTTATTTGACAGAGAGAGAGAGAGAGAGAGAGATCACAAGCAGAGAGGCAGGCAGAGAGAGAAGGGGAAGCAGGCTTCCTGCTGAACAGAGAGCATGATGCAGAGCTTGATCCCAGGACCATGAGATCATGACCTGATCCAAAGGCAGAGGCTTAACCCACTGAGCCACCCAGGCACCCCCATTCTGTTTTTCACATTCAACACAGTATTCAATAAGTTATATGAGATATTCAACACTTTATTGTAAAATAGGCTTTGTGTTAAATAATGTCATCCAATGGTAGACTACTCTAAGTGTTCTGAGCATGTTTAAAGTGAGGAAGATTGATAAATCAACCTAATTTCAAAACTCCCTGTATGGAAAAGTCCAAGGGCTATGACCAAGAGATCTTGGTATAGAAAGGTATTTTTTTAATTTAGTTTTGTATCTGAAAAAACTCAGGTTAAGAATACAATTGATTCTTCTTATTTGTGGTAGTTATGTTTTGTAATGTATAGAACCATTGCTTCTAGGGGAAATGCAAGGTTAGGTTCCTGTGAACCTCTGGTCACTACATTTTCATAAATCAATCAATATATAACCATGTCTTATGTGTGTTTTTGTTTAAATATATCTTATTCAATGTATTTTGTTGATTAACTAATATTGGACTCATAGTCAACAGAACTATAACTCATGCCTTAATGATGCTTATCTAACACATGTATTTTCTTAGTAAGTCACATCACAGCCTTTCAGAGCTTAGGAACACTTAATACCACTTTAGTACTATGCTTGGGGGGCATTTAAAACAGAAAAATCGTCAACAAAAAGCACGAAGAAGTGTGGAAAATGTAGCACCTAACAGATAACAAAAAGAACAGTTGTTTACAATATAAGAGCTAAAAAAAGAAAGCCAAGTGTTGCCTTGTTTGACTTCAGCTGGGAACCTGAACATTGGTGACTCAAATATTCCACCACTGAACATGGCCACAAATGACAGAAAATGCATAGTGAGTGCAGATTTTAATAGGGTAGAAAATTCACAAATATAAAATCTATAAACAATGAAGATCAATTGTACATATTATGCAGTGAATAATCTTTACATTCCATAGTTTTAAAATGATTAAATAGTTATTCTGTACTAGCAAAGAGTAAATTTTTTAGAAATTCACAGGATTTTGCTTAAGTTTCGAATTTTACCCTTGGCCATTTATTTTGGAAAATCTGAAATAAGTGATTTTTTTTCCCAATTTAGTCAAACACTGTAGTTATTTTGGTAGCCCTATTCAGAAGCTTGATAGCTCAGAGATTATAAATCACAAAGATACTTGTAAAGGCAATAACAGGAAGAGAAATCAAGAAAGAAAATGTATATTTTCAGTGTTATAGTCTATAGCAGATTTAAAGAGCTGAGCCATGCTTAATTAGCATTTGATCATGATACTTGACAATTTCACTTTTACCTTATACTTTATAACTGAAAATAGTCTGAGGAACAGGATGAATTGAAACATTTATTTAAAGATAATAATATCACTAAGTTAACTGAATGACATACTATGATGGCATTATTTGGACCATGCTTTGTATAAAACTCATTCAGAAGTACATAGGATTAGCCAATATTTAAGACATAAACATCTGATTCCTTATAAAATAAAAATAGTCTAACAGACATTTCATAAAATGTGTTCTGTTGAAATATACCATTCTGTATTGCTAAGAATTTGAATTTGAATTTGAATTGAAAGGGAGTGAGAAGAAAATAGGGAATGACTTATGCATGATGCTTTTAAGATCATGACAGAAATAGCTCAAGCAATATGTGGTCACTCAAGGAATTTCAAAGGGGCTGGTGTCTGAGTTTGGGAAAAGGGGAAAGGAAATATAAAGCTAAGATAACATTTCAATCCAAATTTTTTTAAATAAAAATAATAAATATGTAAAATTGGCTGTTAAAGAGGAGAAGCAAAAATTGAATGTTTTAAAACAAAAGAATAAAATAGATTTAGACCAGCACATTGCAGGAAACTAAAGTCTCATTAAACTAAAGTCTCCTCTTGTCCACTATGCTATTTTTTATGCTCCACCAATAAGTGAGAGGAGAAGGGAGTTGAGGGAAATTGGAAGGGGAGGTGAACCATGAGAGACTATGGACTCTGAAAAACAATCTGAGGGTTTTGAAGGGGTGGGGATGGGAGGTTGGGGGAACCAGGTGGTGGGCATTAGAGAGGGCATGGATTGCATGGAGCACTGGGTTAGGTGCAAAAACAATGAATACTGTTACACTGAAAAGAAATTAAAAAAAAAATTATATGCCCTAGCTCCATCTATGTAATTGTAAATGGCAAGATTGCATTCTTTTTTATGGCTGAATAATATTCTATTGTATTTATACACCACTTCTACATCTATTCCTTTGTCAGTGGATACATGGACTGCTTCCATATCTTGGCTATTGTAAATAAAGCTGCAATTAAAAAAAAATAGGCAGTTACTAGGAAGATAGATTAAAGTGTGCATTATTACCTTCTAAAATGGCAAGTTCAAACATCAGTTGCAAAGAGTTGAGAGTGATTTGATCTCTCTTTATCTTGGCTTTATCATGTAAAACTATGTAAACTCCTTCCTGTTTTTTGTTTTTGTTTTCAGCCTGTGACTTCATACAGTAGGTTTATCTTCTGGGCCACACTTATGAAAAAGGAAAGGGACTGAAGAAAAAGTTCAAACTTTCAAAAGGATGTCAATTTTGTCTATAAACTAAGTCATAACAGAGATTACAGAAATTAAAAACTTGTCTGAATTAATTTTATTTCTTTTTTTTGAATTTTTTGAATTTATTTTAATATACTTAAAAAGTGCATTTTCTATAACTGAAATGATTTCCATGAAAAGGAAAAATGGTTTTAGCACATTACATTGTGCCATAATATATTTCTCCTGGGATTTTTTATATCAGTCATTAATATGTGAAAGAACAAGCCCAGAAATACAGTTTTGTCTGATAAGGTATGTCAAAATGCACAGGCCCAGTTAGTGAAGGAGAATAGTCATTGTTTGAGAGAAGCTAGGGAGAAAAAGTGAAGCATTTTTTAAAAGTTACCTATCTTAAAAATACTCTTGAGTTTTATGTTGATTAAAAAGCTTTACCTCTGATAATGTGGAAAGATTATCATCCTTAATGGGGAAAAGCTAACAGCCTTCCCTTTGAGATCAGGAGCATGACAAGGACGTCCACCCTTGCCACTCTTGTTCAACATAGTACTAGAAGTCCTAGCAACAGCAATCAGACAACAAAAAGAAATAAAAGGTATTCAAATTGGCAAAGAAGTCAAACTCTCTCTCTTTGCAGATGACATGATACTTTATATGGAAAACCCAAAAGACTCCACCCCCAAACTACTCGAACTCATACAGCAATTCAGTAATGTGGCAGGATACAAAATTAATGTACAGAAACCAATTGCTTTCTTATACATTAACATTGAAAATATAGAGAGGGAAATAAGAGAACTGATTCCATTTAATACAGCAACAAGAACCAGAATAGACCTGGGAATAAACCTAACCAAAGAACTACAGGACACTCATGAAAGAAATTGAAGAGGACACAAAAAGATGGAAGAGCATTCCATGTTCATGGATTGGAAGAACAAACATTGTTAAAATGTCTATACTGCCTAGAACCACCTATACTTTTAATGCCATCATGATCAAAATTCCACCAGCATTTTTCAAAGAGCTGGAACAAACAATCCTAAAATTTGTATGGAACCAGAAGAGACCCCACATTGCTAAGGAAATGTTGAAAAATAAAAATAAAACTGGGGGCATCACGTTGCCTGATTTCAAGCTTTACTACAAAGCTGTGATCACCAAGACAGCATGGTACTGGCACAAAAACAGACACATTGACCAGTGAACAGAGTAGAGAGCCCAAATATGGACCCACAATTCTATGGTCAAATAATCTTCGACAAAGCAGGAAAAAATATACAGCGGAAAAAAGACAGTCTCTTCAATAAATGGTGCTGGGAATATTGGACAGCTATGTGTAGAAGAATGAAACTCGACCATTTTCTTACACTATACACAAAGATAAACTTGAAATGGATAAAAGACCTCAAAGTGAGACAGGTATCTATCAAAATCCTAGAGGAGAACATAGGCAGTAATCTCTTTGACATTGGCCACAGCAACTTCTTTCAAAATATGTCCTCAAACGCAAAGGAAACAAAAGCAAAAATGAACTTTTGGGACTTCATCAAGATCAAAAGCTTCTGCACAGCAAAGATTCTTATTCTCTCATTGGTCTTTCTATAACGTACAACTGTGTAGAGAATAAACTCTAATGCCCCCCCTATGTAATAGGCAGAATATATGCAAAAATAAAGGCCAGCAAATTCATGTTGAGAAGGTTTTCCATAAGATCTGAAATTCTGACCAGTCAATTCCCTCCTAAAATATGACTATTGATAGCTAACATTCATTGAGCACTTACTATGTGCCAGGCATTATGCTAATCACTGTATTTTATTAATTTGTTTAATTTTCACAATAGCAATGTAAGGCAGGTGATTTTATGATCTCCATTTTATAGATAAGGAAACTTAGGCAAAAAGAAGTTAAATAACTTGCCCAGAGGCACACTGTAAGAAAGTGGTAGAGCCATGATTCAATCCTAGATAGTATTATCCATTAAAATGATCACCATAAAATAAGTGATCAGATTATCTAGCTAGTTATTTTGAAAGGCAGTAAAAGACTAATTCTCAATACAGATAAGTTTTAAGGGGAGTAGGTGAGATGGGGATTATGGGGTGTTCCCGAGAATGGAGAGTGTTCATGTGGAGGATCCTGGACAACCAAGAATTATAGAGATACTAAAAACTGAGAAACTTAAAGAAAAAAGTGCTCAAAAGGGGACAATTGAAGGTACAACTTTGTATCTTTACTATTTTGCTGAGGCACAATTACTATCAGCAATGAAACAGACATTCCTCAATATTCAGAATATATACAGAATAGCAAAGCTGTATGTACAATAAAAGTGTACCTCATCTCTAAATTCTCTTCCCCCATAGAAGATAATGAAGATGGTTAAAAAAAATAGTGGGACATGTAGGAAGGCATAGGGGATCTTATTGTTACTGTGGCCCCCTGGCTTAGATGTGACCATCATACTGACAGTGATTGAAGTAAAAGTCAGGGAAGCTGCCCTGAAAGAGGATCTTCCAGAGCTCTGCTATACCTTGACCAAAATGCCAATGAGAAGCAGGGAGCAACAACTGAGTTTATCTATTAAAGTGGAACTACTTTAGAGTCTGAGATAGAGTTGTGATATAATGTTGCTCTTAAATAAGAGTTTCACAATTCTGTAACTGAGGATTTACTGAAGACAGCCATCACTTTTTTATTTTATTCATTTCATAAAGTTAAGATTCTCTATTTGCTTCACTTCAGGAGATACAATGGTATATTTCTCATATATGTACATATATGTACATGTATACATGAGCATATTCGTATCATTATAAACACTCAGTGACTGTAGAGTAGGTGTGATAGGTGTGATTTATTTCCAAGTTGGCACTAAATGGTATAAATAGAATCTTCACTTACTAACTTTTGATTGGTATAACCCCCAAATTTAAGATGTTAATATGTCATACAATTATTTTTATTTTGAGATAAAGTTTTCATCCTATAGAATGTCTGGTATTTTAAACAACCTATAATTTAAATAAGTCTAATGAACTTTGAACAGCTGACAATTTTTTAGAATCACAGGCACTCAGAGTTGGAAGATACCTTAAGGTGAGTAAGAATAACCTCTTGATAATTCAGTTATCTCTATATTATCCCACAAAAAGCTCTTAACTTCCTCCCTTCTATTGTCTCTCTCTCTCTCTCTCTTTTTCTTTCTTTCTCTCTCTCTCTTTCTTTCATGCCTGCCTGCCTGCCTGCCTTCCTTCCCCTCCTTCTTTTTCTTTCTTTCTCTCTCTTTCTTGTCTCTCTCTCCCTTCCCTCCTTCCTTTTTTCTTTCTTTCTTTCTTTCTTTCTTTCTTTCTTTCTTTCTTTCTTTCTTTCTCCCCTAAATTCACTTATTCAATTTTTAAGTGCCTATTATGCATTGGATGCTTTCCTAAGTGATGCAGGCAGAAAGATTTTAAGATACAGCCATTATTTTAAGAGTTTAAGATTTCACAGAGTTGACAGACAGGCAAGCAAATCATTAATTCTTTAAAGGATTCTAAATAACCTGTCACTAGATATCAGAAATATGCTTTAGAAACCTACCTTCCAGTAACTTTGAATTTATAAAGTTCTTATCTATAGTGAACTGAAATCTTTCTCATTACATCTTCTATCCTAGTCTTTATTCTCCTATGTAGGATTTTACAGATAAATTTATCTGAATTTTTCTTCTGTACATGCATTTTGAATATTTATGTACATACATGCCTTTCAAATATTTAACATTTCTTATTGGGTCTTCTCTGGGTTAAACATTTTTAGTGCTCTTAACCATTTATATTATCAGAATTGTCTGCTTGAAGGAAGAGACTAGGTATTTATTCACTGTCTTTTGTCTCCCATTATTGGAGGGTTGCATGTTACTGAGAAGGCTGCTGAGATATTGATGAAGGCCCCGATGTGAAGATTAGAAAGAGAATTGCAGTCATCATGAGCTGGGTCTAAACTCCTGTGCTATTGACCAGTGCAGGCTGCAGCTTCATCAAAGGTGACATGGGGCACCAGAGGCAAATGTTTAAGGTAATAATGGTTGAGCTCTTTCAACAAAGAACCCACAAAACACAGTGGCCTAAATAAGACAGAAGTTTGATTTCTTAAGTAAGGTTTGGTTTTGCAATGTTGGGATTTCTTTGCTTGAAAAGGTTGTTCAGGGACACATGTTCACTTCATATTGATTCTCTGCTGTCTCCTAGGGCATTTCTTAGACTACATGGTCAAAACTGGGTTACTAGCACATTTGTGTTTCATCTCATGGAAAGAAGAGAAAAGGAGTCCTGTGTAATCTGACAACTCAAGTTGCAAAGGAAAAAAAAATGTGCTTCTACTGTCCTTGTATATCATTACTAATGTGGGCAGGTTCTCCTATCAGTTGTGTGGAATCTGGGAAAACCCAAGCATATTGTGTTCCACAGTTATTTTATCTCTATTATATAATGTACACTGTATACATTGACATAGATGAAACATAATAGACCTAGAGAGCTAAGATGACAGAGTAATCATCAGAGAAGTCAGAGTAGTCAGAATAGTCAGAGTAGTCAGACATTGCGACACCTCCAACTTTGGATTTATTTTTCAACATTGTCCTGGTGATTCAGGCTCTTCTCTGGTTCCATACAAATTTTAGGATTCTTTATTCCAGCTCTGGGAAACATGTTGATGGCATTTTGATCAGGATGGCGTTGAATGTGTAGATTGCTCTGGTCAGCATAGATATTTTTCACAATGCTTATGCTTTCACTCTATGAGCATGGAATATTTCTCCATCTCTTTGTCTCTTCCTCAATTTCTCTCATAAGTGTTATGTAGTTTCTAGAGTACAGATTTTTTTACCTCTTTGGCTACATTTATTCCTAGTATCTAATGGGTTTTTTGTGTAATTGTGAATGGGATTAATTCCTTAATTTCTCTTTCTTCAGTCACATGTTACTGTATAGAAATGCAAATGAATTCTGTGCATTGATTTTGTATCCTGACACATTACTGAATTGCTGTATGAGTTCTAATAATTCTGGGGTGGAGTATTTTGTGTTTTCCACATAAAGTATCATATCATCTGCAAAGACAGAGAGTTTGACTTCTTCTTTGCCAATTTGAATGCCTTCTATTTCTTTTTATTGTCTGTTTGATGAGCTTAGGACATCCAGTACTATGTTAAAGAATAACGGTGAGAGTGGGCATTCCTGTCATGTTCCTGATCTTAAGGGAAAAGATACCAGTTCTTCCCCATTGAGAGTGATATCCGTTGTGTACTTTTCATAGATGACGTTTTTGATATTGAGCAATGTTCTCTCTATCCCTACAATTTGAAGAGTTTTAATCAAGAAAGGATGCTGTATTTTGTCAATTGCATTTTCTACATCAATTCAGAGGATTTTGTTTCTCGACTCTTTTGTTAATGTGATCTATTACATTGATTGATTTTTTAGTGTTGAACCACTCTTGCATCCCAGGAATAAATCCCAACTGGTTGTGGTGAATAATCCATTTAATATACTCTTGGATCCTATTGGCTAGTATCTTGGTGAGAATTTTGGCATCCATGTTCATCAGGGATATTGGTCCATTTTCCTTTTTGACAGGGTTTTTGTCTGGCTTTGGGACCAGGGTAATCCTGGCCTCATAGAATGAGTTTGTAAATTTTCCTTCCATTTCTATTTTTTGAAACAGCTTCAGTAGAAAATGTATTATTTCTTCTTTAAGTGTTTGGTAGAATTCCCCTGGGAAGCCATTTAGCTCTGGACTTTGTTTTCTGGGAGGTTTTTGAGTACTGCCTCAATTTCCTTTCGGGTTATGTGTCTGTTCAGATTGTCTATTTCTTCTTGTTTCAGTCTTGGTAGTTTAAAGTTTCTAGGAACGCATTCATTTCTTCCAGATTGCTTAATTTTTTAACATATAGCTGCTGGTAAGAATTTCTAACAATTGTCTCTGTTTCCTTCATATTAGTCATGATCTCTCCTTTTTCATTCATGATTTTATTAATTTGGGTCCTTTCTCTTTTCATTTGGATACTTCTGGTGGGAAGATTATCAATTTTATTCTTTAAAAGAACCAGCTTCTAGTTTTGTTGATCTGTCCTACTATTCTCTTGCTTTCTATTTCATTGATTTCTTCTCTAATATTTATTTTTTCTGTTCTCCTGCTTGGTGTAGGCCTTATTTGTTGTTCTTTCTCTAGGTCGTTTGGGTGTAAGTTTAGCTTGTGCATGTGGGATATTTTTAATTTTTTGAGGAAGGCTTGGATGGCTATGTACTTCTTAGGACCACCTTTGCAGTATCTCATAGGTTTTTGAACTTACGTGTTTTCATTTTTCATTGCCTTCAATGAATTAAGTTCTTTATTTTCCTGGTTGACCCATTCATTCTTTCAGAGAATCCTCATTAACATCAAAGTGTTTAAGTTCCTTCCAAATTTGTTCTTTTGACTGAGTTCCAATTTCAAAGAATTGTGGTCTGAATATATGCAGGGAATAATCTCAATCTTTTGGTATCAGTTGAGACCTGATTTGTAACCCAGTAGGTGATTTATTCTGGAGAAAGTTCCACGTGATCTCGAGAAGAATGAGTACATTTTTTGTCTTAGGATGGAATGTTCTGTATATATCTATGATGTCCATCTGGCCCATGTGTCATTCAAAGCTCTTGGTTCTTTGTTGATCTTCTCCCAAGATGATTTGTCCATTGGTTATTGTTGTGAGTAGATTGTTGAGGTCTCCTACTATTAATGTATTATTATCAATATATTTCTTTATTTTGATTATTAGTTGGTTTATATAATTGGCTGCTCCCATGTTGGGGGCATAGATATTTACAATTGTTAGATCTTCTTGTTGGATAAACCCTTTAGTTATGACATAGTGTCCCTGTACATCTCTTGCTACAGTCTTTGGTTTAAAATTTAATTTTTCTGATATGAGGATGGTTAACCCACCTTTCTTTTGAGGTACATTAGCATGGAAATTTTTCTTCATCCCCTCACTTTCAATATGGAGGTGACTCAGGTTTGAAATGAATCTTTTATAGACAGCATATGGATGGGTCCTTTTTTTTTTTTACCCCCCTCTAATCTGATACCCTTTGTCTTTGGTGGGAGCATTCAGCCCTTTTATATTCAGAGTAACTATTGAGAGATATGAATCTAGTGCCATTGTATTGCCTGCAAAGTCCGTGTTTCTGTGGATTTTCTCTGTTTCATTCTAGTGTATGTTACTCTTGGGATCTCTCTTCACTTACAGAATCCCCCTTAATATTTCTTGCAGGGCTTGCTTGGTGGTCACATATTCTTTCAGTTTCTGCCTGTCCTGGAAGCTCTTTATCTCTCCATCCTTTCTGAATGACAGCCTTGCTGGATAAAGTGTTCTTGGTGCATGTTCTTCTCATTTAGTACTCAATATATGTCTTACCAGGTTTTCTGGTTTGCCAGGTTTCTATGGATAGGTTTGATGTTATTCTGATATTCTTCCCTTTGTACATAAGGAACCTCCTCTCCCTAGCTACTGTCAGGATAATTTCTTTGGTTGTATGATTTGCAATCTTCATTAATATATGTTGGGATGTTGATCTATATTTATTGATTTTGGAATGGCTCCTCTCTGTTTCTTGGACACAAATGCTTATTTCCTTCACCAAATTAGGGAATTTCTCAGCTAGATTTGCTCAAGTATACCTTCTAGTCCTCTCTCTCTCTCTCCACCCTGGGGAACCCAACAATTCTGACATTGGAGTGTTTCATGGCATCATTAAACTCTCTAAGTCTTTTTTCATGGGCTATGAGCTGCCTATGTCTGTTATCCTCAACTTTCTTCCTTTCTATCAGTTTATCTTCTATATCATTTATTCTCTCTTTTGCTTCATTGACTCTAGCTATTAGAGTATTCAGTTTAGACTACATCTCATTCATAGCATTTTTAAGTTTGGCCTGATTGATCTCATTTCTGCCCTTAGAGATTCTATATTGTCACTTATGCTTTTTTCAATCCTAACTATGAACTTTATGACTACTATCCTGAATTCTATCTTTGACATCTTACTTATATCCCTATCTATTAGTTCTGTGGTAGAGAACACTGCTTCTGACAGTGTGTGTGTGTGTGTGTGTGAGTTCCTCCTTCTTGTCATTCTGTATGAAGAATGATGGGTGCTCAAATGAATGGATTCCAAAATATCAACCATGCCCCAAGCAAAATGCAGCCTAGCAAAATCCAGAGTGGTCTGAAGTTACCCCAGAAAAACAAAGCCAAAATGGAACACAATAATAAAAGTTTTTAAAAAGGTGGGGGGGCAGAGAGACTATAATCTCACAGTGTGGACAAAGCAGGTGTTGCACTTTTTTCTGGGTGGATTTTGTCTATGTGTTAGAGGACACTATGTTCCAAATATGTACCAAAAGTATGCACAAAATGTGTGTGTGTGTGTGTGTGTGTGTGTGTGTATACGTATGTGTGTGTGTATATATATATATATATATATAAAATTTTCAATAGGACTATACGAAGCACATATTTATAAAAAAATAGATGTGAAAAAATACAAGTTAAAAAATGACCATGAGACATAAGTGGGTATAATAAGCATCTAGTTGAAATGAGAAAAAGGTAAAAACAAAACAAAACAAGAACAGTGAAAAAGCATAAGAAAAACAAAAGAATTTTATCTGAAAAGTAAAGGAGTCATGAGGCAACACCTGGAGCTCAGTATACTATTTTCCCCTGACACTGGAATTTTACAGTCTTGTGGGACCCATAGGCTTGTTGTCTCTACGTTCTTCCAGACTGTCTTCTGGGGGAGAGGCCTGGCATACTGTTTCTCAGATATCCCTGCCTAGGCAGTGTTCTCCCTCCTGTAAGGGGGATGGGTTCAGGGAAAACTGGTCCTTTGTATGGCTTTTGTTCCCTGGAGGCTTTCTGATCCTCTTCAGAGGATCAGAGCAAAAATGGCCATGCCCAAACCTCTGATCGAGAGCAGAAAGATCCCAGTTTGCCCTCTAAAAAGACCCTCTGGAGACAAAGTGGAGACAAACAGTCTCTACTTATGCATGCAATGAAAACCACAGCCTCCCATGGTGTGTGCTCACTGCAGCTCTCTCAGAGGTAGTCCCAGGGGCCTAGGAGTGTCACTGCTCTTTGTGATTCTAAAACTGCGAGTGGCCCCAGGCTTGTGCATCCACCCAAAGCTCCTGGATCATGTCTGGGTACCACCCTAATGTCCTTTCTAGGCTGCTACTGCCCTGTTAGCTTTGGCCCAGTTGTGGGTGCAGATTTCAGTCCTTTTCAGGCTGCTCAGGAAAAGAGAGATTACTGACTGGCTCAGCTCATGGTTTATGGTTACCAGAGCTGAGAGTCCCCTCCTTGGTGTGCTGACCATAACCTGCTTCCTGGCTCCACTGCTTAGGCATTCTACCTATTCAGGCACCCCTTTTTGCTCTCTGGCTTCTTGTATCCTGAAACCACATACCTTACCTAGAATTCTACCTTTCCATTTTCAGAGCCCATTTCAGAAAAGGATGTCTCTCACTAGAGCAGATTTCTAAGAGTTCTGATTTTGTGCTACAGTATTATATCACGTTCCAGGAGCCAGCTTATGGGCATTCACTCCCTCTTCTCTTTATTTTCTAGTATCTCCCCACAGATTCATGACTTCGCATGTCCTATCTTGCAAAAAGCAGTTGCTTTTCTGCTTGTAGAGATCCAGATATATATTTTTACATCTGAAGCTGATTTCATGGGCATTCAAAATGGTTGATAGATATCTAGCTAAACTCAGGGACCAGTTGAAACAGGGTCCCCTACTCCTCCACCATCTTACCTCCCTCTCCAAAACCACCTTTCAACTCAGAGGAGCTGATTTTCATGAGTTTTTACAACCAGTTTGGTTCAAATATTAGAGTTTTAGAGGTCCACGGCTTGGCTGGTGTGGAACCCTGAGGGCACTGTTGTGCTCCTGTGGAGAAGGTGGGCAGGTATCCTGGTGATGTATTATGCCATCTGAGGATCCCTTGGGATACACAGGAACAGATGGTCACCCTTCTTGGAGTACTTTTGGGTTAGGTGGCATTACCTCTCCTGGGACAAATGAGCCACTCACACCATTTTTTCTCCCACCCCTCAGCATAGGTGCAGATGCCTGCTGATGGTGGCTAACCCAGACATTGACTCTGTGCTGTTCTTTACTACAAAACCTACTCTCCTATGTTTTGGTGTGACTGCCATCTGGGTGAAAACTGCATCAGTTCTAGCTCGGGCAGATCCTCCCACAGAGGACAAGCACAGGTCCACACCATTTCAGGTCCCTAAAGTTTGGAGTTTTAAAACTAGACTGCCTGTGATAAAGCCCAAAGTGCACTGCTATACCAGGCATCCAGGTGGCCCAGACCAGTGTGAAGGCAACAATCTGCAGGACACCTGGGACTCCCGATAGGTGATTGTTCACTCTTCTGAGAGGATTTAGCAGGGAGCACAAACTCCACTCTTCAGGATGAAGGAGGTGGCTAGTGCCATTTCTCTCCCCCACTTCTCAGCATAATCTGACTTCAGTAAATAGCACAACACCAATAGTGATGGCTTAAACTGCCATCAAGATAAGATGGCTTCATCAAGATAAAAGTTTCTGCATAGCAAAGAAAACAATCAGTAAAACTAAAAGGAAAACTTCATAATGGAAAAGATATTTGCAAATGTCATATTTGATAAAGGGTTAGTATCCAAAATATATAAAGGATTTGTTAAACTCAACAGCCAAAACACAAATAATCTAGTTTTGAAAAGGGGCAGAAGACATGAACAGACATTTTTCCAAAGAAGTCCTATAAATGGCTCACAAACACATGAAAAAATGCTCAATGTCACTCATTATCAGGGAAATACAAATCAAAACTACAATGAGATATCACCTCACATTAGTCAGAATGCCCAAAATTAACAACACAGGAAAGAATAGGTGTTGGTGAGGCTGCAGATAAAGTGGAACCCTCTTACAATGCTGGGAGGAACACAAATGGTTTCAGCCAGTCTGGAAGGTTCTTAAAAAAGTTAAAAATAGAACTATTCTATGACCCACCATTTGCACAGCTAGATATTTACCCAAAGGATACAAAAATATTGATTATAGCAGACTTATCAACAGCCAAATTATGGAAAGGGCCCAAATGTTCATCCATTGATGAATGGATAAAGAAAAGGTGTATATATGTAAATAGCATTATATATATGCTATGGAATATTACTCAACTTTCAGAAATAATGACATCTTGCCATTTGCAATGACATGGTTGGAATTAGAGTGTATTATGTTAAGTAAAATAAATGTTAAGTGAAATAAATCAGATTTATTAATATTAATTTATATTAATTTATAATTAGAGTGTATTATGTTAAGTGAAATAAATATTAAGTGAAATAAATTAGAGAAAGAGAAATACCATATGATTTCAATCATATATGGAATTTAAGAAATGAAGCACATGAACTAAGGGGAATAAAGAGAGAAACAAACCAGAATACAGGTTCTTATCTATAAACAGGAAATTAAGGGTTGCTGGAATGGAGGTGAGTGGGGGGATGGTTTAAATGGGTGATTAGTATTAAGGAGGGCACTTGTGATAAGCAGTGGGTGTTGTTTGTAAATAATGAATGAATTAGATTTGGCACCTGAAAGTAATGTTACATTGTATGTTAATTAACCGGAATTTATATAGAAACTAGAAAGAAAGAAACAAACAAATAAATAAATCTTATGAGTCAGGAAAAAAATGAAATGTGACCTTGTTATATCTGTTCATATCATGTAAATCCTGAAAGGTATTTCTTTCTGTAGTTCTGTTTTTACTTTGTCGTGCAAATAATAAATTGACCTTCATATTTCCATTCTCATTGCTTCACCTCAAAAATTCACTTAGCATCTGTTATACACTGGGTACTGTACTAAGTCTTAGAGATGTATGAACTCCAGCCCAAATCATTATCATCTTTTATCTGAGCAACTGCAACAAAATGGTTTTTCTGCCTTTAGAATGACTTTCCTCCAATCTTAGTCTTAACTTTGCAACCAAGGTGAGCTTTCCAAAATGAAACAAAAACTGTTAGGTTCTCTTGCATTATGCTTCCTTAAGACTATTTAATATGGCCTAATTATAGTGTATCAATCTGCTTGGACTACCATGACAAAATCCCACAGATGGGTAGCTTAAACAAGAGAGAATTTTTTCTAATAGTTCCAGAGTTTCAGAAGTTCAAGATCAAAATACCAATAAGGTAAGTTCCAGTCAGAGGTCTTTTTTTTTTTTTTTTTTTTTTTGCTTTGTAGATGGCCACCATTTCACTGCGTGTTCACATGACCTCTTTCTTATGTGGACACACACAGAAAGAGATTGCCATGGTGTTTCTTGCTCTTCTTATAGAGACATCAATCCTATTTGATTAAGGTTCTACCTTATGATCTCATTTACTCTTTATTACCTCTTTATAGACTCTATCTCTACATACTGTCACATTGGGGGCTGATTTTTAACATATGAATTTTGAAGGGACACAATTCAGTCCATGGCATGTAACATTCATTAAATTTTATCATTAAGGCATATTTAAGATCTGTTTCACCTCCTGGATTATAAGCTATGATATAGTCAGAACTTAATTAAGTACTTTTGCATAATTAAAGAATAAGACATGGTCTCTGCCCTCAAAAAGTAATAAATCTAGCTTATTAGTTAGGCATAAGTTATGATGTAGCATAGCTAACTTGATTATAATTATATGAAAAAAGTATCATTAGAAATAATTATTAATTTATTAATTTTGACCTGGACAAAGTTGAAGATGGGGTAGGAGTCAGGGTGAAGGAAGGCTTCACAGAGGAGATGGTATTTGAGCTAAGCTTTAAGAGAAGACTTCTCTAATGTTTTGACTGTTGCTATAATTAAGGTTTTCTTCCAAAAAAAAACAAAAAAAATAATAAATCTGTAATAGCTCTTATATGTGTATTTCTAATAAGATTCTTGTGCTGTGTTAAATAAGCTGCTTGCATGAACTTAGACATCCACACTGTATGGTATCATAGCCACTAGCCACATGTGGCTATTTAAATTTAACTTAATTATAATCAAATAAAAATAAACATTCAGTTACTCCATCATTCTAGCCATATTTAAAGTATCAGTAGCCACACATGGCTACCATATTGGAGAGTGGAAACAAAACATTATTATCCTTGCAGAAGGCATGCTATACTAGTTATTATATGTAAACAATGAATCATGGAATACTACATCAAAAACTAATGAACTACTGTATGGTGATTAACATAATATAATAAAAAAAGAGGACATGCTATAAGCAATGCATTCATTCATGCATTAAATTTTTATTGAGCAACTACTATTCCCCTGGCATTGTGCTAGATGGTGGTGTGCACAAAGATAAATATGACAAGGCTCCTTACTTCATAAAGCTCACTCCAGGGGATTGGTCCCACTCTATTTCTGCAAATTGACTTGTGGTAAAAAGCTTTTGTTTATTTTTGTAAACTTAAAGATTATTATCTCTAGGAACATGTGTGCTACTTGTAACTTGTTGAATTGAAAGGGTCTCAAGATCCATACAAACAGAAGCATAGCTATGAATGGAACTTTGAATAAATTCATTACTTATTAGGTACCCATTATGTGACCACTCTATGCTGAGTACTATAGAAAACACAAAAGAAGTATAACACAAAGTATCTTCCCTCTCTGAGTTTATAAATTAAATAAAATGTTGAATATAAAACTAATTTATAAACCACGAGTATATTTCTATTACCTAAGTAAAATTGGAGAGACTACTTTAATGAATAGAGAACCATAAAAGATAATGTATAATCAAGTGCTAGAGTATATAGTATAAACTTATAAATCCTATTCAAATCCAGAGTTGAGAAAAAAAAAAAAGACAGCAAGAAATAACATATCAAGGAAGAGTCTGGAAAAGAATTGATGATAATAGTCATGAATTATTATACTAAAAGTGACATAAAACCAATTCAAACTGGCTTCTGCACAAAGGAGATTTATTGATTCATGTAACTGGAGAGTTTGGGTGTGGACTTTAGATACCAATGCATACAGAAAATCAAAGTAATCACCTCTCTTTCTCTTCTCTTTCTTTCCATCTGTCAGTTCTACCTTCCTCTGTATTCCTAGGAAGACTCCCCTCTGAACCAATCACTGTAGCCAAGAGAAGGTGATGCTGTGGTTGGTTAAGTCTGGGTCACAGTCTCATTACAGGAGGGGTGGGGGGAGTACTGAGATTTAGGTGGGTGTAATACCACAAGGAAAATCCTGGAATTGTATCAAAGTGAAAACAAAGCAAAACAAAGCAATGGAAGTTAAATAAACAATTAAAATCCAATTCAAACATATCCTAGAGGAAAATATCAAATTTGCTTCTTTGTCTGGTGGAAAAGTAAACTGTGTATCCAAAGAAAGAGAAATAGAATAAAGATACAGAGAAAAAAGTAAGTGTGCCATCTGCAGAGAATAAATTCTGTTTTATTACATGGGTATTTGTCAGATAAGCAATCATCCATTTGCTTTGATTTACTATCTTTAACATACCCTGAGCAAAACTTTTTTTTTTTTTTTTTAGTCTTGGCTAATCCAGTTAACACAGAACAAAACAAAACATGATCAGGAAAATAAACAAACCAAATGGTAAAATTAATATCTGCTCCTCTCTGCTTGACTGCCTGCTTTTATCTTTGATGTTTTTTATTTCTTGATTCATATGTGTTCCCTGAAGTTCATACAGTCAATTAGTGTGAATGTTTCTTACCAGTTCTGCCACACATCCCCTGCCTTCCACATCTCAAAAAGAGTTTCATTTTTTAAAAATATAATGTAATACTAATATTTGGGACCAGCCAAATACTGTTACACTAACACTTGATGTATGCCATCACAGATTAGCCTTAGCATATTGGAAAATTTTTCAGAGTTGCCAGTTTTTCTCAGAAGCTTCAAAAGTCTTGGTTCTGTTGATGGAATTGAATACTTAAGCTAGGCCTGTGAAAACTACATAAATAACTCAATGCCTGGATTTTTGCTCTATTGGGCATTTCACCCAGGAAGGAGCAGGGACAACAGTCTACTCCAGACTCAGAAAATAAGGCGAGGCGATGCATTTTCTGTAGAAAATTTACAAACAATACTAAAACATACTAAAGCTCACTATTTTTTTTGTTATCAGCATGTACTTGCATTTTAAACAATGTTAGGGATAAAATATTCCCCTAATTGGGGGGAAAAGATATTTGATTAGCCTGAGGCAAGATTTCTCGACCTCAGCACTTTTGACTTTTTAAATTGGATATAATTCTTGCTGTGGCGTAAGGGCTATCCTATTCATTGTCCGGTGTTTAGCAGATCCCCAGCCACTACACACTAGATGCCAGTAGCACCTCCCTCTCCAGTTATGACAACCATAAACATTTTTATACATTACCCAATGTCCCCCAGGGGGGCAAAATCACCACTGGTTGAGAATCACTGGTCTAACTTTAAAATAATTGCAATGATTACCAATAAGATTTAATAATTTTATTTTATTACTTTTAATAATGATATTTATTTTTATTATTTAACTTGCAAAATTTATATTTGACATGGAAATTAACTCAAAAAACTTCTAATTATACACTTGTCCCCTGCACATATGGATCTTTCTACATACATTCATTTCAAGAGGAAATTCATAACAGTTTAGAATAATTTGAGCTCAATTTTGATAGAGTTCACATCTCCAACTCTCTCGCTTCTCCATATTCCTATATTTAAATAGTAACTTCAAAATAAATGATGTCAGTACAATGATTTAAATAACAAAAATACTGGACTTGAGATTCTTCAATACTATCATTGTATGTGACTAGTTGAACTGTGAAGCAGAGGGAAAGCTGTAATATATTACTCCTTATGTATTCGGATGTGATGTTTTGGTACCCCTGGTTTGATATTTGGTGTGGTAAGTAGAAATTTTAGTTAATAAGTGAAATTTTTTACTAAATTTCATATATTTAAAATAAAAATTTACCATATTTTAACTTCTTATTGAATTGTTTCTAATTGTTATACTATAACACTATTATTTATTATTGCCATATACCCATATATAGGTATATATTTTTCCCTTAAAAATACATTAGTATAGGGGTGCCTGGGTGGCTCAGTCAGCTAAGTGTCTGCCTTTGGCTCAGGTCATGATCCTGGGGTCCAGGGTTTAGCCCTGAGTTGGGCTCCCTGCTCAGCCAGGAGTCTGCTTCTTGCTCTGCCCGCCCCCACTCATGCTCTCTCTTGCTATCTCTTAAATAAAATCTTAAAAAATACATTAGTATATAACCAGAATTAAAATAAAAACTTAAAAATATATAGAAAAAGAAAATGCAAATAAAAGTCATAATGTGATATCATCTCTCATCTATTGGTAGGGCCACTACAAAAACCAAACAAACAAAATAGGAAAAAAAAAAGTGTTGATGAAGATGTGGATGAATTGGAAACTTTGTGCACTTTGGTAGTAATGTGAAATGGTGTAACTGCCAAGAAAAATAGTATAGAGTTTCCTTAAAATGTTACAAACAAAATTATCATGTGATCCAGTAATCCCATTTCTGGGTATAGATCCAAAGGGATTGGAAAGAGGATCTTGAAGCAGTATTTGTTCACCCATGTTGATTGCAACATTATTCACAATAGCCAAGAGGAGGAAGCAATGTAAATGTCCATCAACAAATAAATGCAGAAAGAAAATTTAGTATATACATACAATGGAATAATGTCCATTCTTAAAAATGAAAAAAAATACTTTCATATGCTACAACCTGGATGAACCTTGAAGATACTATGCTGAGTGAAAAAGACAAACACTGCATGATTCTAATTATATAGTGTACATTGTGTAGTCAAAAATTAGAGACAGAAATTAGAATAGTGGTTATCAGAGGCTGAGGGGAGTGGCAGAGTTGTTGTTTAATATGTACGGAGTATCAATTTTGCAAGATAAAAAGTTTAGAGGATCTCTTACACAACAAGGAGTGTGCAAATAATACAACTGATCTGTTAGGATGATAAATTTTACATTATGTGTCTTTTTACCAAATTAAAAATTGGGAGCAAAAATTTCTAACAATTTTAGTACACCAACAAATCACTGGTCTATTTTCCCATTTTCTACTCTTGGCCATATGTATAAAGAATAGGTTGCCATGGTTATCTTCATAGTCTACACTAACCTCCACATCTAGATTTTTCTTAACGTTCTATCTCCCACAGTTCTACAGGGCATTTTGCATTTTTCATGACCATTTAATTGCATAGACTAAATATGAAAGAAAGAATGTAAATATAATAATAACTTTTTAATTTATTACATGATGAAATGATAATAATTTGGTATATTGATGAAGGAAATGGATTATTAAATAAAAAATTATATGGGTATAAATACAAGTATTGATCAATTACATTTTTCTTTTATATTAATTTTTAAATTTTAATTCCACTATACTTGACACAATGTTCTATTAGTTTCAGGTGTAAAATGTAGTGATTCAACAATTGTATACATTGCAAAGTGCTCAGAATAAGTGTATTTTTCCTTCTTTTTTTATTAACATATAATGCATTATTTGTTTCAGGGGTACAGGTCTGTGATTCATCAGTCTTACACAATTTACAACATTCACCATAGCACCTACCCAATCCAATGTCCATCACCCAGTCACCCCTTCACTCCCACCCCTATCCCCTCCAGCAACCCTCAGTTTGTTTCCTGAGATTAAACAGTCTCTTACGGTTTGTCTCCCTCTCTGGTTTCACTTTGTTTCACTTCTCCCTCCCTTCCCCTATGATCCTCTGTCTTATTTCTCAAATTCATCATATCAATGAGATCATATGATAATTGTCTTTCTCTGACTGACATATTTTGCTTAGCATAATACCCTCTAGTTCTATCCATGTCATTGCAAATGGCAAGATTTTGGGTTTTCTGATGGCTGCATAATATTCCATTGTATATATATACCACTTCTTCTTTATCTATTCATCTGTTGATGGACATCTAGGCCCTTTCCATAGCTTGGCTATTGTGGACATTGCTGCTATAAACATTGAGATGCACATGCCCCTTTAGATCACTACATTTGTATCTTTGGGGTAAATACCTAGTAGTGCACTTTCTGGGTCATAGGGTTCTATTTTCAACTTTTTGAGGAACCTCCGTACGGTTTTCCAGAGTGGCTGCACCCGCCTGCATTCCCATCAACAGTGTAGGAGGGTTCCCCTTTCTCTGCATTCTCGAATAAGTGTATTTTTTAATCCCCATCACTTATTACACTCATCCCCCACCTGCATCCCATCTGGTAACCATGTTTGTTCTCTATAGTTAAGAATCTGTTTCCTGGTTTGCCTCTCCCTACTTTTTTTTTTTTATCCTTTTCTCATTTGTTTTGTTTCTTAAATTCCACATACGATTGAAATAATATGGTATTCATCTTTCTCTCACCGACTTATTTAGCTTAGTGTTACACTCTCTAGCTCCATCCATGTTGTTGCAAATGGCAAGAATTTATTCTCTTTTACAGCTGAATAATATTCTATTATGTATATATACCACTTCTTCTTTATCCATTCATCTACTGAAAGATACCAGGGCTAGTTCATAATTTGATTATTATAAATAATGCTATAATAAACATAAGTGTGCATGTATCCCTTTGAATTAGTGTTTTTGTATTTTTTTTCTTTCTTTTTTTTAAATTTATTTATTTGACATACAGAGATCACAAGTAGGCAGAGAGGCAGGCAGAGAGAGAGGGGGAGGAAGCAGACTCCTTGCTGAGCAGAGAGCCCGATGCAGGGCTCGATCCCAGGACCCTGGGATCATGACCTGAGCCGAAGGCAGAGGCTTTAACCCACTGAACCACCCAGGCTCCCCTGTTTTTGTATTTTTGATGTAAATACTCAGTAGTTTGATTACTGAATCATAGAGTATTTCCATTTTTAACTTTTTGAGGAACCTCCATATTGTTTTTCACAGTGTCTGCACCAGTTTGCATTCCTACCAACAGTGCACAAAGTTCCTTTTCCTCCACATCCTCACCAACACCTATTCTTTCTTGCATTGCTAACTTTAGCCATTCTAACAGGAGTGAGCTGATATTTCATTGTACTTTTGATTTGCATTTTCTTGATGGTAGGTGACAATGAACATCTCTAAATGTGTCTGTTGGCCACTGTGTGTTTTCTTTAGAGAAATGTCTGCTCATGTCTTCTGCCTATTTTTTAGCTGGATTATTTGGTTTTTCGGTACTGAGTTGTATAAGTTCTTTTAAAAGTTTTTTCATAATTTTTATTTTTTATGTAAGCTTTAGGCCCAGTGTGGGGTTTGATCTGAAGATCCCAAGATCAAGAGTCACATGCTCTACCAACTGAGCCAGCCACATGTGCCTGAGTTGCATAAGTTCTTTATATGTTTTGGATACTAACCATTTATCAGAGATATTATTTGCAAATATCTTCTCCCACTTGGTAGGTTTTCCTTTAGTTTTGTTGATTGTTCCCTTTGCTGTTCAGAAGCTTTTTATTCTGATGTAGTCCCAATAGTCATTTTTTTTGCTTTCTTGTCCCTTGCCTCAGTGGACATATCTTAAAAAATGTTGCTATGCCTGAAGTTGGGGAAATTACTGCCTGTGCTCTTTTCTAGGATTTTTAGTTTCAGGTTTCAATTTTAGGTCCTTAATCCATTTTTAATTCATCTCTGTGTATGGTATAAGCACTGGTCCAGTTTCATTAGTTTGCATGTAGCTATCCAGTTCTCCCAACACCATTGGCTGAAGAGATGGTCTTTTCCCCATTATATATTCTATCCTCCTTTGTTAAACTTTAGTAGATCACATAAATATTGGTTTATTTCTGGGTTTCTATTTTATTCTATTGATCTATGTGCTTATTTTTGTGCCTGTACTATAATGTTTTAATTGTTTTATGTTTTAATGTTACTCCAGCATTGTAGCATGACTTAAATTCTGGAATTGTGGTGCCTCTTACTTTGTTTTTCTTTTTCAATATTGTTTTGGCTATTCAGGGTCTTTTGTGGTTTCATACAAATTTTAGGATTGTTTGTTCTAGTTATGTGAAAATGTTGTTGATATTTTGATAGAGATTATATTAAGTCTTTAGAGTGCTTTGGATAGTATGGAAATTTTAACAGTATTGGTTCTTCCAATCCATGAGGATGTGAAGTTTTTCCACATGGTTGTGCATCTTCAATATCTTTCACCAATCTTTTATAGTTTTTAGGATATGGGTCCTTCACCTCCTTGGTTAAGTTCATTCTAGGTATTTTATCTTTGGTGCAATTGTAAATAAGATTGCCTTCTTAGTTTCTTTTTCCACTGCTTCATTATTGGTATATATAAAATGCCACAGATTTCTATACATTGATTTTTCTCTCCTGCAATTTTAGTAAATTCATTAATCAGTTCTAGCAGTGTTTTGCTGATATCTTCAGGGTTTTCTATGTAGAGTATGTCATCTGCAAATAGTGAAAGTTTGACTTCTTCCTTCACGATTTGGATGCCTTTATTCCTTCCTCTCATCTAATTGCTGTGGCTAGGACTTCCAGTACTATATTAAATAACTGTGGTGAGAGTGGACATCCCTATCTTGTTCTTGACCTTAGGGGAAATGCTCTCAGTTTTACACCATTAAGTATGGTATTAGCTGTGGATTTTTTCTTAGATGACACTTACTATGTTGAGGTATATTTCCTCCAACCCCATTTTGTCAAGGATTTTTTTATTGTGAATGGATGTTGTACTTTGTCGAATGTTTTTTTTTTTCTGCATCTATTGAGATGATTATATGGTTTTTATCTGTTCTTTTATTGATGTGATGTATCACATTGATTGACTTGCAAATATTGAACCACACTTGCACCCCAGGGAGAAATCCCACTGGTTGGTGGTGAATGATTTTTTAATATATAACTGGATTCAGTTTTCTAATATTTTGTTGTTGATTTTTTCATCTATGTTCATCAGATATATTGACTGTAGTTCTCTTTTATTGTAGTGTCTTTACCTGATTTTGGTATAGAATGAATTAGGAAGTTTTCCTTCCTCTTTATTCTTTTTTAATACTTTGAGAAGAACAGGTACTAACTCTTTAGATGTTTGTTTAGTTTCTTATTCTCTTTCTAGTTCCTTTAATGTAAGGTTAGATTATCTGGGAATTTTCTTGCTTTTTTAGGTAGGCCTGCGTTGTTATAAACTTTCTTCTCAGAAAAGCATTTGCTGAATCCCAAAGATTTTTTGGATCATTGTGCTTTCATTTTCATTTGTTTTCATGTATTTTTTAAATTTTCTCTTTGGTTTCTTGGTTGACCCATTTATTTTTTAGTAGCATGTTACTTAATCTCCATGTACTTGTGTGCTTTCCAGACTGTGTTGTGGTCAATTTCTAGTATCATAACATTATGGTGAGAAGAGATGCATGTTATGACTTCAATCTTTTTGAATATGTTGACACTTGTTTTGTAGATGATACGAGGTTTATTCTGGAGATTGTTTCATGTGCACTTGAAAAGAATGTATGTTCTGTTGTTTTAGGATGACATTAATGTTCTGAATATATCTGATAAATCCATCTGGAACAATATGTCCTTCAAAGCCACTGTTTTCCTTTTTGATTCTGTTTGGATGATTTACCCATTGATGTAACTGGGGTGTTGAAGTCTCCTACTATTAATAGGAGATTATAGAGATAATAGATTATTATCATAGGAGATAATAGATTATTATCAGTTACTTCGTTTGTTTTTGTGGTTAACTGTTTTATGCATTTGGGTGCCCCCATGTTGGTTGTGTCAATATTTACAATTGTTTTAATGTGTTCAATTTTACCATTTGGGATTATACAGTCTTTGTCTCTTTTTATGGTCTTTGTTTTAATGTCTATTTTATCTGATATAAGTATTGCTACTCTGGCCTTCTGTTCACTTTCATTTGCATGACAAATGTTTCTCCAATACTCACTTTCAGTCTGCACATGTCCTTAGGTCTGAAATGAGTCTCTTGTAGGCAGCATATAGATGGGTCTTGATTTTTTTTTTTTAGACATTATGTCACCCTATGTCTTTTGATTGGAATATTTAGTCCATTTATATTCAAAATAATTGTTGATATGTGTATATTTATTGGCACTTGTTGCTTATTTTATGATTATTTTCATATTTCATATCTGTCCCTTTCTTCTCTTGCTCTCTTCTTTCTTGATTAATTGGCTTTCTTCAGTGAAATACTTGGATTCATTACTCTTTATTTTTTGCATATCTATTACTGGTGTTTCATTTGTGGTTATATATATCATTTTCTGCATTCATCAGTCTATATAGAACTTATAGCGACTTGATTTTGAATGCATTCTTTACTCTTCTTCCTTCCATGTTTCAGATACTTGTTATCACATTTGACATCTTTTTATGTTGAGCTTCTCTTGACTGATTTTTACAGATATATTTTTGGTTTTGTGCTTCCTAGTATTTTAACTCTTGTGTTGTTGTTTGTTTTCTACTCACAGAGTCGCCTATAACATTTCTTGTAGGGCTGGTTTAAGGATCATGAATTTTTTTTTAAAAGATGTATTTATTTATTTTGGAGAGAGAGAGACAGACAGAGAGAGAGAACGAGAGGCATTGCAAAGGAAAAGGGAGAATCTCAAGCAGACTCCATACTGAGCACAGAGCCTGATTTGGGACTCAACCTCACAATCCTGAGATTATGACCTGAGGCGAATCCAAGAGTCTGACATTTAAACAACTGCAACACCCAGGCACCCCAAGGGGCATGAATTCTTTTAACTTTTGTTTGGGAAACTCGTTATCTCTCCTTCTATTCTGTATGATAACACTGCTAGATAGAGGATTCTTGGCTGCAGATTTTTCCCTTTCAGCACTTTGAAAGTATTGTGCCACTCCCTCCTGGCCTGCAATGTTTCTGCTGAAAAATCAGCTGATAACCTTATGGGGTTTCCTTTGTATTTAACTGTCTTCTCTTGCAACTTTAAAAATTATTTCTTCATGGCTACTATTTGCCATTTTAGTTACTATGTTCTTGGTGTGGATCTCCTTGGGTTGAATTTATTGGGGAATCTCTGAGCCTCCTGAATTTAGATCACTTTTTCCCTCCCAAGACTCAGCAAGTTTTTTTTGTTATTATTTCTTCAAATACATTTTCTGAACCACTTTCTCTCTCTTCTCCTTCTGGGATCCCTATAATACGAATGTTTTTATGCTTGATGATGTTGCTGAGTTCTCTAAGTCTATTCTAATTATGCAATATTTATTTGTCTCTCACCAATTCAGCTTGATTTCTTTCCATTAATCTATCTTTCAGGTCACTGATATGCCCCTCTGCTTCCTGTAGCCTACTGTTTATACCATCTATGGTATTTTTAATGTCATTTATTGAGTTCTTCATCTCTGATGTTATTCTTTATCTCCTTGTCAAGGGTTTCAGTGATGTCCCCCACTCTTTTCTGAAGTCCAGTAAGCATTGTTATAATCATTACTTTAAATTCTATATTTGGTTACTTATTTCTGTTTATCTTAGATCTTATGCTGTGATTTTGTTCCGTTCTTTCATTTGAGACTTATTCCTCTGTCTCCTCTTTTTCTCTACTTCTCTGTGTCTGTTGCTCTGTGTTAGGAAAGTCAGCTGTGTTTTCTGCTCTTTAAAGTAGTGGCTTTATGAAGAAGAGATTCTGTAGTTCCCAGCAGTGCAGCAGTCCCTGTTCTCCAAAACCTGGCACTTAAGGGTAGTCTTTTATGTGTGTTGCTTACATCTTGCGATTGTGTTTGAGTTTGTTTTTCTTTCAGTCTAGTTGTTTGTCCTGACTCTCTGCATGTTGTGGACTCTGTTACTCTCTGTGGTGTTAGTGAGACCTGGGCAGGCAGGTCCTGAGGGGGAAATCCTCAGGAGAATGCATAGGTGGGGCACACTGCTAACAGGTTGGATAACAAGTGTCTGTAAAGCATAGCCTCCTACAGGTGACCTTGTGTTTATAAGAGGGGTTGGAGAAAGAAAGTAGGGACTGCCAATTCCTTTGCTCCCAGAGAAGATTCTTGGCCTTTTAGCTAAGATCAAGTGTCCCCTGAGAAGTCCCCAACATACTTTAAAATCAGTGTAAACAGATCTTCCCTTCATTTCTTCCTACATTGTGCAAATTGTTGCTTCTGTGGTGTTTCTCTGTGGGCTGTTATCTCTTTAAGTGTGGTGACATTGCTCTCACTGGACCCTCTGGCTTGCCCAGCTAACTTTTAAAGCCCTAGATTCTAAGACCAACTAGTTATACAAACTCACAGAATTCAGTCCCTCTGATTTTCAAAGCCAGATGTTATGGGGATTTGTCTTCCTGATGAGGGGTCCCTGGTGCAAGGTACCATTTATTTCTCCTCTCCACACCCACAGCTCCCTCCTTCCTGAGGATAGCTCCCAAACACCATTCCTGCTCTTCCTAACCTCTCAGATACAGCTTTTTCTCTACATTTAATTGCGGAGTGTCTTCTGCCTGTCTTTGGCTTGCTCCCTATATTCTATGAATATAAGTGATATCTAGTTATAAATGTGGGATGGGAAGAGCTTAGGGTCCTTCTACTTTGCCATCTTCTCAAGCTCCTCTTCCTCAATATATTACTTTTTATTTATAAAATTATATCTTATAAAATTCCAGTTATGGGATAAATAAGAACTAGGGATATAACATGAGGATGACTATAGTTAACACTGCTGAATGGTGCACTTGAAAATTATTAAGAGAGTAAATTCTAAGAGTTCTCATAACAAGTGAAAAACTTCTTTTTTGTATCTTTATGCGTTGACAGATGTTAACTAATCTTGTAGTAATTATTTCACAATACATGTAATTCTAATCATTGTGCTGTATACCTTAAACTTATACAGTACTGTGCATCAGTTATATCTCAGTAAAACTAGAAAGAAGTATTAATCTATTACCTTTTCTGTATTTTAATATTTACTTTATTTTTTATACTTTTTGGTATGATTACTCAAAAAATTAAATGGCTATAAATGATAATAACAATAATCAATAAAAGAAAATTCTCAGTCTCTTGGCCATTAATTTCATTTAATTATCATTACTGAAAGTGATGTTCTCTTATAGAGAAGGAAAATGTTAAAAAATAATCTTTTCCAGGTGTCAAAGATGCCAATTTTGCCACTGTTCGGCAGGAAAAAAAATTCCACTGCAAAGTCTTTTGCAGTAAAGCAGTGGTTCTCAGCCAGGAATAATTTTGTTCCCCTTTCTAGGAGACATTTTACAATGTCTACAAAATTTTTGTTCTTCACAACTAGGGAGGGAGGTGCTACTAGCATTTAGTGGGGACAGGACAGGGATGATTCTAAATATCCTACAATGCACAGGACAATCCCCTACAACAAAGAATTATCCAGTCCAAATGTCGATAGCGCTGAAGTTGAGAAATCCTGGCTAAAGCAATGATTCCCAAAATTACACAATCATTCAGAGCCCAATAAATATTATTAAGAATGCACAGTTCAGCTAAGTAAAATACTGAATGAATCAGAAACTCATGTTAGAGAATACTTCACCATTATGAATTTCTTCCCAGCTTGAAAGTTTTTTATTATTATCTGTATTCTCATCTGACAGTGCATTTCACCTCTGTAATGGCTTTATGTTTTCAGGTAAGGCTGTGAAAGGAAGAAGAACATTTTTTTTAAAGATTTTATTTATTTATTTGACAGAGATCACAAGTAGGCAGAGAGACAGGGAGAGAGAGAGAGAGAAGAGGAAGCAGGCACCCTGCCGAGCAGAGAGCCCGATGCGGGGCTCGATCTCAGTACCCTGAGATCATGACCTGAGCCGAAGGCAGAGATTTAACCCACTGAGCCACCCAGGCACCCCGGAAGAAGAACATTTTATCAACATCATCTCTCAAACCTTCTCTAAGCATAACAGGTAAAGAATTAAATTTGGAAAAGTGAAAGACATTCCAAGTCCAAAAGAACTTGACTGAATCCATATAGAAAACCTAAAACCACATGCAATCCCTATTATAGTCAAAAGGAAGATAAAGGCAAAAAAAAAAAAAAGCTATATATTTTTCTTAGAAAACAGAAAATGCTATATTTGAGCTAACTAGATATAAAATTTCCTTGATCTACAACTGCTGTCTGGAAAAACTCCCTTAGGAGCCAGTACTGAAAATTATTTTATTTTTAATTTAAATTTTAATGAATTATTCACTAAATGAAAAAGTCTTCAATAGATATCATTCTTACACACTAGTTCTCTTTTTGTCAGGGCCAGTTTATAGCCAGCCTGGATTTATACCTTCCAAGACTATTTTATTAGCATATAATCAGTGCAGGTTATTCAGTAAATCAGATGTTCTTCCGCAGTAGTAAAAAGATATCATTTTCTTGTTGTTGTAGATGTTCTATTGCTTCCCATTTTTCTGTATGATAAAAGTAGGTGGGGGAAGTGGATACCATATAGTTGTATTTTCACCTGTGGATAAAAAGTAGGTGGGGGAAGTGGATATCCTAGTGTTGCATTTTCCATCCTGTGACCATATTAATATCATAAGCTCAGATTCTTTTTTTAAAAAAGATTTTATTTATTTATTTATTTCACAGACAGAGATTACAAGTAGGCAGAGAGGCAGGCAGAGAGAGGAGGAAGCAGGCTCCCTGCTGAGCAGACAGCCTGATGCGGGGCTTGATCCCAGGACCCTGGGATCATGACCTGAGCCAAAGGCAGAGGCTTTAACCCACTGAGCCACCCAGGTGCCCCATAAGCTCAGATTCTTGATCTTATATTAATTTTTTTTACATAGACTGTCTGGAATAAATTAAATATTAAGACATAAAATAGAGTCACCAAAAATGCATGAAAATTTGAAAAGATTTGGGTATGTGAATAAGCTGGACCTAGGACTGCATGTATTTTAATATTTCTTATGAGAAAAGCTTATGTTTACAATAATAACTTTATGTTATAGAAAACTTTTTAATACGAGTTTCTAAGTTAAAGTAAATTAGCCCCAAATAAGTTATTGTTACAAATTTAATTAACCCTTTTCTGCACGTAAGACCTTTTAAAAGCAAGAGGAACAGTAACAAACTGATGAAAGATTATGAACACTGCCTGGCCTGAAATTTGGCTCCCCTGCAGCTCACCTTTAGGAAAAATGAGATTTAAATATAGATTCTAGCTAGATGTGAACTTCTCTTCATATATCATTTTGGGTGTCCAAAATACATCATTAATGCTACATAGAATGGAATGCAAATTTGGTATGTGCTTCAACTTCACTTACTATATGATAGCAGCTATCTTAATTTATAAACCATTGAGAGATACCACCAGCTATCTAAATTTATAAACCATTGAGAGATGCCACCATTAACTGCTGGATAAGTTTGACTTCCAATTACAGGTCTGTTTAGAGCCACATAACACTGAGAAGAAATATAACATGAACAATAATAGCTGGAAAACTGAAGATCATATTTCATGCTTTTCTTCATATTATAATCTTCCCTCAAGTTTGCCATCTTGGCATTTAGAGTTTCTTGGCACACTTTAATATGAATAAATATTTCCCTTTGGTAAATTCACCCAGTATTTGTAAGAGCATATATTTTGAATGTCACAAGAGTTTATTTTTCCTTCTGCTTCCTTTTCTCCAGAAACATACCTAGTAAAAAGTTGCAATGGCCTATGTCAAAGAGGTTACTACCTGTGTTCTTCTCTAGGATTTTGATGGATTCAGATCTCACATTTAGGTCTTTCATCTATTCTGCATTTATTCTTTCTTTCTTTCTTTCTTTATATGGTGTAAGAAAGTTGTCCAGTTTCTGTCTTTTGCATGTTGCTGTGCAGTTTTCCCAAGACCACTTGTTCAAGAGACTCTTTCCTGCTTTGTTGAAGATCAGTTGACTATATAGTTGTGGGTTCGTTTCTGGGTTTTCCACTCCATTCCATTGACCTATGTGTCTGTTTTTGTACCAGTACAATACTGCCTTGGTCACTACAGTTTTGTAATATAACTTGAAGTCCAGAATTATGATGTCTCCACCTTTGCTTTTTTTTTTTTTCAAGATTGCTTTGGCTATTTGGGGATTCTGTAGTTCCACAAAATTTTAGGACTATTTGTTCTAGTTCTGTGAAAAATGCAGGTGGTATTTTGATAGGGATTGCATTAAATGTGAAGATTACTTTGGGCAGTTTAGACATTTCAATAATATTACTTCTCTCAATCCATGAGCATGGAATGTTTTTCCATTTCTTTGTGTCCTTTTCAATTTCTTTCATCACTGTTTTATAGTTTTCAGATATTTTACATTTCTTCTTAGGCTTATTTCTATGTTTCTTACGGTTTTCAGTGCTATGTAAATGGTATCAATTCCATGATTTCTCTTTCTGCTGCTTCCTTATTGGTGTATAAAAATGCAACAGATTTCTGTATATTGATTTTGTATCCTGCCACTTTACTGAATTTGTGTATCAGTTCCAGGAATTTTTTTTGGTTGAGTCCTTTAGGTTTTCCACAAGGAGTATCATGTTATCTGCAAATAGTAAAAGTTTGACACCTTCCTTGCTGATTTGGATGCCTTTTATTTCTTTTTGTTATCTGATTGCTGAGGCTAAGACTTTTGGTACTATGTTAAATAACAGTGGTAAGAGTGGATATTGCTGTCTTGTTCCTGACTATAGAGGAAAAGCTCTCACTTTTTCCCCACTGAGGATGATATTAGCTGTGGGTCTTTCATATATGGCTTTTATGACATTGATGTTTGTTCCTCCTAAACCTACTTTGTTGAGGGTTTCTACTAAGAATTGATGCTATACTTTGTCAAACTATTTTTCTGCATCTACTGAAATGATAATATGGTTCTAATCCTTTCTTATATTAATGTGGCATATCACATTGACTTGTGAATACTGAACCATCTTGCAGCCCAGGAATATATCCCACTTATTCCTTGTGAATGAATCTTTTAATATACTGTTGAATTTGATTTGTTAGTATTTTGTTGATAATTTTTGCATCTATGTTCAGAGATATTGGGTGGTACCATTTGTAGTTGTTGTTTTTCTTGTTGCTGTTCTTTGTTTTGGTTTTGTATTTGTTTTTTAGTGGAGTCCTTGTCTGGTTTTGGAAGCAGGATATTGCTGGCTTCCTAAAATGAGCATGGAAGTTTACCTTCTTTTCCTATTGTTTGGAATAGTTTGAGAAGAATAGATATTATCTCTCCTTTAAATGTTTGGTAGCATTCCCCTGGGAAGCCATCTGGCTCTGGACTTTTGTTTGGGGGAAGTTCTTTTTTTGTTTGTTTTGTTTCTTTTTTTTTTTTTTTTTGTCCTTTCTGTATTTAAAAAAAAATAATTTAATTTTATTTTATTTTTAGTGTTCCAAAATTCATTATTTATGCACCACACCCAGTGCTCCATGAAATATATGCCCTCCATAATACCACCACCAGGCTCACCCCACCCCCCAACCCCCTCCAAAACCTTCATTTTGTTTCTTAGAGCCCACATTCTTTCATGGCTTTTCTCCACCTCCAATTTCGCCCCACTCACTTCTCCTTTCCATCTCCCAATGTCTTCCGTGTTATTCCTTATACTCCAGAAGTAAGTGAAACCATATGATAATTGACTCTCTCTGCTTGACTTATTTCACTCAGCATAATCTCTTCCAGTCCCGTCCATGTTGCTACAAAAGTTGGGTATTCATGCTTTCTGATGGAGGAATAATACTCCATAGTGTATATGGACCACATCTTCCTTATCCATTCGTCCGTTGAAGGGCATCTTGGTTCTTTCCACAGTTTGGTGACTGTGGCCATTGCTGCTATAAACATTGGGGTACAGATGGCCCTTCTTTTCACTACATCTGTATCTTTGGGATAAATACCCAGTAGTGCAATTGCAGGGTCACAGGGAAGCTCTATTTTTAATTTCTTAAGGAATCCCCACACTGTTTTCCAAAATGGCTGCACCAACTTGTATTCCCACCAACAGTGTAACAGTGTTTTCCCCTTTCTCCACATCCTCTCCTGCACTTTGTTGTTTACTGTCTTGTTAATTTTGGCCATTCTAACTGGTATAAGGTGGTATCTCAATGTGGTTTTTGATTTGAATCTCCTGACAGCTAATGATGATGAACATTTTTTCATGTGTCTGTTAGCCTTTTGTATGTCTTCTTTGGAGAAGTGTCTGTTCATGTCTTCTGCCCATTTTTGATGTGATTATCTGTTTTGTGTGTGTTGAGTTTGAGGAGTTCTTTATAGATCCTAGATATCAGCCCTTTGTCTGTAGTGTCATTTGTGAATATCTTCTCCTATTCTGTGAGTTACCTCTTTGTTTCGTTGATGGTTTCCTTTGCTGTGCAGAAGCTTTTGATGTGGATGAAGTCCCAAAAGTTCATTTTCGCTTTTGTTTCCTTTGCCTTTGGAGACATATCTTGAAAGAAGTTGCTATGCTGAATATTGTAGAGATTACTGCCTATGTTCTTCTCCAGGATTTTCATAGATTCCTGCCACACGTTGAGGTCTTTTATCCATTTTGAGTTTATCTTTGTGTATGGTGTAAGAGTATGGTCGAGTTTCATTATTCTACACATAGCTGTTCAATTTTCCCAGCACCGTTTATTGAAGAGACTGTCTTTTTTCCACTGGACAGCTTTTCCTGCTTTGTCAAAGATTATTTGACCATAAAATTGTGGGTCCACATCTGGGCTCTCTACTCTGTTCCACTGGTCTATGTGTCTGTTTTTGCACCAGTACCATGCTGTTTTGGTAATCACAGCTCTGTAGTAAAGCTTGAAATCAGGCAGCATGATGCCCCCACTTTTGTTTTTCTTTTTCAACATTTCCTTAGCAATGCAGGGTCTCTTAGGGTTCCATACAAATATTAGAATTGTTTGTTCCAGCTCTTTGAAAAATGCTGGTGGAATTTTGATCATGATGGCATTGAAAGTATAGCTTGCCCTAGGCAATACAGACGTTTGATAACTTTATTCTTGTAATTCATGAACATGGAATGCTCTTCCATCTTTTTGTGTTCTCTTCAATTTCTTTCATTTGTGTTCTGTAGTTCTTCGAGTATAGACACTTTACCTCTTTCGTTAGGTTATTACAAGGTCTTTTCTGGTTCTTGGTGCTATAGTAAATAGAATCAATTCTCTAATTTCCCTTTCTATATTTTAATTGTTAGTGTGTAAGAAAGCAATGGATTTCTGTACATTGATTTTGTATCCTGCCACATTACTGAATTGCTGTATAAGTTCAAGTAGTTTGGGGGTGGAGTCTTTTGGGTTTTCCGTATAAAGTATCATGTCAACTGTGAAAAGAGAGAGAGTTTGACTTCTTTGCCAATTTGAATACATTTTATTTCTGATAGCTGTTGCTAGGACTTCTAGTACTATGTTCAACAACAGTGGCAAGGATGGACATCCTTGTCATGCTCCTGCTCTCAAAGGGAAGGCTGTCAGCTTTCCCCATTGAGAATCATATTCACTGTGGGTTTTTCATAGATAGATTCTATGAAGCTGAGGAATGTTCCATCTATCCCTATACTTTGAAGGGTTTTATTCAGGAATGGATGCTGTATCTTGTCAAATGCTTTTCCTGTATCCTTTGAGAGGGCCATGTGGTTCAACTCTCTTCTCTTATTACTTTGTTCTTAAACATTTATTGATTTTTGAATGTTGAACCACCCTTGCATCCCATGGATAAATCCCACCTGGTCATGGTGGATAATCTTTTTAATGTACTATTGGATCCTATTAGCTAGGATCTTGTTGAGAATCTTGGCATCCACATTCATCAGGAATATTGGTCTGACATTCTCCTTTTTGGTGGGGTTTTTGCCTGATTTGGGGATCAGTGTAATGCTGGCTTCATAGAGAGAGTCTGGAAGTTTTCCTTCTGTTTCTATTTTTTGAAACAGCTTCAGGAGGACAGGTATTAATTCTTCTTTGAATGTTTGGAAGAATTCTCCAGGGAATCCGTCAGCTCCTGGGCTCTTGTTTTTTGGGAAGTTTTTGATCATGGCTTCAATCTCGTTACTAGATATTGGTCTATTCAGGTTGTCAGTTTCTTCCTGATTCAGTTTTGGAAGTTTATAGGTTTCCAGGTATACACATCCGTTTCTTCTATGTTGTTTGACTTATGGCATATCACTGTTGATAATTTCTGATGATTATCTCTATTTCCTAGGTGTTTTTCGTGATCGCTCCCTTTTCATTCATAATTTTATTAATTTGGGTCCTCTCTCTTTTCTTTTGGATTAATTTGGCCAACAGTTTATCAATCTTATTGATTCTTTCAAAAAAACAGCTTCTAGTTTCATTGATGTGTTCTACAGTATCCCTAGTTTCTATTTCACTCATCTCCGCTCTAACCTTGATTCTTTCCCTTCTTGTTTGTGGGGTTGGCTTAATTTGTTGTTGATTCTCCAGTTTTTTAAGGTGTAAAGAGAGCTGGAGTATTCGGGATTTTTAATTTTTTTTTTTTTTGAGGGAGGCTTGGATGGCTATGCATTTCCTCCTTAGGCCTGCCTTTGCCATATCCTATAGGTTTTAGACCAAAGTGTCTTCATTACTTTAAGTATTAGTTTCCAATGGGTTGATTCTGGTGACTCTCTCTTCTGTTTATCCTCTGATATCAGTCTGATCATTCCCACTATGCTTTACCTCTCCGCTGGTGTCTTCTGCCCCCATAGAGATCCAGAAGTGTATAATCCTACATCTCAGTCTGGTTTCATGAATGTTCAGGGTGTTCTGGTACATAATTAGCTCACTTTATGGGACCAATTGAAACAGGGTCTCCTACTTCTCTGCCATCTTGCCCCTCCTCTGGGGGAGTTTTTTATATTACTGATTCAATTTCTTTACTGGCTATTGGTTTGTTAATGTTTTCTATTACCTCCTTTTTCAATTTTGGTAGTTTACTTGCTTCTAGGAATTTATTAATTTCTCCCAGATTGCCCAATTTGCTGGCATATTATTTTTCATAATATTTTGTTATAATTATATTTTTGTGGTGGTGGTGATTTCTCCTTTCTCACTTCTGATTTTATTTGGGTCCTTTTTTCTTTTTGATAAGTCTGGTTAGGGGTTTATCAATTTTATTAATTTTTTCAGAAAGCTCCTGGTTTCATTCACCTGTTCTGCTATTTTTTCCTTTGTTTGGTTCTGTATCATTTATTTCTGGTCTAATCTTTATTATTTACCTTCTTCTGCTGGCTTTATGCTTCTTTGTTGTTCTTTTTCTAGTTCCTCTAGATGTAAGGTTTGGCTGGTATTTGAGATTTTTCTTGCTTCTTGAGGTAGGCTTATATCGCTCTATACTTCTCTCTTATGACCACTTTTACTTCTTCCCAAAGGATGTGGATGGTCGTGTTTTCATTTCCATTCATTTCCATGTATTTTTAAAAAATTCTTCTTTAATTTCCCAGCTGACCCATTCACTATTCAGTAAGATAGTCTTTAATCTCCATGTATCCGTGATCTTTCCAATTTTTTTCTTGTGGCTGACTTGAAGTTTCATAGCATTGTGGTCAGAAAATATGCACGAAAAAATCTCAATCTTTTTCCATTTGTTGAGGCCTGATTTGTGATATAGTATGTGATTTCTTCTGGAGAGTGTCCCATGTGCACTTGAAAAGAATGTACATTTTGCTGCTTTAGGATGAAATGCTCTGTATATATCTGTTATGCCCATCTGGTCAAGTGTGTCATTGAAAGGCATTGTTTCTTTGTTGATTTTCTGCTTAGATTATCTGTCCATTGATGTAAATAGGTTGTTAAAGTCACTTATTATTGTATTATTATAAGTGAGTTCCTTTTATGTTTGTTATTAACTATTTTATATTTTTGGGTGCTCCCAAGTTGGGGGCATAAATATTTACAATTGTTAGATCTTCTTGTTGGAAAGTCCCCTTTATTATGATGTAGTGCTCTTTTTCATCTCTTGATACAGTCTTTAAAGTCTGGTTTGTCCCATATAAGTATTGCTACTCCACCTTTATTTTGACATCCATTTGTGTGATCAATATTTCTCCATCCCCTCACTTTCAATCTATAGGTATCTTCAGGTCTAAAATGAGTATCTAGTAGGCAGCATATAGATGGGTCTTGCTTTTTCATATATATATACATATATATATATATATATATATATATATATATATATTTTCATTCTTACACCCTATGTCTTTTGGTTGAGCCTTTTGTCTATTTGTATTTAGAGTAATTATTGATAGAAATACATTTAGTGCTATTTTATTACTTGCTTTGTTGTTGTTTCTGGAGATTTTTCTTTTTCCTTTGTAGTCTCTGTCACTTTTGGTCTTTCCTTCCCACTCAGTGTTCCCTTTAATATTTCTTGCAAGGTTGGTTTAGTGGTCAAGAACTCTTAGTTTTTGTTTGGGAAATTGTTCACCTCTCCTTCTATTCTAAATGATGGACTTGCTGGGTAGAGTATTCTGTTCTGCAGATTTTTTTGCTCTGTAGAGTGTTCTTTTCTGCAGATTTCTCCCATTTGGCACATTGAATATATCACACCACTTTTTTTCTGGCTTGCCATGTTTCTGTGGAGAGATCTACTGCTAATATTAGTTGTCTTCCCTTGTAAGTTAAGGACTTCTTTTGTCTTGCTGTTTTTAGGATTTATCTTTATCTCTATATTTTGCAAATTTTGCCACAATATGTTGGCCTGCTTTTGTTCCTTTTGATGGGAGTTCTCTCTGCCTCCTGGATTTGAATGACTGTTTCCTTCCCCAGATTAGGGAAATCTTCAGCTATAATTTTCTTAAATAAACCTGCCTCCCCTTTCCTCTCTCTCCTTCTGGGACTCCTATGATAGGAATGTTATTATGCTTTATGGGGTAACTGAGTTACCTAAGTCTACTTTCATGATCCAAGATTTTTCTCTCCCTATTGTGCAGTTTCATTACTTTCCATAATTTTATTTTCTACATCACTGATTTACTCCTCTGCTTCTTCTATTCTTGTGTTCATCACATCCGGTTGGTTTCAAATCTCAATTATTGCAGTTTTCTTTTTGTCTTGACTTGTTTTTAGGTCTTCAAATCTCTGCAGTAGAGTTCTCCCTAATGTCTTCCATACTTTTCGCAAGCTCAGCTAGCTGTTTCAGGGACAAGGCAAGCCTAAGGTTTTTCTATTGTGTTGCAATCTTAGGTCCTAAGATTACATTTTGCAGATGGGCAAGATGAGGAAAGATTTCAGTTCTGACACTACTAAATTTGTTCATGTCCAAACCAAAAGAAAATCACTTATGCCATTAGCATCATCTTAAGAAATGAATAAGATTAGCAGTGCTGTTGTAAGCTAGACAGAAAAATTTAATATATGGACACTGGATTTTGAGTCCAAACAAGCTTTTCACATTAATTGAAGGCAAATAATATTCTATTTTACAGTATGCATTTTAGGATTTGCAGATATACTTAATCAAAATTAAGAATTCAGATAATTATTCTACAAAATGTGTATTTCCATTATCCCTCTAAAGTAAGCTCAGACAATAATAGTAGGAATATGTGTATTGGTAAACACCATATCAGAAATTATTAAAACCTGTAAAGTGATTGAAATTATCTGTTTAAATGGAAAAAAAAGTTTTATAAATCTTTAAATACCTGGGTATTTGGCAATTTTTAAGGGATGGTTTATGCTTCATCTTGACCAGAAACAAAAAGGTTGACCACTTGACTTCTTTATATAACTTTCATCTTCATTTAAATTATCTTCTTACACTCTTAAATGTTCCCAGTACTTATAAACATACCTTTTATTAAACATCCATTTTTGTGAGTCATCTCTCTGTAGGTTCTAAAGTCTTTCTTTTAAATTTCAATCATTTTCTACCATAAGTCTGGAATACTATTCAAGCCCCATTTCAACAAACTGTTTCTCTACCATCAAATTCCTGAAAATTTTACCTCTTCCAAAAATCCACCACAATTTAGTTTTCATGTATTTCACTTTTGAAATTGCTTAATCCTTTCTATTTTCCATGTTCTTAATACCTACTTGCATAATTCTGTTCCAGATTATATATTTGTATAGAGCAAAAGTGATATAACTTTGTTTCACCTTGGATCTAACCTGATAAACATCCTTATGATGGGAACATATAAGTGTTGTATACAGTGTCTGTGTTTTTGTGTGTGTATGTGTGCATATAGTTCCTGTAAACCTGAAATTATCTATATTTCATTTCAGAAAGATATTTAGACTCAAACTTCTAGAATGAGCTGGTATATAACAAGGATTGAAAACAAACCTTACAATTTTAGGATGACTTTAGGCAATGTCAGTGTTGGTGTTGGCTATTATTGTGAACATTAGGAAATAGCATGACTTAATGTAACCAACATTCTGAGACTAAATTAAAAAAAACCCTCTGCTATTACATATCTTTTTTCAGTTCAAATTAGAATATATTCTATTTTCATTACAACAGAGAGAAGTACAAAGAATGGGTTTGTCATAACCACAAACCAATATATAAACCCTGATCAATGAATGTGAAGTTCCTCTGTATATTTTAAAGGTTTTTATATATTTTGTCACACTGTACAGCAGGAAGCAATCCATCAGGTTTTAAAAAGAAGGAATCCAATAAAGATAGGCTAGATGAGAAATTCTCATATCTCTCATACTTCTGGTACTAGAACTAGATTTTCTGTTATATCCAATTATCTAAATATGGATAATTTGAAAGATCATACATACAGACACACATACACACCACCCACCCACCCCCACATTCATTTTACCTTTTCCATGTATTTTTTTTAAGATTTTATTTATTTATTTGAGAGAAAGTGTGAGTGAGTAACCAAGCATGAGTAGGAGGAGGGGAAGAGGGAGAGGGAGAAGCAGGTTCCTTGATCCCAGGACCTCGAGAACATGACCTGAGCCAAAGGCAGAAGCTTAACTGACTGAGACACTCAAGTGCCCCACTCTTTCATGTATTTTCCATGGGAATATTGAAATGTATCTTTGTCTTAGTTTTACACTACTTGAAAACAGAAAATACTAATATTGATCCAGGAGTGTTATGATGATTAATCATTTGAAGTCTGAGACTAGAAATACCTTAGACACCATTGAGCCATCTGTGAAACCTCTATCATCTTTCAAAAAGCAGAAATTGGATGTGCAACTAAACTTTGTTTGATGGGTAAAGAAACTTCTTTTAATATGTTGGACTCTGATATCTTTTTTTCTACATAGGAAAGCTTCATTGTGAGGTTGTGATTACTCATGGGCTGCAGCTGTCACACTTCATCATATAATAGCTAAATGAGATATCATAGCATAACATATATTACTGACACATTTTTTAGTCTATTCCTAAACCATGACCAAGATTTATGACTAGCATGACTACAAATCACAAGGTGACTTCTTCACTCAGAAACCTGTACTGAAATATTAGGCCACAGCTATTTTGTGAAACAGGGAGTAATTATTTCCTCACCAGGGATGAGAAACAATGTGTGCCAAGTGAGAAACAGCAAACACGTGGGGAAGTGGTTGCCTTCTTGTTAAGGCTATATTGTCATATCTAGCATCTAAAACTGGAGATTAATATCTTTGTTAATCAGACCCTAGAAATACTATGCAGAGGCATAGCTTTTTGGCAGGTGATGCAGATCTCTAGGGACTTGGAAATCCTATATTCTTTTCTGAAGATTTTCCTTTTTGATCTCATTGTGGTACTAAGTTCATCTACGAAGAAATAAACCCTGAAGGAATTTGAACTTGTGACCCAGGAAAGGGAAAATTTGTCAAAATTTTCACTTACATTGTTGTTATCCGTCTGGCTATGACTGTTCTTATAAATACTGCTGGAGGATAGAGATGGACTGATATGGCCTGGTGGGTTAAAATGTGATTGACTATTTCAGTTGAACAGGAGAGATATGCTACAGTATATACTCCTGCCAGGAGAAGAGCTTAGAAAGTTAAGTAAAGGTTAGGAAAGGTTTGTGCCTGGAGATATTGAGTCAATTGTTCCACTGGGAATGTGGAAGAGAAGAACAGATGATATTAAAACTCAACATTCAAAAGAATTATTTTACCTCTTTATTATTCTGTAATCATTACAGCTTTACAAGTCCCTACTTGTTCTGCAGTAATCTACATTTTTGTTGAATGGTTTAGCACATCTGCAGTAAAAAAAAAAAGTGTAAAAAGGAAAAACTCAATGAATTTAATAATCTGTGTGGTTGGTTTGACTGACTTATGAGAGGATTCTAAAATATATAAAAAAATATTTCAGGTCATTTAAACTGCTAGCAAAATTGTAGCTATTGGTTAAAATAATGAAAGTTGAAGTTAGCCCCAACATGACATCCCATCCCCGACCTAGAAAAGAAATGAAAATGAAAGTTTGTAGCTTCTGTAGCATACATTTATTTATAAAGTGCTCAGAAAGCAGAATACCCAGAAACTGGGGGCAGTTACACTCTTGTGAGCCAAACTTAATGTAAAATTATTTTCTTGGGGTATAGGATTTCACCTTTGTGTTATTTAATCTGAATGTGGATGTCCCAACCCTAAACTTCTGAACTCAATGTGAACTGGTATTGTACCATACAGATTCCCCAAATCTGTATTCCTTCTGCTAGGGAGTGGATTCAGATGTTCAAAGGAAGAATGAGAAATTGAATCTTGAGGGTACATGTGGAAGGATCTTAGGTACTATTTATAACCACCTCGGAAAAAAACTACATAGAATTTCCGAGTAGTAGCTCTGTTGGTCTGGTTCTGTTGTTTTTATAGTGTTTTTTTCTGTTTTGTTTTGTCCAATCCTCAGTGTGGAAAATCACTGTGGCTGCAAAATCAAGTCCTTAACTTTTGAAATCCAGAATTAGTAGTTTGAATTTAACATTATAATTTAATCAATTTATGCATGCCAGGTTACATGCAAATGAAAGATCTGTCTGCTCAATTTGTTCCAGGTTGCCTATATGGCAGAGACTCAAGAAATCTATAACCCACCTATCCCAGAACTGTTTTAGCAAATTAGGAAAAGCTAATAATTTTGGTCCTATTAAATTTACCATACACATCTTGATGGAGCCATAAAAAAAATGCATCTGCTTGAACAAAGAGTGAATTAAGATCCTAAATTCTTTGACTATTTCTTAGAAATACAACTGAATATTCATCCTGTAAGTCTTCTTTCTGCCTCCACCGCCCCCCACCAAAAAAAAAAAAAAAAACACTCTTTCTTCCCTAGAAATCAATTTTATGTGAATATGAGACTATCTTGAGGTAAATATTATGAAAGTAGTAAGTTTACTCTATGGGAGTGACAGACACTTCCCCTTCAAGAAAACAAGCAAGCAAAAACAAACAAACAAACAAAACCCTCAGGAGTACTGTAAAACAACCTCTGGTCAATTGTCCCATTGTCCAACCAGCTTTCTGTTCCAGAGGTTAGACCTTTATTGAATTGGGAGCATTTTGAATTAATAGTAATGATTTGACATAGCCAAATTTGAGCAGTTTTTTTTTTTTATTCTTCTCACAAGCTCTGTGGAAGAATTTTTGTAAGATAGTGCAACACTAAGTTTAAGTTGAAACTGTTTTAATATTTCTATTCTACACATTGTTTCAGCAGTTAAAGCTCAAGGGCAAAATTTCAGTCCTCTCTACTCCTTTCTCCTTACCTTGCAGAGATCTTTAATTTCTCTAACTATGGTCCCATTTTTTATTTAGTTCACTTAAGGCTGCTTGGCTTTTTAATGTAATGGTCATCTTCGTATAGTAATAAAACAAAAATTGAATTATATGCACTACTGGGCAAGCATGAGATGATTTTTGCTAGCATATGTAAGGTGTGAAAATCTGGGGAAAAATACTATTCAATTTCAGTTCCACTTGAGCACACTGTAGTGCACTGGGAATGAGATCAGTCTTAATGGCACTGAAAAAGGTAGAAGCAGGGAAAGTTGGAGATCACCGATTTGAACCTAACTAAAAGGACCTGACAAAAATGCTAGAAAGCCAGATGATAGAGCCAATTTCTTAATACTCTGCTAGTCCAGGGATGGAATGTGTTTAGCAGTTGACATTCTGCAAGGGTATACTGACAAAATCAGCAGTGAAACCAAAAGATAGATAGATAGATATAGATTAATGTATATCTATATATATCCCTTCTTTTTCCTCCAGTTTTGGGTCTCTCCTGATTTGTTCCATGTATATTTTTCTGGGCTCATTCATCTAATCTTCTCTGGGTAAAATACCAAACTAGAAAAACTCACCTCAAAAAAAAAAAAAAAAAGAGGCAGTACCAATTGCTAGGGACTTAATCAATATGGACAGTAGTAATGTGTCAGAACTAGAGTTCAGAATGACAATTATAAAGATACTAGTTAATGAGGTGTAATAAAAAATGGAGGCTCTTACTGTTAGGATAAATGAGGCAGAAGAGAGAATTAATGATATAAAAGAGAAAATGATGGAAAAGAAAGAAGCTGAGAAAAAGAGAGATGAACAACTACTGGATAATGAGAGAATTTGAGAGAGAAGTGATACCATAAGACAGAAGAGTATCAGAATAATTGGGATCCCTGAAGAAGAAAGTGGGGGAAAGAAGGTATATTAGAGCAAACTATAGCAGAGAACTTTCCTAGGTATGGAAACAGGCATCAACATCCGGGAGGCACCCCCTTCAAATCAATAAAAATAGCTCAACACCCCATCATCTAATAGTAGAACTTACAAATCTCAGAGATTAAAAAGAAAATCTTGAAAGCAGCTTGGGACAAGAGGTCTGTGACCTATAATGATAGAAATATTAGATTGGCAACAGACCTATCCACAGAGAACAGGGAGGCCAGAAAGTACTGGAATTATATATTCACAGCAGTAAATGAGAAAAAATATGTAGCCAAGAATACTATATCCAGCAGGCTATCATTGAAAATAGAGGGAGAAATAAAAAGTTTCTAAGAAAACCAAAACCTAAAAGAATTTCAAAACACCAAACTATAGAAAATGTTGAAAATGGTCCTCTAAGCAAAGAGAGAACCTAAAAGTAACATAGACCAGAAAGGAACAGAGAAAATATAGAGTAACAGTCAATTTACAGGCAATACAATGGCATTCAATTCATATTTTTCAAGAGTTACCCTGAATGTAAATGGGCTAAATGCCCCAATCAAAAGACATAGGGTATCAGAATGGATAAAAAAACAAAACCCATCAATATGCTGTCTACAAGAAACTCATTTTAGACTGAAAGACAACTCCAGATTTAAAGTGAGGGGGTGGAAAACAACTTACCATGCTAATGGACATCAAAAGAAAGCTGGGGTGGCAATTCTTATATCAGACAAATTCAATTTTAAGCCACAGACAATAATAAGAGATGAGAAAGGACACTATATTATACTTAAAGGGTCAGTACAATAAGATCTAACAGTTTGAAATATCTATGCCCCTGACAAGGGAGCAACCAATGATATAAACCAATTAATAACTATATCAAAGAAACACATTGACAATAATACAATAATAGTAGGGGACTTCAACACTCCCCTCACTGAAATGGACAGATCATCTAAGCAAAAGATCAACAGGAAAATAAAGGCTTTAAATGACACACTGGACCAGTTGGACATCACAGATGTATCAGAACATTGCATCCCAAAGCAACAGAATACACATTTTCACTAGTACACATGGAACATTCTCCAGAATAGATCACATCCTGGGTCACAAATCAGGTCTCAACTGGAACCAAAAGATCAGAATCATTCCCTGCATATTTTCAGACCACAATGCTTTGACACTAAAACTCAACCACAAGATGAAAGTAGGAAAGAATTCAAATACATGGAGGCTAAAGCACAACCTAGTAAAGAATGAATGGGCCAACCAGGAAATTAAAGAGGAATTTAAAAAAATTCATGGAAGCAAACTAAAATGAAACACAGCTGTTCAAAATCTTTGGGATGCAGCAAAGGCAGTCTTAAGAGGAAAGCATATGCAATACAAACTTTTTTTAAAAAAGATTTTATTTATTTATTTGAGAGAGAGAGAGAATGAGAGAGAGAGAGAGCACGCATGATAAGGGGGAGTGTCAGAGGGAGAAGCAAACTCCCTGTCGAGCAGGGAGCTTGATGTGGGACTTGATCCCAGGACTCCAGGATCATGACCTGAGCTGAAGGCAGTCGCTTAACCAACTGAGCCCCCAGGTGCCCAGCAACACAAACTTTTTTCAAGAAAAAAGAAAGGTCTCAAATACACAATCTAACCCTACACATAAAGGAGCTGGAGAAAGAACAGCAAACAAAGCCTAATAAAAGCAGAAGAATATAAATAATAAACATCAGAACAAAAATCAATGAAATAGAAACCAAAAGTAGCAAATTAGACAATCTGGAAGAAATGGATGCATTCCTAGTGGTGTAGAAACTACCAAAATTCGACTGGAAAGAAATAGAAAATGTGGACAGACCCATAACCAGTAAGGAAATCGAAGCAGTCATCAAAAATCTCCAAACAAGCACCCAGGGCCAGATGGCTTCCCAGGGGAATTCTACCAAACGTTTAAAGAAGAATTAATACTTATTCTCCTGAAACTGTTCCAAAAAATAGAAATGGAAGGAAAACTTCCAAACTCATTTTATGAGGCCAGCAATACCTTGATCCCAAAACCAGACAAAGACCCTATCAAAAAGGAGAATTACAAACCAATATCCCTGATGAACATGGATGTAAAAATTCTCACTAAAATACTATCCAATAGGTCCAAGAGTACATTAAAAAGACTATTCACCACAGACAAGTGGGATTTATTCCTGGGCTGCAAGGTTGGCTCAACATCTACAAATCAATCAATGTGATATAATACATTATGAAAGAACAAGACCCATAAGATACTTTCAATAGATGCTTAAAAACCTGGTGATTCACAGACCTGTACCCATGGGGATAAAAATATATTATATGTTTATAAAAAAAAAAGCATTTGACAAAGTACAGCATCCTTTCTTGATCAAAACTCTTCACAATATAAGGATAGAGGGTACATACCTCAATATCATCAAAGCCATCTATGAAAGACCCACAGCAAATATCATTCTCAATGGAGAAAAAACGAGAGCTTTCCCATTAAGATCAGGAACATGACAGGGATGTCCATTATCACCACTGCTATTCAACATAGTACTAGAAGTCCTAGCCTCAGCAATCAGACAACAAAAAGAAATTAAAGACATCCAAATTGGTAAAGAAAAAAGTCAAACTCTCACTCTTTGCAGATGATATGATACTTTATGTGGAATATCCAAAAGACTCCACTCCAAATCTGCTAGAACTAGTACAGGAATTCAGTAAAGTGTCAGGATATAAAATCAATGCGCAGATATCAGTTGCATTTCTATACACCAACAACAAGACAGAAGAAAGAGAAATTAAGGAGTCAATCCCATTTACAATTGCACCCATAACCATAAGATACCTAGGAAAAAACCTAAACAAAGAGGCAAAGAATATGTACTCAAAAAACTATAAAGCAGCGATGAAAGAAATTGAGGAAGACACAAAGAAAGGGAAAAATGTTCCATACTCATGGATTGGAAGAACAAATATTGTGAAAACAAGTATGCTACCTAAAGCAATCTACATATTTAATGCAATCCCTATCAAAATACCATCAACATTTTTCAAAGAAATGGAACAGATTATCCTAAATTTATATGGAACCAGAAAGACTCTGAATAGCCAGAGGGATGTTGAGAAAGAAAACCAAATCTGACAGTATCACAATTCCAGACTTCAAGCTCTATTACAAAGCTTAATCATCAAAACAGTATGGTACTGGCACAAAAACAGACACATAGATCAATGCAACACAATAGAGAGTCCAGAAATGGACCCTCAACTCTATGGTCAACTAATCTTTGACAAAGCAGGAAAGAATGTCTAATGGAAAAGAGACAGTCTCTTCAACAAATGGTGTTGGGAAAATTGGACAGACACATGCAGAAGAATGAAACTGGACCACTTCCTTACACCATACACAAAAATAGACTCAAAATGGATGAAAGACCTCAATGTGAAACAGGACTCCAGAAAAATCTTGAGGAGAACACAGGCAGTGATCTCTTTGACCTCAGCCGCAGCAACTTCTTCCTAGAAACATTGACAAAGGCAAGGGAAGCAGGGACAAAAATGAATTATTGGAACTTCATCAAAATAAAAAGCTTTTGCACAGCAAAGGAAACAGTTAACAAAACCAAAACACAACTGACAGAATGGGAGAAGATATTTGCAAATGACATATCAGATAAAGGTCTAGGATCCAAAAATCTATAAAGAACTTATCAGACTCAATACCCAAAGAACAAATAATCCAATCAAGAAATGGGCAAAAGACATGAACAGATATTTCTGCGAAGAAGACATCCAAATAACCATCAGACACATGAAAAAGTGGTTAACATCCCTCGGCATCAGGGAAATAACAAATCAAAGCCACAGTGAGATAACACCTCACACCAGTCAGAATGGCTAAAATTAACCAGTCAGGAAATGACAGGGGTTGGTGAGGATGTAGAAAAAGGAGAACCGTGCTACATGGTTGGTGGGAATGTAAGCTGTTGCAGCCACTCTGGAAAACAGTATGGAGGTTCCTCAACAAGTTGAAAATAGTGCTACCCTAAGACCCAGCAATCACACTACTGAGAATTTACCCCTAAGATACAAATGCAGTGATCTAAAGGGTCACATGCACCCAAATGTTTATAGCAGCAATGTCCATAGTATGGAAAGATCCTAGATGTCCATCAACAGATGAATGGATAAAGATGTGGAATATATATACATACACACAATGGAATATTATGTAGCCATCAAACCCCCCAAATTTTGCCATTTACAATGACATGGATGGAAGGAACTAAAGGGTATTATGCTAAGCAAAATAAGTCAGTCAGAGAAAGAGAATTATATGATCTCACTGATATTAGGAATTTAAGAAACAAGATGGAGGATCATAGGGGAAGGGAGGGAGAAATGAAACAAGATGAATCCAGAGAGGGAGACAAACCATAAGAGACTCTTAATCTCAGGAAACAAACTGAGGGTTGCTGGAGGGGAGGAGGGTGGGAGGGATAGGGTGGCTAGGTAATGGACATTGGAGAAAGTATGTGCTGTGGTGAATGCTGTGAATTGTGTAAGACTGATGAATCACAGACCTGTACCCCCAAAACAAGTAATACATTATATGTTAAAAAAGTGAAAAAAATTAAATGTGATTAGAAACTGAGAGAGCTATATTTTGAGATGCTTTATTTGAAAAAAAGTAAGAGAGTTTAAAAAGTATCAGGTGCCTATGAAGGACAAAGAGGAGAAAGGGAAAAGAGTGAGGAAAAGCCATAATTCTCATGGTTGCCTAATTTTGTCATCAGAAATTAACTTTTGGAGCATTGATTAATAGCCTTGATCTTCTTCAGTCCATTTGTTCCTCTGTGATGTAACCGAATAATTTATTTGTAACTAAGACTTCTACAAGTGCCAGAAAAGAGTTAATATATCTGCCTTTTTCCAGTGAACAAATAGTAATGACTGGGATTTATAGTCTTCCTTTTTCAAAAATTCAGGGGAAGACGTCTTGTTGCTCAATTCATCTCATATAGCAAAGAGACTTTAACAAGAAATTTAGGTGGTGTCAGGGACACTGCTAATGAGGTTTGTTGAATATCAGGTTTCATAAAATAGGGTATTAGTACTTTGCCTTCAAGTAGAACTCACTCAGTACCACACCTCTGAAAACATTCATAAATTCTTTCAAGGGCAATTTGTTTGATGGACTATTTTCAAACACCATATTTCCCATCCTAGCATTCCCAGGACTATATATGCACCATCAACTAAATAACGTATCTAAACTATCCTAGACCTAAGGCATACAAATGTTTGAGTAAAGTGCTTGTCAGAATGTTCTTCATTGATGCTGAAGAGAAATATGGCTTTTATTTTTGTTTTTGTTTTGTCTTGCAGTCACCAAGTTGGCCAAAAAACATTGTTCCCTCACTTCGTTTGGTTCTCTAGTGCTAAAACTGTATTTCAGTTTTCCAATTCTTTCTGATGCATCCCTGGGCTGCATTCATATAATGTGTAGAATTTTTATTAGAATTTGCATATTTTATATTATTTATTTTTACTAAACATACTCCCTCAAATATCAAATAATAGAGTTTTGACTTGAGCATATTGTTATACATACAAATGGTAAAAAATTATGCCACCATTGTTTCCTTTTTAAAAAATCCAACTATATTAAGGCATAAATCATGCACAGTAAACTGAGTCCATTAAAATTGTACAATTTTACAAGTTTTGAGTTTTCTTAGGCATATATACCCATGATAATATTAGCACATTCAAATATGTACCATTTCTATCACCACCAAAAGTTTATTGGTGCCAGTTTGCATCCATCCCACATTCTATTTGTCCCAGGCAACAGAAAATTTGCGTTCTGTCCCTCTAAATTAACTTGCAGTTTCCTGAGTTTCACCTAAATGAAATAATGCAGTATGTGTTATTTTTCACTAGCTTCTCTCATTTAGCATTGTTATTTTCTGATTCATTCATTTTTTTCAGGAGTATTAATAGTTTATTTCTTTTTATTGTTGAGTAGTATTCCACTATATGAATATATTACATTTTTTTAATTTATTAAATAGTTGAAGGACATTTGTATTGTTTCAAATTTGGGCTATTACAAATAAAGATGGTATTAACATTTTATGTACAGGTTTTTGTAGGTATATGTTTTCATTTCATTTAGATAAATACTTGGGAGTGAACTTGCTGTTTTAAAATAGGTGTATGTATGTATTTTAAGAAATTATTATACTGTTTCCCCCCCCAAAATGTACTATTTTTCATTCCCACCCAAAATGTATAAAAATGCCAGTTACTCCTTATCCACATGAAAACTTTTTTTTTAATTACGATTTTAGTCATTTGAAGTTTCTAGTAGTATGCCATTCTAGTTTTAAATTGCATTTCCCTGATGACTGATATATCTAGTATCTCTTCATATGCTTACTGCGAATTTGTGTGACTTTGTGAATTTTCTGTTCAAATGTTTTGTGAATTTAAAATTTTTACTATTGAAGTGTAAGAACTATTTATAGAAGCCAGATACAAGTCCATTGATATAAGTATTTTTTAATAAAGACTTTATTTATTTGACAGACAGAGATCACAAGTAGGCAGAGAGGCAGGTAGAGAGAGATGGGGAGGCAGGTTCCCCCCTGAGGAGAGGACCTGATGCAGGGCTTGATCCTGGGACCCTGGGACCATGACCTGAGCTGAAGGCAGAGGCTTAACCCATTGAGCCATCCGGTGCCCCACAAGTCCATTGATATAAGTATTGTAAAAAATTTATTCCAGTTTGAGACTCATATTCTTATTTTCATAAAGAGCAAAGAATGTTTAAGTTTGAAGACAAATTTAACAATATTTTTTCTTTTTTAAATTTTTTTAAAGATTTTATTTATTTATCTGAGAGGCAGAGATCACAAGTAGGCAGGGAGGCAGGCAGATAGAGAGAGAGGAGGAAGCAGGCTCCCTGCTGAGCAGAGAGCCTGAGGCGGGCTCAATCCCAGGACCCTGGGATTATGACCAGAGCCAAAAGCAGAGGCTTTAACTCACTGAGCCACCCAGGTGCCCCTAACAATATTTTTCTTTTATGGTTATTGACTTCTGTGACTTGAAAATATTTGCCTACACAAAAATCAGAAATATCTTATCCTATGTTTCTTCTAAGATGTTATACTTTCAGGTTATTATAATTTTTTAATGTTACGTTAGTCACCATACATCATTAGTTTTTATGTAGTGTTTCATGATTCATTGTTTGCATATAACACCCAGTGCTCCATTCAATATGTGCCTCCTTAATACATATCACAGGGCTCACCCATGCCCCACCACCCTCCCTTCTAAGGCCCTCAGTTTGATTACCAGAGTCCAAAGTCTCTCATGTTTCATCTCCTCCTCTGATTTACCTCCATTCATTTGTCCCTTCCTTCTCCTACTGTCCCCCATGCTATTCTTTACATCCCACTAATAAGTGAAACCATATGATAATTGTCTTCCTCTGTTTGACTTATTTCACTTAGCATAATCTCCTCCAGTTCCATCCATGTTCATGTAAATGGTGGATTTCATCCTTTCTGATGGCTAAGAAATATTCCATTTTATATATAAGCCACATCTTCTTTATCCATTCATCCATTGAAGGGCATCTTGGCTCTTTCCACAGTTTGGGGATTGTGGCCATTGCTATGAACATTGGAGTACAGGTGACCCTTCTTTTCACTACATCTGTATCTTTGGGATAAATACGCAGTAGTGCTATTTGTGGGTCATCACGTAGCTCTATTTTTAACTTCTGGGGAACATCCACACCGTTTTCCAATGTGGCTGCACCAACTTGCATTCCCACCAACAGTGTAAGAGGGTTCCCCTTTTCCCACAACCTCTACAACATTTGTTGTTTCTTGCTTTGACAATTTTTCCATTCTAACTGGTGTAAGGTGGTATTTCAATGTGGTTTTGATTTGAATTTCCCTGATGGCTAATGATGCTGAACATTTTTTCATGTGTCTATTAGCCATTTGTATGTCTTCATTGGAGAAGTGTCTGTTCATGTCTTCTGCCCATTTTTTGACTCAGTTATTTGTTTTTTTGGGTGTTAGTTTGGGAAGTTCTTTATAGATCTTGAATACAGGCTCCTTAACTATAGTGTCATTTGCAAATATCTTCTCCTATTCCGTGGGTTGTCTCTTTGTTTTGTTGACTGTTTCCTTTTCTGTGCAAAGTTTTTTACCTGGATGAAGTCCCAAAAGTTCATTTTCACTTTTGTTTAACTTGCCTTTGGAGACGTGTCTTGAAAGACGTTGCTGCGGCTGATGTCAAAAAAGTTACTGCTTATGTTCTCCTCTAGGATTTTCATGGATTCCTGTCTCACACTGAGGTCTTTCATCCATTTTGAGTTTATCTTTGTGCATGGTGTAATAGAATGGTTAAGCTTTATTCTTCTGTATATAGCTGTCCAATTTTCCCAGCACCATTCATTGAAGTGACTGTCTCTTTTTCATTGGATGTTTTTTCCTGCTTTGTCAAAGATAAGTTGACCATAGAGCTAAGGGTCCATATCTGGGCTCTCTATTGTGTTTCATTGATCTATGTGTCTGTTTTTGTTCCAATACCATGCTTTGGGTGGGAATGAAAATAGTACAATTTTTTTGGGAAACAGTTTAATAATTTCTTAAAATATATACATACACCTATTTTAAAACTCGGTAATTTCACTCCCAATCTTGAGCATGATGGCTTTTAGCTTCCAAGTGTTTGAATTTCTTCCAAAGTTTTTCTTGTGATTGAGTTCCTGTTTAAAGCATTATGGTCTGAGAATATGCAAGGAATAATCTCAATCTTTGGTATTCTTTGAGACCTGATTTGTGACCCAGGATGTGGTTTATTTTGGAGAAAGTTCCATGTACACTCAAGAAGAGTGAGTATTCTGTTGTTTTCAGGTGGAATGTTCTGTATATATCTATGAGTTCCTTCTGTTCCAGTGTGTTATTCAAAGCTCTTGTTTCTTTGTTGATCTGTTTAGGTGATCTGTCCATTGCTGAGTGTGGAGTGTTGAGGTCTCCTATTATTAAAGTATTACTATCAATATATTTCTTTATTTTGGTTAACAGATGCCTTACATAGATGGCTACTCCCACGTTGGGGGCATAGATATTTATAATTGTTAGATCTTCTTGTTGGATAAACCCTTTAAGAATGATATAGTGTCCCTCTATATCTTGTACTACAGTCTCTAGTTTAAAATCTAATTTGTCTAATACAAGAATTGTTACCCCAGCTTTCTTTCTTTTTGTTTTTAAGATTTTATTTATTTATTTGACAGACAGAGATCACAAGTAGGCAGAGAGAGAGAGGAAGGGAAGCAGGCTCCCTGCTGAGCAGAGAGTCCGAGGCGGGGCTTGATCCCAGGACCCTGGGATCATGACCTGAGCTGAAGGCAGAGGCTTTAACCCACTAAGCCACTCAGGCACCCCCCAGCTTTCCTTTAAGTTTCATTAGCATGGTAGATGGTTCTCCATCCCCTCACTTTCAGTCTGGATGTATCTTTAGGTTCAAAATGAGTCTCTTGTAAACAGCATATGGGTGGCCCCTATCTTTTCATCCAATCTGCACACCTATGCATTTTATGGGAGCATTTAGGTCGTTCATGTTGAAAATGATTATTTAAACATATGATTTATCGATCAGGTTCCCTGTAAAATCCTTGTTTCTATAGATTGTCTCTGTAGATTTATGGTCTATATTACCCTTGGGGTCTTTCTTCTCTTATAGAATCCCTCCTAATATTTCTTGCAAGGCTGGCTTCATGGTCGCATATTCTTTTAGTTTCTCCTGGTCTTGGAAGCTCCTTGTCTCTCCATCCATTCTGATAATGTTGGATAATGTATCCTTCGCTGCATGTTCTTCTCATTTAGTACCCTGAAAATGTCCTGCCAGCCTTTTCTGGCTTGCCAGGTGTCTGTGGAGAGATCTGACATTATTCTAATGTTCCTTCCTCTGTAGGTAAGAAATCTCTTCCCCTTCATGACTCCCAAGATTGTTTCCTTGGATCTAAAATTTACAAATTGTACTATTATATTTTGTGGTGTCAGTCTGTTCTCATTGATCTTGCAAGGGCTCTTTTCTGCCTGTTGGTCATGAATTCTTGAGTCCTTCCCCAGTTTAGGGAATTTCCTCAGCTATGATTTGCCCAAACATATCTTCTAGACCTTTTTCACCACCCCCTCAGAGATCCCAATAATTCAGATGTTGGTACCTTTCATTGAGTTATTAATCTTTCTCAGTTTGATTCTTGAGTTTTAATTTGTTTTTCCCATACTGTCTCAATTTCCTTCTTTTCTATCATCTTATCCTCTATCTCATTAACTCACTATTCTCCCTCATTTATCCTGCAGTTAACAGTATCCAGTTTAGACTGCATTTCATTCATCACATTTTTTAAATCATTTTTTAAATTTATTTTCAACATAACAGTATTCTTTGTTTTTGTACCACACCCAGTGCTCCATGCAATCCATGCCCTCTCTAATACCCACCACCTGGTTCCCCCAACCTCCCACCCCCCCCACCTCTTCAAACCCTTCAGATTGTTTTTCAGAGTCCATCACATTTTTAAGTTCATCTTGATTCAATCTCATTTTTGCTCTTAGAGATTCTATATTACCACCAATATTTTTCTCAAGCCTAGACATTGCCTTGCTAATTGTTACTCTGAAGTCAATCTCTGATATCTTGGTTATATCCATATCCAGTAGTTCTGTGGCAGAGACCACAGTCTCTGAATCTTTCCTTTGTTGGGGGATCCTCCTTATAGTCATTCTGTTGAAGGCTGGTTTAGGAAATGCAGAGGGTCTAATTATTGACCAGAACCCAAGCAAGATGCCCCTGTTTTATAGGGACCTTAAGGTTGTTGGCCTCTTGTTCCTTCAGCCTGTCTTCTGCGGGGGGGGGGGGGGGGGGGTCCTGCCTCACTGTTACTCAGGCAACCTTGTCTGGGCGGAGTTGTTCTGCCTCCTTGGATGGGGGGATGGGCACATTGAAAACTGGGTTTTAGGGGGCTTATTTTTCTGGTTGCTTTCCCTAGTGGCTTTCTGCATCTCTTCTGAGAGTCAGAGCAGAAATAACCATATCCAAACCTCTGTCTCAGATCAGAGAGATCATAGTTGGCTCTTCACTGAGCTCTTCAGGCCACACTGTCTTCATTTCTGTCTGTACTGCAAAAGTCCTCAGCATCCTGGGTTGTGCACCCCACAGTTGCACTCTCAGCTCTCATTTCCGGGGCTGGGCATGTCTCTGCCCTTTGTGCTTCTAAAACTGCAATCCACCCCCAGTTTGCACACTCACCCTCAGAATCTCCAGGTTTCAGTCTGGGAGGCTGCTCTAAATTCTTTTCCCTGCTGCTACTATTCTGTAAGTCTATGCCTGGTTCCCAGTGCAGGAGGATTTTGCCCTCTGGCAATGAAGGATCCTGAAGGCTCCCTCCCCCTTCCATTTATCTTCTGATATCTGCCCACTCAATCACATCTCCCTGCCTCATACCTCGAGACCAACCATTAGAGATATTCTGTTTGTAGAGATCCAGATATATCTTCTTATATCTCAGGCTGATTTCATGGGTGTTCAGAGTGTTCTGGGAGATACCCAGCTCAATCCAGTGGACCAGTTGAAATAGGGTCCTCTACTCCTCTGCCATCTTTTCTCCCCTCATATTTTCAGATTTTTTATATTGAGGATTATGATCCATTTTGAGTGAATTTTGAATAATGGTTGAGGTAAGGTTCAACATAATTCTTTTTTTAACCATATAGATACCAGTTACAGCACTACTTATTTTACATTTTCCTTTCTTCATTAAATGGCCTTGGTAATTTGTTGAAAAATATTTCAACCATATATATTGAAAAATATTTTGACTATATATATATATATATATATATATATTACTATTTATGGACTATTTTTGTCCTATGGTCAGTATGTTTTCCTTTAGTCCACACCAGACTCAATTACTATTGCCTTATAGTAAGTCTTGAAATAGGATAATATAAGTCTTCTTTGTTCCTTTTGAAAAAAAATTGTTTTGGCAATTCTAGGTCATTTGGATTTCCATATACATTTAAGATCGACTTGGCAATTTCTACCTACAATTTAAAAAAATCCCTGCTGGAAATTTGATTTGGATTATGTTGAATCTACAAATTAATTTTGGGAGAATTGACATTTTAACAACATTGCATTTTCCCATCTGTGATGGTGGGTCTCATCTTTATTTTCTTCCTTCTACTTACTTTTGGTTTATTTTTTTCTTTATATTTTTAGCTTATTGAGGTGGGAATTTAGGTCATTAATATTAGTATGCTTTTCTTTTCTAATATAAGCATTTAAAACTGTGAATCTCTTCCTAATGACTGAATTTTGACACATTTTAATTACCATTCAAGTAGAATAATTTTTGTTTTTCTCAGTTTCTTTGCAATTTCTTTTTTAGCTCATGAATTATTTAGAAGTACCTTGGTTAACTTCTAAATATTTGAGAATTATGTAGATTCTTGTTTCTGATTTCTAATGTAATTCTGTTCTGCTCAGAAACTATACTCTGTATGATTTCAATACTTTTTATTTTTTAAAATTTTTATTTAAAGTCATGTTAATTAATATGCACTGTAATATTAGTTTCAGATGTTCAATACAGTGATTCAGCACGCCATGCTCATCAGAGCAAGTGCACTCCTAATACCCATCACCTATTTAACCCACACTCCCAACTGCCTCCTGTCTGGTAACCATTAGTTTGTTCTCTAGAGTCAAGAGTGTGTTTCTTGGTTTGCCTCACTCTCTCTCTTTTTTTTCCCCTTTCCTTATATATTTTGTTTCTTAAATTCCATGTATGAGTGAAATCATGTGGTATTAGTCTTAGTTTTCTTTGGTCTGAAATGAAAACTGGAAATTTACCCTACACCAGTTGCTTCCTTCAAATTTTGACTTCTCTTTCAAATCCACATAATTTTAATTTATAGTTTTTAATTTGGCAGAGAAAAATTTTAAGAGTTTAAAAACTGATTCTGACCATAGAATTTCCATAAATCTATTTTTGAAAAATTTAAAACATGGGGAATTGTTTATTCAGTCATGATAAATGAAAAATACTATAATGAGCAGAATTTAGTCCACTTCTAGAAATTAAAGTCATTATACATTTATAAAGTATAAAATGAAAACAAAATTTATCTAAGTCCTCTTAGAGATTATTTTTTGGTATTTGTATATTGCTGATTTTTTTCATCCTATAGAATTTGATATATTTTTAAGAACATCACATTTAATTTTATGATCACATAAATAATAAAATTGATTCAAAAAGATGTTGAAAGGCAATGAATTAATAAATAATAAATGAATGACATGGTTAATTAATTAATTAAGCTAATTAAGTTAATTAAATCCTCTAGAATTTCAAAGGAAGAAAAGGATATCAAGACCAGAAGATTAGAACAGTTATTCATGGAGAAGGTAAGATATGAATTATTTCTAGAAGGGGACTTTTTTAAATTAATTTTCAATTTTTTTAATAAACATTTAATGTATTTTTATCCCCAGGGGTACAGGTCTGTGAATCGCCAGGTTTACACATTTCACAGCACTCACCATAGCACATACTCTCCCCAATGAGAAGGGGACATTTTAAATGAGTGTTGGTCAATACAGGTAGAGTGGAAGAATCATTCCAATGATTTTCTTCTTATGGAAATTTAGTTCTTGAATTCAAGAAGGTATATGCCAAGCCTGTCTCTTTTTTGAAAATTTAACTGGAATTAAAAACTAAATGCTTAAAACATATCATGTAGCATTTTGATAAGAAGTTCAAAGAGCTTTTTGGTATTACAATATGATGATTAAGCTTTCTAATTTTAACAAAATTTAAAATGAACATACTCTACTTGCCAGAGGTCTTATATTGTGTAATTATTTCTTTATTCTTTGAAATTTAACTTTTAGATTAAAGAAGCAAGGTAATAAGAATAAACTAGATATAATATATTTAATCACAAATCTAACCTCCAGGGCATATCCTAGAGTGAACACTGACTAAAGACGTTTCCCTGCTGTCCTCTATAGGGATTGCTGATGTTCAGTATGATGAACTTGAAGCCCTACAAAACTGTGGGTCTTCAAAGTAAGATTTGATTATGATGAGAATACAAGACAGGGAAATGGGTTCATATATTTTAGAAAGATTATAAACAAATGGGTCAAAATTAAAAAGTTATTACTTAAACATCAGATAAAATTCTCTTAATTGAAGTAATTTATTTATTGAATATTTCAACTAATTGACATATTTTTTTGTATTTTGAAATAATATAATCATACAATATCCTTAAGAAAAGCAAAAATTACAATAGACAAAATGATATATTGTGTTTATTTTCTTGTCTGTGTTCTTTATATTTGTCATTACAGTTAGTCACATTTTCTAATATATGGGAATCCAAATCATCCTTCCACACCAATAATAATAAATATTAAGATATAATTGATTTTTTTAAGAAATGTATACTTTCAATGAGGCTCCAAAGAATGCTTAGTCATTGATTACTTCAAATCCACATAAGCTATGAACAAAGTGGCTGTACCAGCTTGCATTCCCACCAACAGTATAAGAGGGTTCCCCTTTCTCCACATCCTCTCCAACACATGTTGCTTACTGTCTTGTTAATTTTGGCCATTTTAACTGGTGTAAGGTGGTATCTCAATGTGGTTTTGATTTGAATCTCCCTGATGGTTAATGATGATGAACTTTTTTTCACGTGTCTGTTAGCCATTCCTATGTCTTCTTTAGAGAAGTGTCTGTTCATGTCTTCTGCCCATTTTTTGATGTGATTATTTGTTTTGTGTGTGTTGAGTTTGAGGAGTTCTTTATATATCTTGGATATCATCCCTTTGTCTATAGTGTCATTTGCAAATATCCTCCCATTCCATGGATTTCCTCTTTGTTTTGTTGAGTGTTCCTTTTGCTCTTCATAGCAGCAATGGCCACAGTCACCAAACTGGAAAGAACCAAGATGCCCTTCAATGGACAAGTGGCTAAAGAAGATAAGGTCCATATATACAATGGAGTATTATGCATCCATCAGAAAGGATGAATACCCAACTTTTGTACCAACATGGATGGGACTGGAAGAGATTATGCCGAATGAAATAAGTCAAGCAGAGAGAGTCAATTATCATATGGTTTCACTTACTTGTGGAGCATAAGGAATAACACAGAGGACATTGGGAGATGGAGAGGAGAAGTGAGTTGGGGGGAATTGGAGGGGAGGACAAACCATGAGAGAAACTGAGATTCTGAGAAACAAACTGAGGGTTTTGGAGGGGAGGGGTGTGGGAGGTTGGGTGAGCCTGGTGGTGGGTGGTGGGTATTATGGAGGGCACATACTGCATGGATTATTGGGTGTGGTGCATAAACAATGAATGCTGGAACACTGAAAAGAAATAATATAAAATAAAATGGGAAAAAAATAAAATAAAATCCACATAAGTGTCTAGAGTAGAATTACCTAATAGAACTTCCTATGAAATTGGAAATGTTCTATATCTGCACTGTCTGTTGTGATAACCACTATTCACATGTATTTAGGTGTGTGTATTCACACTTAAAATGAGGACAGTGTAGCATAGGAAATGAATTTTTATTTTTGTTACTTAATTTTTATTAATTAAATTGGCTAGACATTTAGAGTTCTCACATATGATTAAAGTGAAAAGGTAATGATAAAACGTAAGTCGTTTTTTTTCCTTTGCCTTAATACATCTTTAAATGTGAATTTAGTTAAAAACCAAAAATTCAGAAAAGATTTTTAATCCATTGCAGTCAGTCTTCAAATAAGCAAGAAGAGGGTGACATAATTGAATATGCAATCCAAATATTTAGGTTGTTTGTTCATTTGTGAAATGGTTTAAATACTCTCTTGAGTTTTAATTTTTTGAAATGCTGGGTATTTGGCACTCTGTTAAACTAGTTGAAATGGATTAAAAAATTAAAAATTAAAAATTAAAAAAATTAAAAAAATTGTTAGAATTAAAAATGAATATTTAAGTTTAATTTGTTAAAATATTTATAAATATTTTTTTTGTTGTAGAAGAGAATCCTGAATGAATAATCTTGTTTAAGTTATACAAAACCATTTTAAGTGTTTAGGTTTTGGTAATGGCTGATATCATTCTAATACATAGCATGACAATAATTTCTCAAGTGAAAGGAGACTGTGATAAATAAGCAAAATTGTCCCTCTTCAAATTATATCATTAAACTTTTAAGGATTTGCTGTTGATATGGTTAGAAATATTTATGAATTTCTTTTTTTCTGTGGTAAGATATTTTCTGGGATTTTGGTGGTGGTGGTATAGCATGATAAGAATGGGATTATACAAATAAAAATATTGTAGATGTCCATAGAGTTTTTATACTCATCTAGATATTCTTGATGTTTTTGGCTTTCTTTCTTTCTCAGTACTTGAACACTCTTAAATTAGTGTACTATTGTCCATGGACTTAATGTACATCACTGTAGGGACTGTTAAGGAAAAAAATAAATTTCCTCAAATCCCAATAAAGCTTTTTGAAATACCGTTCAATATTCTACCTTTAAATTTCAGTCAGTTAACGTCATCATAACTGATAGAGGTTAGAGTAAGAAGTACTGGCAGAAAGTCTGGGGAAAGACAGGAAGAGGAAAAGCAATCTGCAGTCTCTATTTTCAACTTCAGGGCTGTTATAATATAAGTGCTATTAATATGCCAGCTCTTATATTCTTGGTCTTTAAAAGTGCCTTACACTATACTTCAGTTAACTGTTTATTGCTTTCATTCTCCACTCCCTCTGCAGTGAAGTGTCTTGCTAATGCTAGGAAATCTGATGATTATATATTGCTATTCCCCACTGAAGACAGAAATAAGTGCTCAGTCACTCTTCAACATTATTTTCCACTTTCAATACCTACTGTGCTATGTGTCTCAGTAGAATACTTTGTAGGTGGTTAAATTCAAATTTATTTTTCTACCAATATAATGTTACAAAATTTGATCTAATGGACATAATCTGTATTATATGGTGTATAGATAATAGGATAATTTTCCTAAGGAAAATAGCTGATATATGCTATACATATGGAGTTTTAACTTGTGATAATAATGCCTTTCTGGTGACTGTAGACTTCACTTTTCTGATGTATGGTCTTGTAAAAATGACAAGTGGTTTTACTCATTATTCTTGAATGGCTCAATATATAGATGCTTAATGATATGAGGAATAAATTTTTATTCTATTCAATAAAGTGTCTATATGGTAGGAATTTTAAGCCCTGAAAACTTTACTCAAAATAAATTTATTCTTGGGGCACCTTGGTGCCTCAGTGGGTTAAAGCCTCTGCCTTAGGCTCAGGTCATGATCCCAGGGAGCCTGCTTCCTCCTCTCTCTCTGCCTGCCTCTCCACCTACTTGTGATCTCTGTCTGTCAAATGAATAAATAAAATCTTTAAAAAAATAAATAAAATAAATTTATTCTTAAATGTAATCATTGGTTTTATTTAATTTGGAAAAAGAAGTAGGTCTTTTAAAATCTAAAAGTGATTTAAGGATTGAAATTTTTAAATTTCACATAATTATTACATACACTTAGAAAAATGTAAAAGACCCTTTTGAAGGAAAACTGCACTTCCTAAGCTCTGTTACTGCTTTGCTTCTGTCTTTTTCCAGTTGCTTACTCTAGCCTTCCAGTGATTATTTTTAAGATACTGATTGAGTGCATTATCAAACACTGTTGTGGCCGTTCTGCTGCATGAGCACTGGAGGAATTAAAGGAGAATGGGGAAAATTCACTTACAATTGTTTGAAAGAAACACTAGAATAAATAAACTCTGGTACTCATTTAATTTCTCATGTGTCTTTTCTCATGAAAAGTCACATGTCAGGACAACTAGCTTCTTAGAATTAGGTTTTAAAAATTTGTTCAAAGATCATTCCTGACCTTACTAGAAGATTCTGTACTCTGTGAGGGATTGTAGAGGGTAATGATAAATAAATCTTAACTTTCTTGTCTATGGTCTTTTAAGTGTTAGGCTATCTCAGGATTCAGTACCAGTTTCAACCTGATATTCATTCAGTCAGAAATAGGAAGTAGTTAGAAGCAGCTAGTAGCTTTCCAGGGAAAGAAAATAGTCCTTCATAAGACCCCTATATGTAGGATGACTCCGTGAAAAGTAATTATTTTAAGGTACATTACCTAAGGCCCAAAAAGTTAAATCTTGAGGTGGCATTTTGCTTATCTTAACTCCCTAGATACCTAAAATAATTAAATTATTTTAAAAATATAGAAACAATCTATGCTCCTTGTAAACAACACAAAATGATACAATACTACATAGGAAATTATTGGGTCAACTAAAAAATTGGCATATGGTTCATAGATTAAAGTATCGTATCAATGTTAAATTTCCTGACATTGACAACTGCACTGGAGAAATGTAAGAGAATATGATTATTTAGAGGAAATGCTTACTGGAATTATTTTTTTATTTAGGGGTAAAGATCATTATGCAAATTACTCTTAATGGTTCAAAAAAATTTTATGTGTATCTATGTGTTGGGGACCATGACTATGTGCATGTATATAAATAAGGGAGAGAAACATCAAACAGTAAAAGAAATAGAATAAAATGCTAAAATATAAATCTATATAAAGGATATGTTTAAGTTCTTCATTTCAGTGTTATTTTTGAAACTTCCTTTAAGCTTATTTCCGAAAAAGTTAAAAAAATAATATGCGAAAGCTCTCTTTTTCCAGATTTTTCCTATGTATATACCTTGTACACACAGATGTTTTTAAATGTAAATCAGATAATGATATATATTTAATTTTATTATTTGATTTTTTTCAAGTTTCATTTAAATTCCAGTTAGTTAACATATAGTGAGATATTAGTTTCAGGTATAGAATTTAGTGATTTTTCACTTACATACAGCACTCAGTGTTCATCGCAAGTGTTTTCCTTAATACACATCACTATTTAACCCATCAACCAGCTCACCTCTAGCAACCCTCAGTTTGCTCTCTATATTTAGGAGTCCTTTTCCTGGTTTGCCCCCCCATCCATGTTCATGTGTTTTGTTTCTTAAATTCAACATATGAGTAAAATGATATGGTATTTGTCTTTCTTTGAATAAATTATTTTGCTTGGAATAATACTCTCTAGCTCCATCCATGTCATTGCAAATGGCAAGATTTCATTCTTTTATATGGCTGATTAATATCCCATTGTTTATACATACCATCACTTCTTTATCTATTTGTAAATCAATGGATTTTTGGGATCGTTCCATAATTTGGCTAATGTTGCTGAGGCTGCTATAAATATGGGGGTGTATGTATCCCTTCAAATCAGTATTTTTGCATCCCTTGGGTAAATATAAATACCTACTAGTGCAATTGCTGGATCACAGAGTAGTTCTATTTTTAAACATTTGAGGAATCTCCATACGGTTTTCTAGAGTGAGTGAATGGGTTTGCATTCCCATTAGCAGTGTAAGAGGGTTCCCCTTTCTCTGCATCCTCACCAACACCTGTTGTTCCCTGTGTTGTTGATTTTAGTCATCTGGTTGGTGTGCAGTGATATCTCATTATAGTTTGGATTTATATTTCCCTGATGTTGCGTGATGTTGATCATCTTTTCATGTGTCTGTTAGCCATCTGTATGTCTCTTTGAGGAAATGCCTATTCATGCCTTCTTCCCAGTTTTTAACTGGATTATTTGTTTTTTTGGGTGTTGAGTTTCATAAGATCTTTATATATTTTGGATACTAACCCTTTATCAGATATGTCACTTGCAGATATCTTCTCCCATTGTATGGGTTGCCCTTTAGATTGGTTGATTGTTTCCTTCACTGTGCACACACTTTTCTTTTTTAAGGATTTTGTTTATTTGTTTGAGGGAGAGAGAGCGAGGTAGCAAGAACACAAGCAGGGTGAAGGGCAGAGGGCGAAGAAGACTCCCCGCTGAGCAGGGAGCCCAATGTGGGACTTGATCCCAGAACTCCGGAATCATGACCTGAGCCAAAGGCAGACGTTTAACTGAATGAGCCACCCAGGCACCTATGCATGTACTTTTTATTTTGATGAAGTCCCTATAATTTATTTTTGCTTTTGTTTCCCTTGCCTAGTGAGACATGTGTAGCAAGAAGTTGCAATGCTCTATGTCAGTGAGGTTATTACCTGTGTTCTCCTCTGGGATTTTGATGGCTTCCTGTCTCACATTTAGGTCTTTCACCCATTTTGCTTTTATTTTCCTGTGTGGTGTAAGAAAATGGTCTAGTTTCATTCTTTTGCACGTTTCTGTGCAGTTTTCCTAACACCATTTGTTGAAGAGACTCTTTTTTCCATTGGATATTCTTTCCTTCTTTGATGAAGATTAATTGACCACATAGTTATGGGTTCACTTCTGGGTTTTCTATTCTGTTCCATTGATTTATGTGTCTGTTTTTGTGCCAGTAAAATACTGTCTTGATGACCACAACATTGCCATGTAACTCGAGTCTGGAACTGTGATGCTTCCAGGTTTACTCTTCTTCTTCAAGTTTGAATTTGGTTATTCTTTTGTGGTTCCATACAAATTTTAGGATTGTTTGTTCTAACTCTGTGAAAAATGCTGGTGATATTTTGATAAGGATTGCAATATATGTGTAGATTGTTTTGGGTAGTATAGACATTTTAAAAATATTTGTTTTTCCAATCCATGAACATGGAATGTGTTTCCATTTTTTTTGTCATCATCAATTTTCTTTCATCAGTGTTTTATAGTTTTCAGTGTACAGATCTTTTGTGTCTTTTGTTAGGTTTATTTCTAGGTACCTTACACTTTTTGGTGCAATTGTAAATGGTATTGATCCCTTGATTTCTTTTTCTGTTGCTTCGTTGTTAGTGTATAGAAATGCAACAGATTTCTGTACATTGATTTTGTATCGTATGACTTTACTGAATTCTTTCATCTGTTCTAGAAATTTTTTTGGTGCTCTATTGAGTTTTCTATGTAGAGTATCATGTCATCTGCAAATAATGAAAGTCTGACTTCTTCCTCCCTGATTTGCAGTTCTCTGTGTTTGGTAATCTTGTTCCTGGCAAAATGCTTCTGCTTATCTTCTTGGGGAGGGACCTGTGCCAGTGATTCTCAGGTGTCCTTACCCAGGTGGAATTGTGCCTCCCCTTGCCACGGAGCCAGCCTCAGTGTAAGTGGCCCTGGATTGCACTATGTGGTACTGTTTTGCTCCCTGAAGGCTTTCAAGCACTGAAGTGTGAAATGAAAATGGCTGCACATTCATCTGTAGCCCTGGAACTGAAAGTTAGCACCCCCGCTTTTCAGTGAGTCCTCATAGTAAAGCAGTCAATCACTCTTGTGTCTCCCTGCTTTCTGTTGAAACTCTTTTTTCACTCAGCCTGTGACCTAGTGTTTTTATCTCAGGCACATGACCCAGTTTTGAGTCTCCAGACTTCATGGACTCCTACAGCATGGAACTGTGCCATTCCTCCAAGGGGAGGGAGTGAGGTCTTCCAGTGTTTCTGCCTTTTGCTGGGCTCCTGCCAGGAAAGCAGTCACACAACCTTACAGCAGTTTATGGCAACACTGAGCAGAACCTTGCCACAAAGACTCATTGTTTTCAGCCAGCTTCTCTGCTCTGATGCTTGGAAACTCTGCCACACTCAGGCATCCCCATTTTTTTTTTGACTCCAAGTTTCCTGGGGAAACTCTGTCCTACCTAAGATTTGGCCCCTTTTCACCATCTGATCAGTGGGAAAGTCCCCCACTGTAGCATACTTCTTAAGTTTCCAATTTTGTGCTCTACTGCTTATAATACTTGTGATAGCTTCCTTAAACAAGTTCCCACCCCTCCACCTTATCTTCCAATATATCACCCCAGATTCATGTCTCCACACTTCTTACCTTCCAAAAAGTTGTTACTTTTTATTTGTAGAATTACAGCAGTTCATTTCTCATATCTCCGATTTGTTTTGCAGGTGTTCAGAATGATTTGATAAATATCTAGTTGAATTCCAGGGAGAAGTTGAAATTCTTTGATCTGGGGAAGGAAACAGACATCCAAATCCAGGAGGCACAGAGAACTCCCATTAAAATAAACAAAAGTGGGCCAACACCAAGATATGTTGCAGCGAAATTTGAGAAATATAAAATAAAACACAGGGGTTTTTCCAATCTTTTGCCTGGAGGATGGAAGATTGGCTGCTAGTGTTCTGCAAGCTTAGTAAAGGAAGCATTCAATTAATTATGCATATGGCAGCTTAATCCCCTTGTTTTAAGTAGTGTTCAAGTCCACTGTGCCTGGTTGTCTTCCAGTTCAATTACCTGTTTTTTACCCATAGCTGGAGAATAATTTAACATTGTCAATTTCTATGGAAGGGTTAAAGAAGATGAAAGAAAATTTATACTGGGTTTGGTGACATGAAAGTCATTAATGATCTCATTAGGGATTTTTAATGAAATGATTGAGCAAAATTAATTTGAACTGGGTTGAGGAGTAACTGGAATGTAGGAAAATTGTGACGAAAACTATAAGCAACATTTTCAGGAAATGTGGGGAGACATAGAGGGTGATATCAGGGGGAAACCATTGTCCAAACTAATCCAAAAGAAAAGGAAGAGATCATGATTAACACCAAGGAAATAGAAGCAGTCATCAGAAATTATTATCAACAGTTATATGTCAATAAGTTAAGCAACCTAGACGAAATGGATGCATTCCTGGAAACCTATAAACTTCCAAAACTGATTCGGGAAGAAATGGACAACCTGAATAAACCAATATCTCATAATAATATTGAAGCAGTGATCAAAAACCTCCCAAAAAACAAGAGCCCAGGACCTGATGGATTCCCTGGAGAATTCCACCAAACATTCAAAGAAGAAATAATACCTGTTCTCCTGAAGCTGTTTCCAAAAATAGAAACAGAAGGAAAAATTCCACTCTGTATGAAGCCAGCATTACCCTGATCCAAAAAGGAGCATTTCAGACCAATATCCCTGATGGATATGGATGTGAAGATTCTCAACAGATCCTAGCTAACAGAATCCAACAGTATATTAAAAAGATTATCCACCACGTCAAGGTGGGATTTATCCATGGGATGCAAGTGTGGTTCAATACTCACAAATCAATCAATGTGATAGAACAAATCAATAAGAGAAGAGAGAAGAACCACATGGTCCTCTCAATGGATGTAGAAAAAGCATTTGACAAGATACAGCTTCTTTTTTTTTTTTTTTTTTTTTTTTTTTTTTTTTTTTTTTTTTTTTTTTATTTATTTATTTGACAGAGAGATCACAAGTAGGCAGGCAGAGAGAGAGGAGGAAGCAGGCTTCCCGCTGAGCAGAGAGCCCGATGCGGGGCTCGATCCCAGGACCCTGGGATCATGACCTGAGCTGAAGGCAGAGGACTAACCCACTGAGCCACCCAGGCGCCCCAAGATACAGCTTCTATTCCAGATTAAAATCCTTCAAAGTATAGAGATAGAGGGAACATTACTCAAATTCATAAAATCTATCTATGAAAAACCCACAGCAAATATCATCCTCAATGGGGAAAAGCTGACAGACTTCCCTTTGAGATCAGGAACACGACAAGGATGTCCACTCTCACCACTGTTGTTCAACATAGTACTAGACGTCCTAGCAACAGCAATCAGACAACAAAAACAAATAAAAGGTATTCGATATGGCAAAGAAGTTAAACTCCCTTTCTTTGCAGAAGACATGATACTTCATATGGAAAACCCAAAAGACTACATCCCCAAACTACTAGAACTTATACAGCAATACAGTTATATGGCAGGATATAAAATCAATGTACAGAAATCAGTTGCTTTCTTATACACTAATAATGAAAAAAATAAAAAGGGAAATTACAGAATGGATTCCATTTACTATAGAACCAAGAACCATAAGAGACCTGGGAATAAACCTAACCAAAGAGGTAAAAAATCTGTACTCAAAGAACTACAGAACACTCATGAAAGAAATTGAAGAAGATACAAAAAGATGGAAGACCTTTCCATGCTCATGGATTGGGAGAATAAAAGTCGTTAAAATGTCTATAATGCCCAGAGCAATCTATACTTTCAGTGCCATCCTGATCGATATTCCACCAGCATTTTTTAAAGAGCTGGAACAAATAATCCTAAAATTTGTATGAAACCAGAAGAGACCCTGCATTGCTAAAGAAATGTTGAAAAAGAAAAACAAAAGTGGGGCATCACATTGCCTGATTTCAAGCTTTACTACAAAGCTGTGATCACCAAGACTGGCCTAAAGACAGACACATAGACCAGTGGACCAGAGTTGGGAGCCCAGATATGGACCTGCAACTCTATGGTCAAATAAACAAAGCAAGAATAAAATATCCAGTGGAAAATATCCTGCAATAAATGGTGCTGGGAATATTGGACAGCTATGTGTAGAAGAATGAAATGCAACCATTTCTTACACCATACAGAAAGATAAAATTGAAATGGATAAAATTTCTCAATGTGAGGTAGGTATCTATCAAAATTGTAGGGGAGAACATAGGCAGCAAGCTCTTCAACATTGGCCACAGCAAGTTTTTTCAAGATATGTCTCCAAAAGCAAAGGAAACAAAAGTGAAAATGAAGTTTTCAGACTTCAAGATCAAAGCCTTCTTCATAGCAAAGGAAACATTCAACAAAACAAGGAGGCAACCCATGGGATGGGAGAAGATATTTGCAAATACACTACAGACAAAGGACTGATATCCAAGATCTATAAGGAACTCCTCTAACTCAACACACTCAAAACAGAAAATCACATTAAAAAAATGGGCAAAAGACATAACACACACTTCTCCAAAGACATATAAATTGTTAACAGACACATGAAAAAATATTCATCATTAGCCATCAGGGAGATTCAAATCAAAACCACATTGATATACCACCCTACAACAGTTAGAACGGCCAAAATCAACAAGACAGTAAACAACAAGTTTTGGAGAGGCTGTGGAGAAGGGGAACCCTCTTATATTGTTGGTGGGAAGGCAAGTTGGTGCAGCCACTTTGGAAAACAGTGTGGAGATTCCTTAAGAAATTACAAATAGAGCTACCCTATGACCCTGCAATTGCAGTACTGGGTATTTACCCCAAAGAAACAGATGTGGTGAAAAGAAGGGTCATCTTTACCCCAATGTTTATAGCAGCAATGGCCACGGTCACCAAACTATGGAAAGAACCAAGATGCTCTTCATTGGATGAATGGATAAAGAAGGTATAGTCCATATATAGAATGGAGTATTATGCTTCCATCAGAAAGGATGAATACCCAACTTTTGTATCAACATGGATGGGACTGGAGGAGATTATGCTGAGTGAAATAAGTCAAGCAGAGAGAGTCAATTATCATATGTGGAGCATAAAGAATAAGATGGAGGATTTGGGAGATTGAGAGAAGTGAGTTGAGGGAAATAGGAGGGGGAGACAAACCTTGTGAGAGTGTGGACTCTGAGAACCAAGTTGAGGGTTTTGGAGGGGAGGGGAGTGGGGTGGTGTTGGGTGAGCCAGGTGGTGAATATTACAGAGGGCACATATTGCATGGAGCACTGGGTATGTTGCATAAACAGTGATTTCTGGAATACTGAGAAAAAAAAAATTAAAAAAATAGTCCATGACTAAGAAGGAGTACATAATTGTTGCCATTATGGTCTTTAAGGTTGCAAGAAAAAGACATACTCAGATTACCTTTAGGCATGGAGGCTTGTTGAAAGGATCTATGAGAAAAAGATGTAGTGAGTTCACTCATCAGTTGCATTTTCTATGTGTACTAATGTTTTTAAGGCTTAGTATGTGTTTGGGTTTGAATCCTAGGTCTGCCTCTTCCAAATTGTGTGACTTTGGGCAAGTTGCTAAAGCTCACAGTGTTCCTAGTTTTTATATTTTTAAGTTCTATATCTAAGGATAAAAATAGTACCCACCTCATTAGGATCAGTGAAGATTAGAGTTACACACGTATACTTATTGTAGTGTCTGACCCATAGTAGATTCTTAATAAATGGTAGCTACTTCATAGCATTGACAATAGTAATAGGAGTACTAGTAATAGTAGTGGTTGTTAGTGTAGTTATTATTGTGTATGATGTAGAGAACCAGTATATAGCTTAGTGTCATTCAGGATAATGTCCTGAGCTCTAATGATGTGCTTTCTCTTTTTCACCTAGTGTGTGAACTTCCCAAAATAGAGGATTTGATAAACTTGGCTTACCAACATTCAACATGGATCTCCAAAATCAGCTTAGAATTAGGTATACTCCCTCCTGCCCAACCTATGATTTTCTTCAGGTAAATGCATTAATCCCTAGTTCAGTCTATTAGGCTTAAGCTAGCAGGGTTGCTTTTACTCTCTCATACATACAGTGGATATGCAACTACAAGAGAAAACAAGCAAACAGATAAACAAAACTTGTACCATTTTCTTCAACAGATTTTTAAGTAGGCCCATACCCAGTATGGAGCCCAATGCAGGGTTTGCACTTGTGACCCTGAGGTAAAGATCTGGACTGAGATCAAGAGTCAGATGCTTAACCAACTGAGCCATATAGGCATCCCTCAACAGGGTACTGTTTCTAAGTTGGACACTTTGTTTTTATATACTAGTCTTTGAACACTTCTAGTCTAGTGACCTTCCTAAATTATTATATCTGAAAAAAAAAATTTTCTCACAAAACATGATCTTTTTTTTTTTTTTTTTTTTTTTTTTTTTAATTTCAGGCCTTCCCACATTGAGTCCTTGAGCTATTTTGTCTTTGGTTTCCCCCAGCACGAGCTTCCTTATAGCTCCTGAGACTGTCAATCATAGTATTGAGTCAAGTTAATATGACATAATTGAATCACTTAAAACATAAAAACTGGTGTAACAGGATATTAGCAGTCTTGGTTTTCAGAAGTTATGTCATTTCTTTCTACCTGAACGGCAGTTTTTTTCTAGCTATGTAAGATACAGGTAGAATGAGTTAATTATTCCAAATGAAGGAAAAATATCTAAGGACTCCTATTGTGAAGTCCTTCACTTTTAAACAGGCTTGTGGATAGCTGAATAAAAGAAGGTGTTTGTGGCCTTAAGTTACCTTAAACCCAGTGGCTATTAGTTCTGCCTTGAATACTGTGTTTATATTTTAAATACCTTTTCACTGTTGAAGCATTTCAATTCATGTCTACATCTCCCAATTTTTAAAATTAACTTAAGCTTAACCTTGACGAACTTCAGACAGCTCTTCTTTTTAAAAAATTTTTGATAATTTTGGTCATAGTTAAAGCAAAACTCTGTTTAAAACTCATGTTTAAGACATAAAATCCTAGCAGATAGATCACATAGGCTTGAAAATAAGGCATGGGATAAGATAATGTCCAACAAATTTTATAGCTGAAATACCTAGAGGGAAGCTGTGGTTGCCCATGCTGCTTCTTAGAGAGAGTCTTTGTGTACTTATCAGCCAGAGTGCTACCATTCAGGTCAATAGGCCTATTGTGATCAACAATGTCCAAACAGTTTATAATTCTCAAATAATCAGCATTTTCAAAGAGGATTCTGAACCAGCAAATAATGTTTGGAAGGTAACAATAATAATTTTTATTTCATATCTGAAATAATACTGCAAATAACAGAGAAGAAAAAGTGAAATTACACAGAACAGCCTGGCATTCAGGGTTCCAGGAAATTATTAAGCATCTCTTTGTAAGAGCTCAAACTTCCCACTCGCCATAATATTCTAGTGTTTTTTAAAAGAATAGCAATCCATGGCTTGAACTGTGCTATTAAAAAAGAAATCAAAAGAATTCGAGTGACTCAACTGCTGCTTAGTAGCTGCTCTTAACTAAGAGCCGGTATCTTGGGTTCATATTACATCACTATGACTTGATATTCTTCCTTGACAAGACACTTTCCCCACTCTTCCACAGCATCTGTATCACAGTGGGCCAATCAGTCTGCATACAATTACACACATTTTTTTCTATTTTTCAGGATATATCTAATATTTCAGATTTAACCCCCTACATCTTTGTTTTCACAAATGAACAAAAAGTCCCCAATGTTAAGATAAAAACAATTTTAAGACACTTAGAATTGTACAATTCATTTCAAAATCATAATATTATATTTTTATAAGTTTTGGTTGTGAAGAGAAATTGTTTACATTCTGCCTTTCATCAAATGCTGGTGTTTATTGTACTCAGAAAAGAGGAGAGTTGGCTCTAACCATATTTTATTTTTAAATGTATTCTTTTTTTTCTATAAAAGCTGCATTATTCTACGAGCACTTTTTAGAAACATGAACTCAGAGCTCTCCTGACTGTTTTATTATTATTATTATTATACTCAATTTCCTTAAACAATACTCAATTGTTTGGGGTGAATAGATGGACCTTGACCTCACAACAGAGGTTAAAATGGAGACGTAAGAAATTTGTTACCTAATTTTTTTCTAAATCTCTATTTCTCTGTTTTGATGATGATCTACCAGCTGCTTCAAGACACTTGTGACAGTCAATGGAAATTTACCAACATTATGTCAGTTACTGGTGATCAGTGGTCCATGGTGTACTACAGGCAAACAAATGAAAGAAGTGAACTGTCAAAACCTAAAGGGAGCAGAGCTCAACACAATTGGCAGTTCACTGAAATATATGAAAGGAAGTTGCAAAGGACTGTGGTTCCACTTGTGAAGTTAATGGTATTCAAATAAGGTTGGAACCTTAAGGGACTTGTTTTTATCAACCTAGAGGGAGGGAGTTTCCTATATCTGTTTTTATTACCTGAGGCAATAATTATTCATATATGCATTAAATGTCCTTTATCTACTATGATAAAGAGAAAGTAAGCCTAAAGAATGTCTTTTGATATTCCAGATTGCCAAAACTTTAGGCTTAAGATAGAATAAAGGAAATAGCATATAAAAGACACTAAAAATTACAGTGCTGTGAGAAGGGAGAGGATAAGCAAAATGAGTAATGAAAGAATGGTGAGAAAAGGAAAAGAAATTGTTCTCCTTGAGCTTCATAGTGGGTATAATTTTTTTTTTTTTCCCAAAGAAGGTAAAACCAAAGCAATAAGGAAGACACAGATACTAAAAGCCAGGGTCATGGAATTGAAAATGATAGATCTTGGTAGAAATGAGATTCTGAAAACAAGAGTCTTATACCTTTCAAGCTTTGCCCATAAAAGTTGAGTCAAAATATTCTGAAAAAGAAGAATAGAATAACTATGACAATCCAAAATTATGGGGATTCAGAAGGGCTGCTGGCCAAAGGAGAAAGAGGCAAGGGCTGTGGTAATACTCTTGAAAGATGTGGAAGTAGCTGGATAGTCTGATAATGCATGGCCCTTCAATAGGAAATAAAAAAAAAATTGTAGGGGGAGAGAGAAAAGAGGAGGGGCAAAGGGAGAGAGAGTCTTAAGCAGGCTACACACCCAGTGTGTAGAGCCCATCATGGGGCTCAATCTCACAATCCTGAGATCATGCCCTGAACTGAAATCAAGGGTCAGATGCTTAACCAACTGAGCCACCCAAGTGCCCCAGACATGTTATATTAATGGAGGATTTCTTATAAGACCCAAATCAGAAATAATCTTGGGTTTTTTGGAGAAAAATCACACTGTAAATACAAGATCCCATGATTTTCTTAAGGAGGAAATGCAATCTCATTGAAAGAGCACAGAGTTTGACAGAGTGAGAATCAAATCCTGGCTCAGCCACTCAGTAAATGCATGATTTTAGGCAAGTTACTTTCTCTCAGCTTTAGTTTATTCATCTACTAAATGTGGAAAATTATAGCTGTGTCAGAGTTTTGTTGTGACTAATAAATGATATTCTATCAGAGTCCAATAATTGGCTCATAATTAAGACTTAATAAAGACTTAATAAATGGTACATAGTTTGGTTATTACACATTTTTAGATAAAAGCATTTCAGAGGGAGGTGAATTGGTAACCATTTACAAAGGAAATGAAATAAAATTGCATTTATGTAGAAGTCCTCCTGGGTCTTTGAAGTAATATATATTGCTTACTCTGATTGACCACAAAAGATACTTTCTATAGGCTGAATGATTAGAAACTAATGGGACCATTACATTGATTCTTTCTAGGATGAAGTTAACACTTATGGTGGTGCTCTTTATCATGCACAGTACAAAAATTGTCATGGAGAGGATTAATATCCATGTTTTGTTTTGTTTTGTTTTCTGTTAAACTTTATCATGAAAATGAATTAATAATGCCACTTTGTCTTCATTAAATCTTTGTCATAAGCAAACAATATAAAAATTTTAATGCCTTTTCTCCCAATTCATACTATTCATTTTTAATATTCTGTTTACATTGTTTGACATGTTATAGTATTACTCAAAATGTTCAAACCGTACAATCATAAGAATTGGATATGAGGTCAAAATATGTCTGATGAAAATTCCATCATTTTGATAATTTCAAAGCAGTCCCAACAGAATCCAATCCCATTTTATCACCATATTATTGCAAGTTCATTTCTTTTCAATTATAGAAGGTATTTATATATTCCAGTAATTATCGTGCTAGGTTTAATCTGGGAATTTAAAGGACTAATTTGGGGAGCTAAAGGAGTCACAGGTTCCCCCTCATTTTCTTTCTTTCTTTCTTTTTTTTTTTTTTTTTTAGATTTTATTTATTTATTTGACAGAGAGACAGCAAGAGCAGGAACACAAACGGGGGTAGTGGGAGATGGAGAAGCAGGTTTCCTTTAGAGCAAGGAGCCCAATTCAGGGCTCTATCCCAGGACACTGAGATCACAACCTGAGCTGAAGGCAGACACTTAATGACTGAGTCACCCAGGTGTCCCCACTCTTTTTCTTTAGAGACATTTGGAGTGACCTCAGTATGTAAGGGGGCTAAGACAGACTTCATTATACCCTACTTTATGAAGGAAGCAAGGGGCACACTTTTACCTTGTTCATGGCATCATTTTAAATTCTTTCTAACTTTCTCCCATACTTCTAAATCTAAAGTCCCTTGGTCTGGAAACCAAGGGTTATATTTAATGATCATTTTTTTAAGATTTTATTTATTTATTTGACAGACAGAGATCACAAGTAGGCAGAGAGTCAGGCAGAGTCAGGAGGAAGCAGGCTCCCCATGGAGCAGAGAGCGCGATGTGGGCCTCGATCCCAGGACCCTGGGATCATGACCTGAGCTGAAGGCAGAGGCTTTAACCCACTGAGCCACCCAGGCTCCCCTAATGATAATCTTTAATAAACTCTGGAGTTGGTCCTCCATCACTGTGGTCCCACACTCACTTTTAGGAGCTATTTGAAGATCTTAATATATTGTTTTTGTTCCACTGAGAGATGCTGACCCATGATAGAGATAGAAAATCCAGACCTAAAGTTTCTCTCAAACTCAACAAGCCCCAGCAGGCTTCCTACAACTTACAGGGGGCACCAGTTGTGGGTTTTGGCCAGCAAACCCTGAGGCAGTGAATAAAGATTACTCCAGACACCTTAGTAGGAGAATGGAGAGGACCTGGGGACCAGACCCTCTAGTGGCAAAAGGTCTGGAGCCAGGTTTTATCTCTGCTTTTATTGGAGTTTTATCCATATACCAGATGCAAGAGCAAAATAAGAAGGAATGTGTAGCATTAATGAGTATGCGATCTCCAGATAAATGTATCTCCTAAATCAAGTATTGACTCCCTGGATGAGTGCATTGAGTCTAAATGAGGATCTGGGTGCTTTTCAGCCCAGAAACCTCAAAGGGGACCCAGTTTTCTGGACACTCTTTCTTTGCTTTTCAACTAGTCTCTTCCAGGGATGCACGTGTTTTTTAAATCTTATCTAGCCAGGCACTATGAATTCCCATATTATCACAAGGCACAACTTAGTACATGTTATTGTCCTATAAAGAAAGTTTACTTCTACTGTGTTTCTGGAACATCTACATTTGTTGATAGCTATAGATGTTCCTTGTAAGGTACCATGTTTTTTCTCTACATTGTGGCAACTTCCATGAAAAAAGAACTCTAAAAGTCACATCTTTCCCTTTTCCTTTACAACACTATGGCAAAAATTGAGGAACAATTTATATTCCATATTCCTGTATTCCCAGTGCTTACAAAATTTCTAAGAGCGGGATTTGAAGGACATAATTAAAAACAAAAACAGAGACACCTGGGGGGCTCAGTTGTTTGGGTGGCTGCCTTCAGCTCAGGTCATGAACTTGGGGTCCTTGGATCAAGCCCCACATCGGGCTCCCTGATCAGTGGAGAGCCTGTTTCTCCCTCCCCTTCTGCCTGCCTCTCTGCCTACTTGTGCTTTCTCTCTCTGTATATATATCTTTTTGTCAAACAAATAAATAAAATCTTTAAAAATAAATAAATAAAAACAAAGACAAACACAGATTGGGATTGTACTTATTAGCTATGTAATTTTGGGATGTTTCCTAATACCTGTGGGCTTAAGTTGTCATTTTTTTAATTGATGGGACTCATATCAGGGTGATTCTCAAAGTCTTCTCTAAATTCAAATTTTATATGTTGGGATAAAGCAGCTGAATTTGTCAGAGGAGAAAATTATTTTCCTGATTTTTTTTTCTGGAAGGGAAGTTTTTCAGGTCTACACAAGGTACTTCTTTTCTTACACCGTTTTGTTATATGAGAATTCCTCTTGGGGCACCTCGGTGACTTTGTCAGTTAAGCATCTGTCCTCAGCTCAGGTCATGATCCCAGGGTCTTTTGAATGAACCCTATAATGGATCCTGCTTCTCCCTCTCCCTCTGTCTTCCTATTTTTTCCTCTCTCTTAAATAGATAAATAGAATTTTTAAAAAAGATTTTATCTATTTATTTGACAGACAGAGATCACAAGTAGGCAGAGAGGCAGGCAGAGAGAGAGGGGGAAACAGGCTCCCCGCTCAGCAGGGAGCCCGATGCAGGGCTCGATCCCAGGACCCTGAGACCATGACCTGAGCTGACGACAGAGTCTTTAACCCACTGAGCCACCCAGACATCCCAATAAATGGAATATTTTTAAAAAATCTTCTTTCTTTGGTGAAAGAAAATAAGCTAGAGGGAAAGGCTCCACTTAATATTGGTGGTATGCTCATATGATCTTGCAAATCCAAAGCGTATGTTCACCTATTCCAGAGGTGTGGACAATCACTTCTGTAGTTAGGGGTTTCTCAAAGATACTGATGTATATGGTATAAAAACAATCTTAAAGCCACATATGCAATTATGTGGTTGTGACACTATCTACAACAACTCATGTTTCTTGATCCAAATACAGTTTAACAAAGTCTACAACTTATTACAGTGTTAAAGACAAAGACTCAACCAATTTTTATTGGAAAAAAGCTAACTAAAAATACATTTGATTTTTAAAATTGCAATGGCAATAAATGTGTGTTATAACAAGAGAAGTAATACAGAAATGAAAAAAAAAGACAAAGAAGCAAAAAAACAACAACACCAAAAAACCCTAAACTAAAAACCCTTAAACATGGACATTCACATACAAAAAAATGAACTTAGTTACAGACCTTATACACTTCACAAAAATTAACTCAAAATGGATTGTAGATCTAAATGCAAAATGCAAAACTGTAACACTTCTAGAAAATAACAGAGGAGAAAACCTAGATGACCTTGGGTATGATAAATATCTTTTTAGATACAACACCAAATATATGACCTATGAAAAATATAATTGATAGGCTGGACTTCATTAAATTAAAAATTTCTACTCTATGAAAGACAATATCAAAATAATTAGAAGATAAGCCACAGAGTGGGAGAAAATATTTGCAAAAGACACAACTGATGAAAGACTGTTATCTAAAATATACAAAGAACACTTAAAACTCAGTATTAAGAAAGCAAGCAACTTGATTAAAATGGGGCCAAAGAAGGGTGAGTGCCTCGGTTGTTCAGTTGATTAAGCATCTGTCTCTTGTTTTTGCCTCAGGTCGTATCTCAGGGTCTTGGGATCAGACCCTATGTCAGGCTCCACAGTCAGTGGGGAGTCTGCTTGGGATTTTCTCTCTGCCTCTGCCCCTTTCCCCATGCACGCACTCTCTCTCTCTCTCTCTCTCAAATAAATAAATAAATCTTAAAAAATTGTCCAAAAACCTTTATACACACCTCATTTAAGAAGATACACATATGGCAAATATGTATTTGAAAAGATGCTCCTCATGATGTTATCAGGGAAATGCCACTACGTGCCCATTAGAAAGGACAAAATCCATTCTGGCTTTGAGAACATCAGATGCTGGTAAGGATATTGATTAACAAGAACTTTTGCTCATTGTTGATAGGAATGCAAAATGGTATAGCTATTTTCAAAAACAGTTTGACAGTTTCTTACAAAACTAAACATACTCTTACCATACAATCTAGCAATTGCACAACTTGGTATTTCTGCCCCAAAGTTAAATACATATGTCCACACCAAAACTGCACATAGATATTTATAGTAGCTTTACTTAGAATCATCAAAACTTGGAAGAAACCAAGATGCCATTTAGTAGGTGAGTGGATAAATAAGCTATGATATATCCAGAAAATGTGATATTATTCAGCACTAAAAAAGAAAGAATAGTTAATAATACTATATTGAATATTTGAAAGTTGCTAAGAGAGTAAGTCTTAAAAGTTCTTATCACAAGAAAAACACATTTGTTAACTATGTGAGGTGATGGATGTTAACTAAACTTATTGTGGTAATCATCTTGCAATATATGTATATATTAAATCATTGTGTTGTATACCTCAAAATAATATAATGTTATGTGTCAATTACATATCAATGAACTGGGGAGAAAAAGGGGAAAAAAGTAGAAATGAGAAATCAAGATACAAATGTATGATTTCAAATATATGACATTCTGGAAAAGGCAAGACTATGGTGACAATAAAAATATCAATAGTTGAGGGAGGAGTCAAGATGGCAGAGAAGTAGCAGCTGAGACTACTTCAGGTAGCGGGAGATCAACTAGATAGCTTATCTAAAGATTGCAAACACCTACAAATCCAACGGGAGATCGAAGAGAAGAAGAACAGCAATTCTAGAAGCAGAAAATCAACCACTTTCTGAAAGGTAGGACTGGCAGAGAAGTGAATCCAAAGCAACGGGAAGATAGACCGCCGTGGGAGGGGCCGGCTCCCGGCTCCCGGCGGAGCAACAGAGCACAAAATCAGGACTTTTAAAAGTCTGTTCCGCTGAGGGACATTGCTCCTGAGGCTTAACCGGGGTGAAGCCCACACGGGGTCAGTGTGGCCTCAGGTCCCGCAGGGTCACAGAAGGATCAGGGGTGTCTGAGTGTCGCAGAGCTTGCAGGTATTAGAACAGGGAAGCCGGCTACAGAGACAGAGCCAAGGAGTGACTCTCAGCTCGGGATTACCTTGAACCGGTCGCAGGCTCGGTCAGCTCGGAGCGCGGCCAGAGGCAGGGTGACGGTTGTAAATGGGTGCTGTTCTCTAAGGGCGCACTGAGGAGTGGGGCCCCGGGCTCTCGGCTCCTCCGGGCCGGAGAATAGGAGGCTGCCATCTTCATTCCCGTCCTCCAGAACTCTACGGAAAGCGCTCAGGGAACAAAAGCTCCCGAAAGCAAACCCGAGCGGATTACTCAGCCCGGCCCCTGGTAAGGGCGGTGCAACTCCACCTGGGGCAAAGACACTTGAGAATCACTACAACAGGCCCCTCCCACAGAAGATCAACAAGAAACCCAGCCAGCACCAAGTTGACTTACGAGGAGTGCAGTTTCAATACCAAGGAGAGCAGCGGAATTCCAGAGGAGGAGAAAGCAAAGCATGGAACTCATGGCTTTCTCCCCATGATTCTTTAGCCTTGCAGTTAATTTATTTTTTTTTTCTTTTTCAATTTTTTTTCTCTTCTGCTAAAGTTTTTTAACTTTTACCCTTTTCTTTTTTAACGTTTTTAAACTAGTTTATCTAATATATATATATTTTTTTCCTTTTTATATTTTTTCATTATTGGTTTTCTTTTTTTGTTTCTTTTTTCTTTTTTCTTTCTGAACCTCTTTTTATCCCCTTCCCCCACCCTCACGATTTGGGATCTCTTCTGATTTGGCTAAAGCACATTTTCCTGGGGTTGTTGCCACACTTTTAGTATTTTACTTGTACCTTCATATACTCTTATCTGGACAAAATGACAAGGTGGAAAAATTCACCACAAAAAAAAGAACAAGAGGCAGTACCAAAGGCTAGGGACCTAATCAATACAGACATTGGTAATATGTCAGATCTAGAGTTCAGAATGACGATTCTCAAGGTTCTAGCTGGGCTCGAAAAAGGCATGGAAGATATTAGAGAAACCCTCTCGGGAGATATAAAAGCCCTTTCTAAAAATAAAAGAACTAAAATCTAATCAAGTTGAAATAAAAAAAGCTATTAATGAGGTGCAATAAAAAATGGAGGCTCTCACTGCTAGGATAAATGAGGCAGAAGAGAGAATTAGTGATATAGAAGACCAAATGACAGAGAATAAAGAAGCTGAGCAAAAGAGGGACAAACAGCTACTAGACCACGAGGGCAGAATTCGAGAGATAAGTGACACCATAAGACGAAACAACATTAGAATAATTGGCATTCCAGAAGAAGAAGAAAGAGAGAGGAGGGCAGAAGGTATATTGGAGAGAATTATTGGAGAGAATTTCCCTAATATGGCAAAGGGAACAAGCATCAAAATCCAGGAGGTTCAGAGAAACCCCCTCAAAATCAATAAGAATAAAAAAAAAATCAATAAGAATAGGTCCACACCCCGTCACCTAATAGTAAAATTTACAAGTCTTAGTGACAAAGAGAAAACCCTGAAAGCAGCCCGGGAGAAGAAGTCTGTAACATACAATGGTAAAAATATTAGATTGGCAGCAGACTTATCCACAGAGACCTGGCAGGCCTGAAAGAGCTGGCATGATATATTCAGAGTACTAAACGAGAAAAACATGCAGCCAAGAATACTATATCCAGCTAGGCTATCATTGAAAATAGAAGGAGAGATTAAAAGCTTCCAGGACAAACAAAAACTGAAAGAATTTGCAAACACCAAGCCAGCTCTACAGGAAATATTGAGAGGGGTCCTCTAAGCAAAGAGAGACCCTAAAAGTAGTAGATCAGAAAGGAACAGAAACAATATACAATAACAGTCACCTTACAGGCAATACAATGACACTAAATTCATATCTCTCAATAGTTACCCTGAATGTTAATGGGCTAAATGCCCCAATCAAAAGACACAGGGTATCAGAATGGATAAAAAAACAAAACCCATCTATATGTTGCCTACAAGAAACTCATTTTAAACCCGAAGACACCTACAGATTTAAAGTGAGGGGGTGGAAAAGAATTTACCATGCTAATGGACATCAGAAGAAAGCAGGAGTGGCAATCCTTATATCAGATCAATTAGATTTTAAGCCAAAGACTATAATAAGAGATGAGGAAGGACACTATATCATACTCAAAGGATCTGTCCAACAAGAAGATCTAACAATTGTAAATATCTATGCCCCTAACGTGGGAGCAGCCAACTATATAAACCAATTAATAACAAAATCAAAGAAACACATCAACAATCATACAATAATAGTAGGGGACTTTAACACTCCCCTCACTGAAATGGACAGATCATCCAAGCAAAAGATCAACAAGGAAATAAAGGCCTTGAATGACACACTGGACCAGATGGATATCACAGATATATTCAGAACATTTCATCCCAAAGCAACAGAATACACATTCTTCTCTAGTGCCCATGGAACATTCTCCAGAATAGATCACATCCTCGGTCCTAAATCAGGTCTCAACCGGTATCAAAAGATTGGGCTCATTCCCTGCATATTTTCAGACCACAATGCTTTGAAGCTAGAACACAATCACAAGAGGAAATTTGGAAAGAACCCAAATACATGGAGACTAAACAGCATCCTTCTAAAGAATGAATGGGTCAACCAGGAAATTAAAGAAGAATTGAAAAAATTCATGGAAACAAATGATAATGAAAACACAATGGTTCAAAATCTGTGGGACACAGCAAAGGCAGTCCTGAGAGGAAAATATATAGCGGTACAAGCCTTTCTCAAGAAACAAGAAAGGTCTCAGGTACACAACCTAACCCTACACCTAAAGGAGCTGGAGAAAGAACAAGAAAGAAAACCTAAACCCAGCAGGAGAAGAGAAATCATAAAGATCAGAGCAGAAATCAATGAAATAGAAACCAAAAAAAAAAAAAAAAAAACAATAGAACAAATCAACGAAACTAGGAGCTGGTTCTTTGACAGAATTAATAAGATTGATAAACCCCTGGCCAGACTTATCAAAAAGAAAAGAGAAAGGACCCAAATAAATAATATCATGAATGAAAGAGGAGAGATCCCAACTAACACCAAAGAAATACAGACAATTATAAGAACATATTATGAGCAACTCTATGCCAACAAATTTGACAATCTGGAAGAAATCGATGCATTCCTAGAGACATATAAACTACCACAACTGAACCAGGAAGAAATAGAAAGCCTGAACAGACCCATAACCAGTAAGGAGATTGAAAGAGTCATCAAAAATCTCCAAACAAACAAAAGCCCAGGGCCAGATGGCTTCCTGGGGGAATTCTACCAAACATTTAAAGAAGAACAAATTCCTATTCTCCTGAAACTGTTCCAAAAAATAGAAATGGAAGGAAAACTTCCAAACTCATTTTATGAGGCCAGCATCACCTTGATCCCAAAACCAGACAAGGATCCCATCAAAAAAAAAGAACTATAGACCAATATCCTTGATGAACACAGATGCAAAAATTCTCACCAAAATACTAGCCAATAGGATTCAACAGTACATTAAGAGGATTATTCACCACGACCAAGTGGGATTTATTCCAGGGCTGCAAGGTTGGTTCAACATCCGCAAATCAATCAATGTGATACAACACATTAATAAAAGAAAGAACAGGAACCATATGATACTCTCAATAGATGCTGAAAAAGCATTTGACAAAGTACAGCATCCCTTCCTGATCAAAACTCTTCAAAGTGTAGGGATAGAAGGCACATACCTCAATATTATCAAAGCCATCTATGAAAAACCCATCGCAAATATCATTCTCAATGGAGAAAAACTGAAAGTTTTTCCGCTAAGGTCAGGAACACGGCAGGGATGTCCGTTATCACCACTGCTATTCAACATAGTACTAGAAGTCCTAGCCTCAGCAATCAGACAGCAAAAAGAAATTAAAGGCATCCAAATCGGCAAAGAAGAAGTCAAACTATCACTCTTCGCAGATGATATGATACTATATGTGGAAAACCCAAAAGACTCCACTCCAAAACTGCTAGAACTTGTACAGGAATTTAGTAAAGTGTCAGGATATAAAATCAATGCACAGAAATCAGTCGCATTTCTCTACACCAACAACAAGACAGAAGAAAGAGAAATTAAGGAGTCAATCCCATTTACAATTGCACCCAAAACTATAAGATACCTAGGAATAAACCTAACCAAAGAGACTAAGAATCTATACACAGAAAACTATAAAGTACTCATGAAAGAAATTGAGGAAGACACAAAGAAATGGAAAAATGTTCCATGCTCCTGGATTGGAAGAATAAATATTGTGAAAATGTCTATGCTACCTAAAGCAATCTACACATTTAATGCAATTCCTATCAAAGCACCATCCATTTTTTTCAAAGAAATGGAACAAATAATCCTAAAATTTATATGGAACCAGAAAAGACCGCGAATAGCCAAAGGAATATTGAAAAAGAAAGCCAAAGTTGGTGGCATCACAATTCCGGACTTCAAGCTCTATTACAAAGCTGTCATCATCAAGACAGCATGGTACTGGCACAAAAACAGACACATAGATCCATGGAACAGAATAGAGAGCCCAGAAATAGACCCTCAACTCTATGGTCAACTAATCTTCGACAAAGCAGGAAAGAATGTCCAATGGAAAAAAGACAGCCTCTTCAATAAATGGTGTTGGGAAAATTGGACAGCCACATGCAGAAAAATGAAATTGGATCATTTCCTTACACCACACACGAAAATAGACTCAAAATGGATGAAGGACCTCAATGTGAGAAAGGAATCCATCAAAATCCTTGAGGAGAACACAGGCAGCAACCTCTTCGACCTCAGCCGCAGCAACATCTTCCTAGGAACATCGCCAAAGGCAAGGGAAGCAAGGGCAAAAATGAACTATTGGGACTTTATCAAGATCAAAAGCTTTTGCACAGCAAAGGATACAGTTAACAAAACCAAAAGACAACTGACAGAATGGGAGAAGAAATTTGCAAACGACATATCGGATAAAGGGCTAGTGTCCAGAATCTATAAAGAACTTAGCAAACTCAACACCCAAAGAACAAATAATCCCATCAAGAAATGGGCAGAAGACATGAACAGACATTTCTGCAAAGAAGACATCCAGATGGCCAACAGACACATGAAAAAGTGCTCCATATCACTCGGCATCAGGGAAATACAAATCAAAACCACAATGAGATACCACCTCACACCAGTCAGAATGGCTAAAATTAACAAGTCAGGAAATGACAGATGCTGGCGAGGATGCGGAGAAAGGGGAACCCTCCTACACTGTTGGTGGGAATGCAAGCTGGTGCAACCACTCTGGAAAACAGCATGGAGGTTCCTCAAAATGTTGAAAATAGAACTACCCTATGACCCAGCAATTGCACTGCTGGGTATTTACCCTAAAGATACAAACGTAGTGATCCGAAGGGGCACGTGCACCCGAATGTTTATAGCAGCAATGTCTACAATAGCCAAACTATGGAAAGAACCTAGATGTCCATCAACAGACGAATGGATAAAGAAGATGCGGTATATATGCACAATGGAATACTATGCAGCCATCAAAAGAAATGAAATCTTGCCATTTGCGACGACGTGGATGGAACTAGAGGGTATCATGCTTAGCGAAATAAGTCAATCGGAGAAAGACAACTATCATATGATCTCCCTGATATGAGGGAGAGGAGATGCAACATGGGGGGTTAAGGGGGTAGGAGAAGAGTAAATGAAGCAAGATGGGATTGGGAGGGAGATAAACCATAAGTGACTCTTAATCTCACAAAACAAACTGAGGGTTGCTGGGGGGAGGGGGGTTGGGAGAGGGAGGGTGGGGTTATGGACATTGGGGAGGGTATGTGCTATGGTGAGTGCTGTGAAGTGTGTAAACCTGGCGATTCACAGACCTGTACCCCTGGGGAAAAAATATATGTTTATAAAAAATAATAAAAAAATATCATTAATTTCTGGGGGAATGGTGATAGAGAAAGATGAATAGGCAGAGCACAGAGAATTTTTAGGGCAGTGAAAATAATCTATGTGATACTGCAATGGTGGATACATCTCATTATACATTTGTCCAAATCCATAGAATGTAGTACATCAAGAATGAATTCTAAGGTCAACTATAGATCTTGAGTGATTATGGTGTGTCAATGTAGGTCCATCCTTGGAAAAAAAGAAAAAGTATCATTCTGATGAATGATATTTATAATGGGGAAGGCTATGTTTGTGTGGGGGCAGAGTATATGGGAAATCCCTGTACCTTTATATTTTTGTGATTGTAATACTGCTCTAAAAATATAGTCTTATAAAAACCTTAAATATCTCTCTCCATTCATGCTATCCATCTCTGTCCACTAAGGTAACCAGGGTTAACCACCCTGGGATGTTCATCACTTTTCACTGTACTCATGCAAGCACATGCAAGTAAGCTCTTTTATCCAATTTATACAAGATGCCATAAAACTGCAGGTGACTAAAGAAACATGACCTCCAAAAGAAATGTCCTTCTTACATATAACCTATCTCCCTCTGAGCTCAGTCCCAAAGATCAGTCTCCTTTGCCATTTCTATGGTTCTTATGCCTTATAAATGAAAAGAAGCCACTCATTTCTGAAGAAACCATTCTTTTGGGGGTGATGAGGAAGTACAGGGCTTCCTTTCTAGTATCTATAAACTTTACTGTAGATATAGAATTTACTTTCCACACTGTAACATTTGCATGATTTTTGCGTCTAAACATTTAGCCCTACTAGGGCCCTTTTATTAGCCCTATTATGGGATGTTCAGAGCAAATTCAAAAGTTTCTTTTGAAGTACTTCAATAAAGAGGGAACAAAAAACAAGTTCAGATGAAAAAAAGTAATTAGTTGACCACACTCTCACTTCCAAAGTCATAGTCTTATTCACACTTTGTACCAGCTTTGAACTCATTTATAATTATAAGTGTTTGTGATAGAAACAAAATGGAGACTCGAAGAGGGTTAGAAACACCATATTAGGAACTGGGTTGGAAAGTATCCCTTATATTATTCCACCACACAGGTTGTCTTGTTCCTGTGCTATATACAGGCTTGACCCAAGTTATCAGTAAAAAAAATGATTTGCATATCGGTGTTTCTGAAGGAAATGATGGATGGAGGAGCAGGTTGATTCTATGTGCACAATGTTGATTCTGAAATGTCACTCTCTAGATATAATTTATAACTGGATGAAGAGCCAGCTTAGCAAGAAATCAGGACTTCTGTATAATAGAATGATGAGACATTTTTTAACCTAATGGGACTCTGCATGACAAAAAATTTTAAGAAGAGAATGATACTGGATAAATTATAATCTGCTAGTTCAATTCCCAGAAGGAAAGAATCCTTCTACATAATGTTGCCATAAGAGTTACCAGAAGATTTATAGCTTTTGCAAGGAAGAATTTAATAGTTATCTATAAGAGTATGAATTAAGGTAGAAAATCTTGAATAAAGCAGAAAATTACTTCTGTAACTGCAAATTCTCATATTTCTGGAAGCCTAAAGATGGAGGTGTCATTGCTTTCTGAGTAGACCTTGGGATGAGCAGAGATTTAATTGGCATAATTTAAAAGAAGAATTAAAAATGTGTATTGAGGACCTTAAAAAAACCTCAGTGAATACTTTCTTCAGCAATTAAACACAATAACTCATAGGAATTGGAGATAATTATGCCAACAGTTTGCCAGTGGCATCTTCATTTAGATTTACATTCAAACAAAAGAGAGGAATTTGATAGTTCTTTTAATTATATCAAGTCTTATCCAAAATATACACACAAGAAGAGTTTGTATAGCTTGGATAAAATAGTGGTTAGGCAGATCTTTAAATCAACAGAAAAGCATCACCTCTCTTGAGAAATTAATCAGAAACATCTTGTGAGGTAAGCCTGTTAATAAGGAAGATTATCATTAGTGTCAATAGACACAGGTAATTTGGGCAACAGATGTAGGTAACTTTGGCTTCCAACAACCGTTCTAGGTATGCCCAGCTGTGTCTGCCAATGCTAATCCATCACAAGGCAACATGCTATTTACTTTCCTTACAATGACAGGGATTTAAGATGAAGATGAAAGAGAACCAAAGCCTATAAGGCAATTTACAACTATCTTGAATTCAAACTTTTCCTTTTTCTTTTTTTACCCCTGTCACCTGGTGTTATTAAAAAGGTAACATGATGCCTAATTGCAGCTATAGTAATCATCTGCTGCCAAAATTAATATAGGAGAATAAAACAATTTACTGAGATTCTGGTTTATAGTACTTGCTAGTGCCACACGGAATTATTTGATAGAAATTAGACAAGAATAATATTTGTTAGGAAACTATTCATTTTTAATGGTCAGGCTCTTTCACATAAGGATGATCTTATCAGGTATTCTTAAAAAGGATAAACAGCTGAATTTACATTTTCACCATAAGTATCATAAGGAGTCCTCTAAAGAAAGTAAGATTTATAATAATCCTTCTCAAATGAATAGAGAAAAAGAGTCTATAGCCATACCACTCTGAACATGCCTGATCTCATCTGATCTCAGAAGCTAAGCAGGATTGGGCCTGGTTAGTACTTGGCTGGGAGAAAAAGAGAGAGAACAAAACAGAACAAAAACACCCTGTCCCTCTGCCAACCCATACCATTATCAGTGTGTGTGTGTGTGTGTGTGTGTTTAAAGTCAGTGAGAATAAGATCAATAACTCATTCAGATACAAGACATGGCAGTTTTAATACTTTCTTTTTTTTCCATTAGGTACTGCAGATAGTAGTGTGTGGTTCCTTGCTAAATCAACATAGAAGTTCAGAGCTCTCTTTTAATAAAATGAGGTTCCTAGGTTCTTACCCATGCCTATAGAGTAGTTCACAGCTTAAAATCTATGTGCATTTTATGTAGTTGCTTTGATGTATCCATTACCAAAGAATGTGAAAAACAGACATACTTAGGTCTTCTCTGATCCTTGGCCTATTCCTGAGTTTTATTTCAACAGAGATTCTCACTATGAAAGGAATGATGTGAAATTCTGAGATGGACTCTGGACTCCTATATACTTAAGTTAAGCCAATAATGCCCCTCATATTTGTAGAATACCCTACATGTTTCTATTCCTTTTATAAGAAATTCAAGGTAAAAAACAAAACAAAACAAAACAAAAACCTACAATTATTTTTGATTACCAACTTGGAGCCAGGTGGATTTCCTCATGGGTATGAGGCTATTTAAGATGACCTGAGGAGGAAGAAAAAGACATTTGGCAGTACAGTTAACCCTTGAACAGTGCAGAAGTTAGAGGCACCAACCCTTTGATGTGGTTGGAAATCCATGTATAAATTTTGACTCCCCCCAAACTTAACTACTGATGGTCTACTGTTGACTGGAAGCCTCACTGATAACACAGATGGTTAATTAACACATATTTTGGATGCTGTATGAATTATATACTATATTCTTATGATGAAGTAACCTAGAGAAAAGATGTCTTTAAGTAAATCATAAGAGCAAGTATATTTATAGTACTGTACATATTTGTAAAAAAAAAAAAAACTCACACATAAGTAGATCTGCATAGTTCAAACCCATATTGTTCAAGGGCCAACTCTATATAGCATCTTTATTAGCTTCTATAGATCCCAACTTCTTAAGTATACTAAAGGCTTTTTTTGCAGACTGGCACAATAATTTAAGGTCTATTCCAACAGAAGTCATTGAACACTTATTTAAATAGTATGAAATTGTCATTTTTGCAGGTGAGAAATGACTTAATATTGTCAATTTTATATGGTTCAATCTGAGATTTAATTTTCTATACCCTACCTCACTTTAACATACTGGAAAAAAAACATGGGAGCTTTGAGCAGATAGAACTGGATGGAAATTTCAGCTCTATCAACTATGTGGCTTTGGGAAAGCATTATAATCTATCTGAGCCTTAGTTTCTTTATCTTCAAATTGAGGAGACTAATACTTAGTTGAGAAGATGGTTGTGTGAATTAAAGACAACATGCAAAAAAGTACAAAACAATAAATAGTTGCTATTATTGTACAATATAATAAATAGTATTGTACTACTAATGTTAAATTACATTGTGCTAAATGCTAAAATTACACTGTGGTTATAGTCATACAACTGTGTGAATATACTAAAGTCATTAAATTGTACACTTGAAATGGGTGAATTGCATAGTATATGAATTATATCTCAATAAAATTGTTTTTAAATACTCATACTGAGGGACACACATAAAGAACAAGAGCTTGAAGCTATTTGGAAAAAGAAATATTTAGACTTGGTCTTTCATAAGGCTCATTTATAGACTTCAAACAAACAAACCAGCTTCTGAGTACTTCTTGAAGTAATCTAGTTTAGCATGATACAGTCACTGCAAAGCATTATTTCTAATTTCCTATTTCTGGTATTAACCACAGTAGAAAGGGTTGTTGTTTATTGCTATTCTGCAACTGGCAAACACCAAGTTTTGATGTAACAAATGTCATGAAGTAAAGATTTATTTTAAGATTTACTTCACAGTTAAAGAAAAAGCTACAATTGACAGACCATTTGGCTATCTCATGTCTCAGGCCTCCCAGTGTTTGGTGCACAGTCATATGAATAAGAAAGCTGTGTTCCTCAACACTTTCTCATTCCAACTGCACAAGCACAATGTGTGTCAGGTTTTGAGCAGCAGCACAGCTTGGACATAGTCCAGTCACCACACACAGCCTGGGCAATGTAAAAAGCAGACCAGGGAGGCTTAAAAAGAGGGCATAATAGTTATTTGTCCAGATGACCAAATTACATTTTCATCTTCTAACTGTTAGACATTTACAGGGACACAATTTGGAGATGCCTTTGGGTCCTATTTACTCCCTATGTAGAAACTAACCATTTGCTAATAGAGGCCCTTATTTTTATATAGGGAATTTTACTTTATTGGATGCAAATCTGGACAGAAAGGGGTTCCAGTTTTAAATACTGCTTTATGGTGCATTTGTAAATACTCCATCCTATTATGGATGATCTTTTTACCCAAAAGTGTTATACAATAAAGTTATTTTCTTTCTTACCTTCTCTGTAATTTATGCATAAGATAAGAACAGTTATCAAAGATTTTAGGTCAGTAGTTCCATCTGAATTTACACATCACCCTCTAAAGTTGCAGTATCTTATTGTTTAAACATGTGCGTTTGTGTGCTTGTTTTCAATCAAGAATATCTATGAATGATATCCAGAATTAAATAACAACAACAACATACTAGAATGCAGCCATTCTAGTATGGATAGATGTGACAAGTCTACCAGCATTGAACTGACTCCTATGCTAATGCTAGCAAGACATCCAAGGTAGATAGAAGCAGGGATTAGTTCAATGTAAAGTTGTGAAAGAAGCAATATCTTTCTTTAATATTTTTCCAGCTCATTTGTTCCTGGGTGCCCAGTGGTTTGTTGTCTTTGGGGTACTCAGAGCTTGACACTGCTAAATATCATGGGAACCAATTCTTCCAGGAAGCCCAATGCTCTGGATCTTTTTCTTCTTTAGTCCCTTTTATCAATAGTTATGCATTCTGTATATCCCACTCAGTAGTCATACTTTTGAAAATATTTATTTATTTATTTATTTATTTATTTATTTGAATTAGAGAGAGAGAACAAGGAGAGGGGCAGAGGAAGAGGGAGAGAGAGAATCTTCAAACAGATTTTCTGCTGAACAGAGAGACTGATGTGGGGTTCAACCTAGGAACCTGGGATCATGACCTGAACTGAAATCAAGAGTCAGACACTCAACCAACTGAGCCATCCAGGCACTGCTCTTTAGTCATATTTCATTTTATGGATACTCTGATAAAATAATTGAAGTGAAGGAGTAAATTCTTCTAAAGGTTTTTACATTTTGCCTTTTCTAAGAAGCATTTGTATTATAACAGGGGCTTTAAGGTCTTAAACTATAGTTAATTAAGTTAGGTAAACATTTTTTTGCTCTCAGATAATATTGTATAGATTGTGGCTATCTTCTTGGTTTATATATAAGAACAACACACACACATACACACATTTACAAAGGGAATTTTACACACAGAACTTTATTGGATGTTAATCTGGACAGAAAGGGATTCAGGGATTCCAGTTTTCAATTATATATACATGTGAATTATATATAAATATATCTGAAGTAGATGCAACATGAAGAGGGGGCTGCAATCAACAAAGATTTAAGATATGTAACAAGGATATAGAAAAAGTAAGTCTTAAATAATAAAGCTTGTCTATGGACCACAGCTAAATATTAGCAGCAGACAAATCAAGTAATATTGGGAAAAGCAAAGATGGAGTAACATCTTTGAGTATTCTAGAAAACACAGAGGTATTTAGTAGGCTCTATGAACATCAACTATAGCCACAAACCAATGGTTGTTTTCACAGAAGTGGGAAGGATAACTTCCAGTCATTCATTGGTCTTTTGAGTTGCAGCAATTTTGAATAAAAATAAACAATATCTGTAGGGCTAGTAATTTACAGATATACACAAACAAGTGTATTAAAGGGCACACATCTACACTCCTAATCTTCAGATATGCAAATTATACAACATTTAGGATTTTGAACGATTTGCCGTCATCACATTTTGCAGCTATGAATTATTTATGGATAAAAGAGGACCTTTTCTCAACTAAATCAATGAAGTAAGTGGAGACAAAGTTTATTAAATCTATAAACTTACTTATTTCTACATAATTTGATGCAAAATATAAGTGGATGCTGAAGATATAAAACATCTATGGAATAAGGAATGCTAGGTTGTTTGGTGTTAAATTACTTAAAAACAACCTCTTCAGGGGAGCCTTGGTGGCTCAGCGGGTTAAGCCTCTGCTTTTGGCTCAGGTTATGATCTCAGGGTCCTGGGATCAAGCCCTCCATCGGGCTCTCTGCTCAGCGGGGAGCCTGCTTCCCTACCCCCACCCCCGCCTCTCTGCCTACTTATGATCTCTGTCTGTCAAATAAATAAAATCTTTTTTTTTTTGAAGTTGCACATAAAGGGTTTATTTTAAATGTTTTAAGGATAGGATAGAGTTACATCATAATTATAAAAATAACTTACAGAATTAAGATTTATATTGTTTATACTTCTAAATGCAGAGAACAGGGAACTGTCTACACATTATATAAAATAAAATTAAAAATGAACTCAAGCCTGAAAGATGAGGTCATTTACCTAATTGTAAGATGCCAACACGAAGAACTCTGAACTATGCACATCCACTCACACCGCACTAATGGTGGAAATACAAAAAGTGCAGCATTTCCAAGGAACCACAGACATTTTGACCATAATTATTTTGTTATAATTATTGTTCCTGTTTTGTCTTTGGAGAACTTTCTTTTTTTCTTTTTCTTTCTGTCTTTTTTTTTTTTTAAGACAATAAGCTTGTGCATGGTTTCAGGCACTACAATTTGTAACAATCAGAACAGTTTTCTAATGGGTCCACAGGGTTCAGAGATTCGAGCCCAATGCACTGCAGGGTTTGGCACCTAAAACAGAATAGGAATGAACTCTGGCTGAGAGGTGACTGGGCGCTTCAAGAATGCACAGTCCCTTCAAATGCTGCACGACAGACAGAGCTGGGAAATCACCTTCTGCTGGCTCTGGCTCGCCAGTGCATTCTCATCCTAGAACCACTACGATGGCACAGGAAGCAAATATACAGAAAACAGAAAACAAATCAAAACAAAGATAGAAAACAAAAAACCTAAATATCTTTCACATGCAAGTTCAGTTAGTTACATTGAACATTCTACTTAGAATAGAGCATGCAAAAAAGGATGGTCTGCATTTAAGGTTCTCCTTGGAAGCTTCATGTGGCAGCTGGACGTCACGGCATGCGACATGGGAACACGATAGCAGGTCAGTGAGGAAGGCTGGGACATTTTATACAGGTTCAGGGCTTGTGCAGTCACAAGTCCCATGATAATTTTGGAAACTCATGTCAAGCTCCTACAACAAGGAACCAACATTCTGATACCAGGAAAAGGTAAGCAATGCATGCAGATCTGAAACATGAGCCTAGAACAAAGCCTGAAGTACCGGGCGAGGGAGTGGAATCAGTCATGGCGCAAGTGTGGGTTAAGGCACCAAAATAAAAGAGAATGGGGGGGAGAAAGGAAAACAAAACAAAAAAAAACCCTTCCCCTTCCTTCTGACCTAAAGGCAACAAATGGAAATGATGAAAATAATGGTGATCATCACCTGTCACGTTCATCAGGAGAGTGGCAGACCATGTGGTATCGAAGTTGCTAAAGGTACTTGCAGGAAAACCACAATGCAAGTCGTCAAGTGATGCTGGGAAGGTTGCCACTGACCCAGCCCTCAGGATACTCCAAAGAACACTGGTTTTCAGTCCAAAGCCACTGCACCATGTTCGCACAGTGCACACACCAGACGCCCTACTCTTGGGGCACACATGTCTGCCTGTGCTCGGGGAGCGGACTCAGCCTGGAGACTGGCATGCAGGGACTCTTGACCAGAGCCACTGGGAAAAAGGTGACAGACAGTCTTGCCCCACAACCCCTGATGAAGCCAGAGAAGTGTGAGACCAGGCAGGGACCACAGGGAGAGGCGCAGAGGCAGACAAGCTCCCCCTGTGGCCCGAGGGGAGGGACTGCATCCTAGAGCACAGGGTTCACTGTCCAACAGCATGACAACGCACAGCCTTCGGAAGGCAAAACAGGCACCACGCGGACCATGAGCAGTAAGGCCACCAACAACAGAATCTCCGGTACTGAGAACAACCATGACAGAGGCTGCATGGACTGCTGGTAGTTGGGTGGCAACATGTGCATTTAGCCTTCTGCCCCAACCTCGGGTAAGCTCTCCAACCTCTACACTGGATTCCGTACTGCCTCTCTCCTGGCTTTCAAACCGTCAGGGTTCATCTGAAACAACGTGACAGATGACCATGTCACTGCCACCTAACCACTTCTGTGATTCTATTTCGGTCAAAACCACCTTGCAGGAACAAGCCACGAAACGGCTGTGAGGCTGAGGGCCACAGTCACACCCACAAGCTAGAGCGATGACAGGAGAGTCCATGTCAGCAGAACACCGGGAGCCAAGACCGCTCAGCACCACAGAAAGTGTCAGGGGACCCGGGCCATTACATGTCTACATATTCTCTGTGGGGAACAGCTGGCGGAAGCCTTCTGACCACAACCAGGTATCAGTAAGAACAGTAATAAAAATAAAAGTGTCCCAGAGAACTTGTCAGAAGGCCGAAACACCACTCTCAAACTTGTATTTCTGGATCAAAGCACTAGGTTCTGCCAGGAACTTACCACATGCACGCAAACCACTGACGCACTGTTGCCTCTCAAATCACGTACTAGAATCCAGACTGCTGATCGTATAGACTGACGGACCAGGTTGTGCCGTCTAAAGCACCCCAGCATCACACCATATAGACCAAGTACCTGGGCTTTGCTTTAAAACAAAAAAAAGTATTTATGATAAAAAATGTAAACAAAAATTTACAAAGCTTAGAAATTAAAGGCATCTTTTTACCCAGCTTTCTGTTTTGTTAAATTCTAATGTGGGTCCAGCAACTGTTCACAAATGATTCCTATTCGGACTCATGGTTTAAAGCCTCCAGACTGAAAAGGCGTCTGAATTCTGACCTCCAAAGCAAGCTGAACGTCCCTGTGTCTCCTGTGCCCACATTTACTTTTAAATAAACAGCAGTAATATATGAAATCAGACTGACTTAGGACAAGCACTCCTGTTAAACTGGAGAATATTATTGAACCCCCGCCCCATCCACAAGGAAAGGACTTCCAAGGAAGCGTGTGTGTGTGTGTGTGTGTGTGTGTGTGTGTGTGTGGCACGTATGGACACACACAGATGTGGACAGGGAGAGGTCCATACATGTCTCAACGAAGAAGTCAGTATTGACAGTGCCAGACCATGCTTGCAGCGTGGCAGCAGGTGGGGAGAACTACGGTGCTCGGGAGCTGGGGCTGTCTAGACCAGTCTACATGACTGCGGTGCTATCTTAACTTCACCAAACTTGCCTGGAACTCCCTTCCAGACACACAGACTTCTCGTAAGATGAAGGAGTTCTTACACAAAATGCTCTGTGTTCACATCAATCTGTACTATTCAGAACAAACCGGTTCTGCTGGCAGAGATTGTGGGTTCACAGGGACATTTAAGCTTTCATTAAACTGGAAAAGAATCATGTCTTTATGTCTACAAATTAGATATTTAATAGTTCCCACAAATTTGGCCAAGTCCATGATGACATCTAGGATATTTTCACCAAATCGGAGACGTAAATATGGAAATTGTCATCAAACTTGATGAAACAGACCGACGGTTTGGCCTCCACTTGATGAATGACCATGCCAGTCCTCTTATAGCCGTCCTCTTTGGCATATTCCACCTGTTTGCCTACCACTGTCCACAACTTCTCCCGGCTCCCTTTTTGCTGGAGGAGAATCGTTAGAATTGGGCATAATGCGAAGGTCGCCTTCTTTATAATCATCTAAGAGCTGGTACATGTGCAAGACAGGGTCCTTCTTGTAGGTGATGTAGAACCACGTGTTCATGATGGGGGCGCGTGCCAGGACCAACCCCCTCCACTTGTCCTTGGAGCCGTCCTCTGTCTCAAACATGTGCTCTACCACCTTGCCGATCATCGTGTGGGCCAGGTGCGCATCGCTGATCCAAGAGGTCATTGTGGGACGTCCTTTTCTTAATCATACTTGCAGACACACCAGCATGGCCTGCATCTGCTCTGGACCGCTGGCCAGGGGTCTTCCCGAATGGGGTCTTCATCTGTATTTAAGTGAGCAGCACAGCTGCCGGACTAGGGTGAAAATTGAATACTCTCCGATTTCAAACTTTTCACAGAATCTCAATGTTCCTATTAATCCATCACCCAAGTGCCTCTTTTACAAGTTCAGCAGAAACGTGTGGACTCATAAGGATTCTGCCGCTGCCCAGGCCGACCTCAGCAGCCTGCGGGCCCGCCTCCTGCGCCACACTCCTGTCCCAGCCGGAGCCAGACCGCGCCGCCCCGCCCCCCGCTCCTCTCCGTGGCCACCGCCCGCCCCCCAATAAATAAAATCTTTAAACAAACAAAAAAACAACCTTTTCTGCACTTTTGAAAGAAAAAAATTATAATTTTATTCAGTAAAATCTGGACTATCCTGTTTCTATGCAGTACTAATCATTTCAGACACTACTCTCCCTTCATTCCATTTTCTTACGGCTTTTAGTCATTTTTTAATTCTTCACTGACCAAAGTGATAAGGTGTAATTTAGATATGAACATTTATTCTACATATAAAATCATGTATTATGACCTAAGCCAAATTATTATATATTTTGTTTTCGAAATAGAGAAAAGAGTGCACAAATAGTTCAAAAATTCAATATACCTTAATAAATTTTGCTGTTTACTCCAAAAGAGTTACTAGAAAGAAACTTCTCAACTGTTAAGGTTGAGCAATTGGGTAACTGGGGAATAAATTTCTTTTTCTTCAGTAGAGTGAATCATACTCTTCATAAATAAAGGTAGTATGGAATTTATATCCAGAATTTACTAAAATAAAATGACCTAAATTTTAATTGCAACATACACTCATTAGGAGCTCATTACATGTAAGATTCTGCGCTTAGGTAATATGGCAATACAAAGATGGAAAAAGTAAACTCTGTTGTCAGAGTTTACAGTCAAAAGGGGAAGAAAAAGACAAATGAGTGTATAATAAATCAAAGTCACATGGTGTTCTTACCTATTCTTTATTTAACAGTCATGGACTTATTTTTCTTTTATGTTTTCTCAAAAGAAGCATGAATTAGCCATAATTTGAGGGTATTACTGAAAGAGAAAACTTTCATATGATGTTAGTTTTTTTAAGATTTGCCCTTTGGTATTCTGTCCTAACATGCTTATTTGATTTTTCTAAACATTTAGTTCTTGACCTAGTGGCAATCAATCCACAGTTAAGTATCACTAAGTTCTGGGGGAAGCATGATGCTGGGTACTATCACTAATATTACATGCTATATTTTTGGAAGAAAGTTTCTCTGCTTGTATTGGAGTATACATGTCCTTCAAATTCCTTTTCATTTGAAAATATCAGAGTAGTGAAAGATACAAAGAGTGGAAGAAATGTAACATGGGGGTAAAATCTATGACAAAAGTCAAATAAAGCTCGAGAAAATTTCTCCAGCTTTGAAGGCCAAGAGAACCGTACTAAACTAAATATGGTCAGAGAAATAAGAAGTCATACTTCCTTTCATAAGAACTAGATAGCATTTTTTTTTCCTTCCTGGCTAAGCAATAAAATTCCATATGCATATGCTACACTGGCTCTTTGTTCCCCTAATTGGAAGAATATTCTGCTGCATTGTAAGTCATGCTCAAATCACTCTTAAGGTTATGTTTATTAGTATTTTTGACTTATTTAGCAGATATTTCCTAGATGTGAGTAGGTATGATGTTAGTGCTACCAAGAGGCTCAGGAACAAAAAATTTATAAAAGATCAAGCAGAAATAATTATGATCCTTTGGTTATAGGGGTTGGTACATAAAGTTGGATTTAAAGCTATAGTAAGAACTTGCATTACTGAGAAACACATGACACTATGCTCCATTTTAATCCAAGACTGGGTGATTGAACAAAGGAAGAGCGGCAAAGACAAAGTTCCCACTGCTATCACTTTAAATATTAGTTTGCTGATTTTCCAGGTCTAGTAATGGTGAAGAAACTTATAATGGACTAACCCTTCACTCAGACAAGATCCATGTTTATTCAGTTTTCATCCTGAAAATACTGCCAAAAATATAAATGGTGGGACAGGTAGAAATCAAGCAGAAAGCTTGACTTAAAGAGTCAAATAATGGAATTAAAAGGTGCTAATTCACCTGGAAATTAAGGGGAGAGATTCTGACAAAGAGGAAGCTACAGAGAGTTCCCAAATCTGCAAATAAACTCCCCTCAAATCCTTGTATGATCCACAAACTAAGCATTTATCAGGAGATACTTAAAAGAACCCAGGACAAAAGAAGAGCCAGAAGATTGAAAATGCAGCATAGATATTTCAACAAGCACCACAGCAAGTAAACCAGATTTTAGAGTTTTAGAGGGGCTTGGTTAATACCTAAGGCCTACCGCTAAAACCCTGGAATGGTCATGTCAGAGGTGGAAGTTATGTTACAATATCAAGGCATTCACCTGAGGACAAAGGGAAAAAAAATTGAGAAAAAGTCATGCGAACAGAATATAAAACACTCCTAATGATCAGCAATAATGATCAGCAAATAATTTACAACAAATACTCTTCAGAGAATTATAAAGCAATCTGGAAACTTGAAAATACATTATCTAAAATGTCCAGACTTAAAAAAAAAAAATACTTGCAGAGAAACAGGAAAATTTGATCTATAATCAAGAGAAAAAGCAATTAGTGGAAAAGGTCTAAATGACCCAGATTATGGAATTAGCAGAAAAAGACTAAAGCAGGCATTATACATGTAGGTTGAGATCATAGAAGAAAAGACTGTCAAATTGAGCAAACAATTGGGAAATCTCAATGAAAAAATAAACTCTGTTTTAAAACTAAATGGGTGTTCTATAATTCCAAAGTGAGATCTCAGAAATGAAAAATTCACTTAAAAGTATATTGGGAATAATAGAAAAAATGGTCAGTGAACTTGAAGATATGTCAATCAAAAGTATCCATATGAAGAAGAGGAAGAAAGATTGATGCAAAAATGAAGAGATTATGTGTAACTCCCAAGACATTATCAGGCATCTAATGTACTTGAAATTAGAGTCCTAGAAGGAGAAAATGAGGCATAAAAATATTGTTAAACTAATAGTTTAAACATTTCCAAATTCAGCTTTTTAAAAACCCACAAAAACAAACATTAATTTGCAGATTCAAGAAGCTTAGCTAAAAATAGATTACATTTAGGGAGAGAATCTTATGTCAACTTCCCACCAAAAACAATGCAAACCAAAGAAAAAAGAAATAGCATCTGTAATATGTTGAAAAAGTTGTCAACACAGAATTCAATATCCGGTAAAAATATTCTTTCAAATGAGAGTGAAATAAAGAAATGTTAAGATAAATAGAAGCAAAAAAAAAAAAAAAGATAAAAGCTGAGAGAATTTGTTATCAGAATATATAAACTATAAGAAATGCTAAAGATAGTTCTTAACTGAAGAATTTATACCAGATGGGAACTCAGATCTACAGGAAAAAAAAAATGAAAAGCATCATGAATGACAAATATGAAGGTAAATTTTTAAAATATCATTTCCCTCTTACCTCAATATTTTTAAAAGATAATAGTTTAAAGCAAAACAATTGCTTTGTTTAGTTTATAACTTATATAGATATAAAACACATGATAATAATAGCACAAAAGTTCATGAGTTTATGAAATTTTAACCTTCAAAGTATTTTTATATGAATAGACATAATATTTACTTTAAATATAAAATAATGTGATTAGGATGCACAGTCAAATTCTTAGAGCAACTACTAAAAATAATAAGAGATATAATTAAGTATCCAGTAGAGGAATTAAAAATGGAATAACTATTGAATTAACCCAAAGAAAAGCTTTTAATTAGAAGGTATTGATAAGTGTACCTACATTTCATGTAATATTGATGAAATTATGTTGAAATCTATTATCTTGTTGGTTGTTAGAGATCTTTTTTTGCTCCATTTGGACTTTTCCAATAACTTTTACTAGATGAGGAAGCAAGACACAACCATATGCTGCATTCAAGAACCATATTTAAATATAAAGATGTTTATATATTAAAAGTAAAAGAATATAAAAATATATACAAGCAGATGGCAAGCTTAAACAAGCTGAAATGATTATAATAATATCAGACAAAAAAGAATTCAAGAAAAGAGGAATTATTGGCAAAACTAGGGACATTTATCTTTGTTGAATATACTTTTATCCTTCCCCCTGTAAGAGAACAAAAAATAGTAAAAAATCGTGATCTGAAAATACTATCAACTAGTTTCATTCTATTAACATTTTATAATGCTTCAATCCAACAACTACAGAAAACTCATTCTCCTCACATGCATATGAAACCTTAGGCAAGACAGACCATATGCTGTGCCTTAAAATAAGTCTCAATAAATTTCAAAATTTTAAATATTTTGGAGAATTTCCTCTAAGCACAATAGAACTAAATTATAAATCAGTAACAAAAAGGTATCCAGACATATCCTCAAATGCTTCAAAATTAAATAGCCTACTTGTAAATTACCATTGAGTCAAAGAAGTAATTATAAGGGGAATTATAAAATAAATCTACCTGGATAGTGGATACGTAGAACAGCAATATGGTGTCTGTGTTACTTGTGTAGGAGAAGAAATTAAAAGATTTCAAAATAAGGAAGTTACAAAGCTGGATATTGATGTGTGATATTCTTCTTAAAGCAGACTTGGAACATGTCAAAGAGGTTATTATTACTGGCATTATAAGTATGTCAATGTGAAGAATAGGAGCATTGGTGAGGTTTCTATAGTGCTGGCTCCTTACATGCTTTTATTTATTATTTTTTAATATAGAATCTTTTTTTTATTTTTTTTTTTACTTGACAGACAGATCACAAGTAGGCAGAGAGGTAGGTGGGGGCAGGGGCAGGCTCCCCGCTGAGCAGAGAGCTCAGTGTGGACCTTGATCCCAGGACCTTGAGATCATGACCTGAGCTGAAGGCAGAGGCTTTAACCCACTGAGCCATCCAGATGCCCTACTTACATGCTTTTAAACTACTGCCTTTCTTAGAAGGAACTCAAATATGAGGAGCTATGCAAGTGCCACTGAAGAGGACTCAGTGTGGAGCATGACTCTATATTCCTGATCATGGCCTTTTTTTACCTGGCACCCTTTTTAAAAAACACGATGGTGTAAATATTTCCATATTTTGATTGAGAATTAATGCTCAGTAAAAGATGACTGGTTCATATAAAAAAGAAAAAAAAAACTACCTGAGAGATAATGAAAACATAATATAGCAAAACGTGTGGGAACCAGCTAAAGTTGTGCTTAGTAAGAAATTTATAAGTTTGAATATAAAAAAGAAACAAGTCTTCTTTATAGAAAATCAGTAGGACTCAAAGTTGCTGATCATAATTTTTACCCTATGAAGCTAAAAAAGGAAGAGCAAATTAAACCCAAAGTAAAGAAAGAAAATAGTAAAGACAAGAGTGAAAATCAGTGAAATAAAAAACATGAACAATAGAAAAACTAACAAAGAAAAATCTGGTTTTTTGAAAAGTTTAATAAAATGGATAAAATCTGATGCAGATCAATCAATCAATAAAAGCAAATACAAATAACAAGTATCAGGAATGAAAGCAGAAGTATTGATACAAATCCTACATGCATTAAAAGGGTATCTAAGGAATATTACTAAGGGTATCTAAGGAATATTACTAATATTATATACTAATATTAATATTACTAACTTTATGCTAATAAAACTGAAAAATTAGATTATATGGACTAGTTCCTTGAATGGCACCAATTTCCAAAACTGATACAAAAAATATAGAAAATTGTAATAGCTCCAGGCAGCAATAGCAATGGAAAGAACATGTCAGCTTTCTTCCGAATGAAAATATTACCTCCATTTTTTATTTGTTGAAATATCAAGAGGGAAATCCATGGTTCTGTGAATGGCAAAATCACTTTCTAATTTGGATTAGCAAAGTCATCTCTCACTGATCTTCCCCGCCCCGCCCCCCTGCCATTAAAAGGTCATATGTGGGCTCTTCAAAGCAAATGCAACACTATTAAATTAATTAAAATTATTTCAAAATTAACAAAGTAGTTAATGTAATTACTCTAATTTAGTTGATGAAAATTTAATGTTCTTTTTTTTTAAGATATTTTATTTATTTATTCAACAGAGAGAGATCACAAGTAGGCAGAGAGGCAGGCAGAGAGAGAGAGGAGGAAGCAGGCTCCCCGCCAAGGAGAGAACCCTATGTGGGACTTAATCCCAGGATCCTGGGATCATGACCTGAGCCGAAGGCAGAGGCTTAAACCCTCTGAACCACCCAGGGGCCCCAAAATTTAATGTTCTTAAGACAAAAATATTAATATTAAATGTTTTCCATTTGGGAAAAAAATGGAAAATTGTAGTAAGACCTCACATAAAATAAATTGAATGTGTAATACAAGCACTCTCACACAAAGAAAATTTGCAAATCACGAGTTCTTGTTGATAAGTTCTATCAAACATTTAAGAAGGAAATAACATTGATGTTATACTAACTCTTTTTTTTACACTAACTCTTTTAGAAGGTGAAGGAGGAGAGAATCTTTTCCAATTTGTTTTATGAGGCCAAGATAAGCCAGTTACCAAAAACCTGACAACAAACCTGACAAGAACAGAAAATAACATCCAATGTATTTCATAAATATAGATCAAAAAAATTCTTAAAAATTCTTAAAAAATTCTTAACAATATTAGTAAATCGAATACAATAATATTTTATAAAATGATACATCATGAATAAGTGGTGTTTATTCCAGTAATGCAAAATTTGTTTAACATTGAAAATCAATCAATGCAATTCACCATTTTAAAAGAATAAAGAAGAAAAATCATAAAATTATCTTCATAAATGCAGATGAATTCTTTGACAAATTCCATATTTCTTTATGGTTCAAAAGCAAAATATGCTAAAGAAAGTAGGAATGGGATGTCTGGGTGACTCAGAAGGTTAAATGTCTACCTTCAGCTCAGGTCACGATCCCAGGGTTCTGCGATTGAGCCCCACATCAGGCTCCCTGCTGACCAGGTTCTCTCTATCCCTCTGCCTGCTGCTCCCTCTGTTTATACTTTCTCACTCTCTGTCAAATAAATAAAATCTAAAAAAAAAATGTAGGAATAGAAGGAAATTTGCTCAATTCAATAAGGGGGATCTACAAAAACCTATGGTTAATATCATTCTTAATTTTGAACTAGTGGATGAATTTCCCCTAAAAGTAAGAATAAAACAAAATGTCTTCTACCCCCATTACTCTTCAGTATTGTACTGAATGTCCTAGCCAGTCCAATAAGTCAACAGAAAGGTACAGAAAGTATAAAAATTGGAAAGGAAAAATTAAAACTCTTTTTAAGTAAAGAGGACATGATTATATATGTAGAAAATCATAAAGAATATACATATTAGGGGCACCTGCGTGGATCAGTGGGTTAAAGCCTCTGCCTTTGGCTCAGGTCATGATCTCAGGGTCCTGGGATCCAGCCCCACATCGGGCTCTCTGCTCAGCAGGGAGCCTGCTTCCTCCTCTCTCTCTCTCTGCCTGCCTCTACCCCTACTTGAGATCTCTGTCTGTCAAATAAATAAATAAAATCTTAAAGAGAGAATGTGCATATTAATTATTAGAAATGAAAAGTAAAATTATCAAGGTCTCAGAATGCAAGATCAATATATGAAAATTTTTAAAAAATGTGTTTCAGTGTATTAGCAGTATGCAACTGAAATTAATTTTTTAAAAAGATTTATTTATTTATTTGAGAGAGAGAGCTGTGTTGGAGGGGTAAAGAGAGAGAGAGAGAATCTCAAGCAGACTTCCTGCTGATCAGGGAGCCCACCACAGGGCTCCATCTCATGACCCTGATATCATAATCTGAGCTAAAACTAAGAATCATACACTTAACTGACTGATCCACCCAGATGCCCCAAAAATAAATTTTTAAGAGAAAAAAAAATAAAATACTTGAGAATAATTTGAACAAGAGATATACAAGACATCTACAGTAAAAACTTCAAAGTATTGTTAGATAAATTTAAACATTCCTAAATAAACAGAGAGGACTTTTGAGTTCTGGTCCAAAATATAAAGAGTTTAGAAGTTATGACATCTAAAACAAACAAAAAGTATCACTCTGTCTTCACAAGGGGAAAAAAAAAGCTCAACAAATTGAGAATCAACAACTCTTTTTCAAGGAATTGAGGGATCTAGCAGGGGCTTGATGTCACAGTGTAAGCTGCCATCCTGAAAATTGAAAATATAAGCAAACACAAAGAATCACAATTTACTAGGAGCAGAAATCTGCTGCTGGAGCCAATACTACAAGGAACAGTTAGACTGTGATTGACAGATTTTTGGATGTTCAGTGTGGATGAGCTTGAGGACTAAAAAATGGGTTCCCCAATCTTAGAGATGCCTGCACATTTTTTTAAAGTTTGTTCAGGAACCCCACTATATTTTCAGGATGAAGCAGAGGAAAAAAAATCATGCTTCTGGGAGGGGAAGAGGAAAGTAACAATTCTGAAAAGCACCTGGAACACTCTGCTATTCTTAAAAAATAATCTGATCTCAAAGGAAACTTTTGCCAGAGCATAAACAACTTGAGTTTTATGAGACCTGGAAGAGAGGAATTTTCCAACTTCAGTTACATCTAGTCTTTCTGACTCACCTACTATGGAAAAACAAGCTGAAAAGTAGTTGTGAAGGTTACAGCCCAGGGATACAGGCTTACTAAAATATTGAGACCTAATCATAGAACTATACTCCACTCTTTCCCTTATGTCTTAGTACAACATCAGTCAGATCACTGTATAATAACAGAAGATTATAGCTAAATAATACTGCAAGTTTCAGACTCTACTGAAGGAGTTTCTAAGGAAACCCAAAGACAACAGGAGAGAGAAATAACACTACAGGAAATTTTAGCCTTTGACACCCACAGCAACAGTGAATAATAAACACAGCCTAACTTCCAGTTAGATAAAATAAAACCTCATACTAAAGGTTGATTTACCTCAATTCCTATTACTCAGTATGTCATGTCTAAACTACCAACAGAAAATAACAAGGCATGCTGAAATACAAAAACAGTTTGAAGAGACAGAGCAAACATCCAACCAGACTCAGATATGGCTGAGATTTTGGAATTATTAATCAAGAATTTAAAATAACTATGATTGATATGCTAGAAACTTTAACAAAAAAAAAGTGAACATGCAAGGAATGGATGGATAATGTGAGCACATAGACAGAAGGTCAATGAAAAAATTAAAAGGAAGTGCTAGAAATAAAAAAAATACTATAATAAAGTGAAGAATGCCATTGATAGGGTAATCAGTAGAATGGAGAAGACCAAGGAAAGAATCAGTGAACTTGAAGATATGAAAATAGGAACTTTGAGAAATGAAAAGTCAAGAGAACAAAAAGAAAAAAAAAACAGCTACCAAAGAAGTGTGGGATAATTACAAAAGGTATAATATACATATAGTGGGAATACCTGAAGGAGAAGCAAGCAAGAAAGAAATTGAAGAAATATTTGAGGTAATATTGGCTAAGAATTTTCTAAAATTAATGACAGATAAATGAAGATATATGCCATATTCAAAGATAGGAACATTCAATATTTTTAGTATGTCAACATTCCCCAACTTGATCTATAGACTCAAAGCAATCTCAGAAAAAAAAATCATTTTTATAAAATTAACATGTAGGCTCTAAATTTATGGGAATAAAAAGAAAATTTAAGAGTCAAAATAATTTAAAAAAATTGTGTATAAGATTTTATTGACTGCAAGGCTACTATAAGTCTACAGTAAGCTAGAAAATGTTGCATTGGCATAAGGATAGTTTATCTGATCTATGTATCTGAATGTTCACATATATATGTTCAATTGAATTTTGAAAATATTTTGAAGGCAATTCAATGGCAAAAGACCTTTCAACAAAGTGTGCTACAAAAATATGGTAAACATATAAAAACAACCAATCTTGAGCCCTACCTCACAGCATACATACCAATTAATTAGAGATGCACCATAGGTGTAAACATTAAAGAGGATCTACAAAGCTTCTAAAGGAAAACACTAAAGCATATCTTGGCAGTTTTGAAATAGACAAAAATTTCTTTGAAAAAACACAAAATCAATGCTCATAAATTCAAAATTCAAAAGTTGAATTCATTAAAAACTTGTTATAAAAATGAAAATATCAGTCACAGACTGGGAAAAATATTCACAATCCATATATCTGACAAATGACTCATATGTAGACTATATAATTAATACTTACAAATCAACAATAAAACAACACAGTAAGATGCCAAAAAAGTTGAGTAAATACTTCATAAAATAAGATATCCAAAGGCTAGTAAGCACATAGAAAGGTACATAACATCATTAGTCAACAAGGAAACAAATCAAAATCACCTTAAGATTCAAACCATCTGATAAACCATTGCCCACCCATTAAAATGCCTAACATTTGGGGGAAAAAAAAAGAGGAAAAGAAAAGACTAAATTTTGGTGAAGGTGTAGAAGGACTAGACCTCTCATATATTGCAGATGGGAATGTAAAAATGTTACAACCATAATGGAGAACTGCTTGGATATTTCTTATAAACTCAAATATAAAACCCAGTGACCTGTAATTCCACTACTACATATTTACTCAAGAAAAATGAAACAACATATCCATAAGAAAAACATCTATAATAATGATGATAACAACTTAATTCATAGTAGCTCCAAACTGGAAACAACTAAAATATGCATTTAAAAAAATGAGAAAAACAGTAGTATTTAGAAAATAGAATACTAGTCAACAATTAAAAAAACAACTTAAAAAAAGAGGTGCAAGCTACAAATGCATATAACATGGATGAATCTCAAAAACATGATGCTGGTTGAGGGAAGATGGCAGCTAAGTAAGAAGACCATAGGCTTGTCTCTTCCCAGGAACACAACTAGATAACTATCAAATCACCAGTGATCTTATTCCCTCTGTTCCAGAAATACCTCAGAAAAAAACCTGAAGACTGACAGAACAAACTAACAAATAAAGGAGCAGAAAAGGCTACACCAAAGAAGGTAAGAAGTGTGGAAACATGGTTTTAGGGGAGAAAGGGATGGCATGTTCTGTGGAGATGAGGGAGTGGTACCTATGGAGAAAGGGGAGTGAGTAGAGGACACAGGGGACTGCACAAGAAGAACTTTTCCCTAAAGCCATTGGCTTAGAAAACAAGAGAGGCTGATTTTTGTGAGTTCTTGAAACTAGTGGGGCTTAAAGCCTGGAGTTTTAAAGGTCAGTGGGCTTGGATGGGGTAGATCCCAGAAGTCACTGTGCTGCTCCTGAAATGAAGACAGGCCAACAACCCAGAGGCAGAAAGACTGGAAACACTAAATTGAAAAACACCTGGAGCATATAGGGTGGAGATACTTTGCTCTTCTCAGAGTGCTTCCTTGAGAGGCATTGTTCATGCCTCTCCATGAACAAAGGAGTTGTTAGCCAGTGCCATTTCCCTGCCCTATTCCTAAGTGCAAACACATAGCTAACTGCTAGAAGCAAAGCAGTGCTGACACTGGCTGCCTAATTTGTTTGTACCAATCCCCATACACCTGTGCTCTGATAGGACTGCTCTTCTCAGCCAAGCATGCCTCAGTTCCAGCACAGTGGGCCCCTCCCCATAGAAGACCAGCACAAGCTACTGCTCACTTCATGTCCCTAAAGACCGGCATTTTAAAGGTCAGCAGGCTTGGGTGGAATAGTACAAGGAAGGCACTGCTTTGCTCCTGGAGAAAAGGCGGGCAAAAAACCTTGAAGCAGACAAAATGGAAACAACAATCTGAAAAATGCCTGAGGCAGAGAGGGAGGAGATTTTTCACTTTTACTGGAATACTTCCCTAAGAGGAAGCATTCACAGAGACTCCTCTCCATGAACAAAGGAGGCTGCTGGCACCATTTCCTTCCCTTACCCCTCAGCAGAAATGCAGAGACACCTATAGGAAGTAGCATAGCACCAACACTGGATGCCTAACTGGTGTAAATAAATCCCCACACCCTTGCACTGTGACAGTACTGCCCTTTTCAGGCAACCTTCCCTCTGTGCCAGTGCAGTGGACCCCTCCTCCAGAAGAACGAACCCCTGCCTATGCCTTGTCTCCTGACCAGAGAGTTGTGCAGGTCTTCAGTTCTAATGGAACTAGCATCAGGTCTCATTTTACAAGAAGACCAAGCACACCTAGTTAAAACTCACAACACTCTGGCCAAGGACCAAATAATGTTTACTGTAGGCAAGGACATCCTTTGCAGATGACTGGCCTGAAAGATAGAGCAGCCAAAACACAACAGCAGAGCCCATGGAGCACACACCAGAGACACTCCATGCAATGTCAGGCACTGGACTTTAAGTGATCTCTTCTTCCTAGGGCCATTACTTTTAGAAGCAGGAGACATAACTGGCTTTTCTAACACAGAGAAGACAGTACAAAATGTCAAGATGGAGGAATTTATCCCAAAGTGAAGAACAAGATCAGTCCATGGCCAGAGATCTACGTGAAATAGATATAGCAACATGCCTGATATAGAATCTAAAACAACAAAAATAAAGATACTCACTGGGCTTGAGAAAATAATAGAAAATATCAATAAGACCATTACTATAGAAATAAAAGAATTAAAAAGAATCAGAGTTGAAAAATGTAATAAACAAGATTGGAAACAGGCTTAATGAAATGAAGAGTAGGCTGAAAGAAGCAGAGAAGTGAATTAGTGATATGGAAGAAAAACAAAGGAAAATAATAAAGCTGAACCAAAGAAAGAGAGAAGAATTATGCAACAGGAGAATAGACATTGGGAACTCACTGACTTCATCAAACATAGTATTTCTATTATAGGAGTCCCAGAAGGAGAGAGGAAAAGGGGCAGAAATAATAGCTGAAGACTTCCCTAATCTGGGGAAGGAAATGGATTTCCTTCTGGAGGCACAGAGCACGCTCATAAAAATAAACAAAAGTAGGCAAACACAGAGCCATATTGTAAGTAAATTTGCAGAACATAGTGATAAATAAAAAAATCTTAAAAGCAGCAAGACTAAAGTAATCCTTAAATTGTAAGGGAAAACACATTGGGCTAGTTGCAGCTTTCTCAACAGAATCTTGGCAAGCCAGAAGAGAGTGGCAAGACATATTCAACATGCTGAGTGGGAACAAACTGAAGCCAAGAATACTCTATCTACCAAGGCTATCATTCAGAATAGAAAGAGAGAAAAAGAGTTTTCAAAACAAACAAAAACCAAAAGAGTTAGTGACCACTAAACCAGCCCTTCAAGAAATATTAAAGGAGACTCTTTGGAAAGATCAAAAGTGACAAAGAAAAGAAATGATGAGAGAAACTCTCCAGAAACCATTATAAAACAAATAATAAAATGGCAATAAACATATATCTATCAATAATTACTCTGAATGTTAATGGCTTAAACACTAATCAAAAGACATAATTTCATCGGGCTCTCTGCTCAGTGGGGTGGCTGCTTCCTCCTCTCTCTCTGCCTGCCTCTCTGCCTACTTCTGATCTCTGTCTGTCAAATAAATAAAAATCTTTAAAAAAAAACCAAAAGACATAATTTGTCAGAATGAATTAAAAAAAAAAAAAAGACCCATCTATATGCTTCCTACAAGAGCCTCATTTTAGACCCAAAGTTACCTGCAGACCAAAAGTGAGGGGATGTGGAAACATTTATCACACAAATGGGTATCAAAGGAAAGTTGGAGTAGCAATACTTATATCAGACAAACTAGACTTTAAGACAAAGTCTGTAACAATAGATGAAGAAGGGCACTATATGGTAATAAAGGGGGCAATCCAAAAAGATCTAACAATTGCAACTATTTATGCATTCAATATGGTACCATCCAAATATATAAAACAATTAATAGTAAGCATAAAGGAAATCATTTATGATACAATAATAGTAAGGAATATTAATACCTCTTTACAGATTATCTAAACAGAAAATCAAGAAGAAAACAGTGACTTTGAATGACAAACTAAAACAGATGGATATAACAGATATATTCAGATCATTCCATCCTAAAACAGAAAACTACACATTCTTTTCAGGTGCACATGGGACATTCTCCTGAATAGACCTCATACTAGGTCACAAAACAGGTCTCAACAAGTACAAAAAATTGAAATCATACTATGCATCTTTTCTGACCATACTATGAAACTTGAGGTCAACTACAAGAAAAACTTTGAAAAGACTACACACATGGAGGTTAACCAACATGGTTCTAAACAATGCATGAGTCAACTAGGAAACCAGAGAAGAAGTTAAACAAAAACCAAAACACAACAACAACATGGAAATGAATGAAAATAAAAATACAATGGCCCAAAACATTTGGGATACAGCAAAAGTGGTAATTTAAGAAAGATGTATATAGCAATACAGGCCTACCTCAAGAGAAGAAAAATCTCAAATAAACAACCAAAACTTACACATAAAGGAGATAGAAAAAGAAAGACAAATGAAACCTAAAGCCACAGAAGGAAGGAAATGAAAAAAGATTAGAGCAGAAATAAATGGTATAGAAACTAAAAAAACACAATAGAATAGATCAATGAAACCAGAAGCTGGTTCATTAAAAACACGAATAAAAAATTGATAAATCTAGCCAGACTTATCAAAGAGAAAATAGAAAGGACCCAAAAAAATAAAATCGCAGGGGAGAAAGGAGAAATAACAATCAATACCACAGAAATACAATTATAAGAGACTATTATGAAAAACTTTATGTCAACAAACTAAACAACCTAGAAGAAATGGATAAATTGCTAGAAGCATATAAATAGTAATATTGAACAGGAAGAAATAGAAAACATGAATAGACTAATAGCCAGCACAGAAATAGAGTCAGTAGTAAAAACTCTCCCAAACAAAATTCCAAGGCCAGATTGCTCCGTAGGGGAATTCTACCAAACATTTAAAGAAGAGTTCATATTATTCTTCATAAAGTATTCAAAAAAAAAAAAAGAAAAGGAAGGAAGGAAGGAAGGGAAAGAAAGAGTAAAGTAAAGAAAATTCCATACTTGTTTTATGAGATCAACATTAACCTGATCCCAAAACCAGATGAAGACTCCACTAGAAAAGAATGACAAGCCAGTATCCTTGATGAACATAGGAGCAAAAATTCTCAATAAAATACTAGCAATCTGAATCCAACAAAACATTTAAAAATAAATAGTTCACCACGATCAATTGGGATTTATTTCTGGGTTGCAAGGATGGTTTAATATTTATAAATCAATCAAAGTGACTGATTATGCTACATTGATAAAAGATACTATAAGAACCATATGATCTCAATGATACAGAAAAAAACACTGGGCAGAGTATAGCATCCATTAATGATAAAAACCCTCACCCAAGTAAATTTAGAGGAAACCTACTTCAATATAATGAAGGCCATATATGAAGAATCCTCAGCCAATATCTCCAATGAGGAAAAACTGAGAGCTTTTCCTCTACAGTCAGGAACAAGACAGTGATGCCCACTGTCACCAGTGTTATTTAGCATAATACTGGATGTCCTAGCAACAGCAATCAACAACAAAAAGAAATAAACAAAGAAATAAAAGGCATCCATATCAGTAAGGAAGAAGCAAAACTTTCCCTATGTAAATGACATGATACTCTATATAGAAATCCCAAAAAAAACTCCACCAAAAAATTGCTAGAAGTAATGCACAAATTCAATAAAGTCACAAGATACAGAATCAATGTACAAGTATTTGTTGCATTTTATATACCAATAATGAAGCAGAAGAAAAAGATATTAAGGAATCAATTCTATTTACAATCACCAGAAGTCGTAAGATACTTAGAAATAAACCTAACAACAGAGGCGAACGTCCTGTGCTCTGAAAACTATAAACACTGATGAAGGAAATTGAAGATGCAATGGAAAGACATTTCATCCTCATGGATCAGAAGAATAAATATTGTTAAAATGTCAACACTACCTACAGTAATCTACACATTCAATGCAACCCCTATCAAAATACCAACAGCATTATTTACAGAACCAGGACAAACAATTCTAAAATTGGTATGAAGCTATAAAAGATCATGAATAGTCAAAGCAAACTTGAAAAAGAAAAGCAAAGCCTGAGGCATCACAATTCTGGACTTCGAGTTATATTACAAAGCTGTAGTGATCAAGGTATTATAGTACTGGTATAAAAATACACACATAGATCAATAGGACAGAATAGAAAACCCAGAAATGAGCCCACAAGTATATGGTCAATTTCTATTTGACAAAGCAAGAAAGAATATCCAATGGGAAAGACAAACTCTTCAACAAATAGTGTTGGAAAAGCTGGAGGACAGCCTGCAAAAGATTGAAAATGGACCACTCTTTTTTATAGCATACACAAACATAAATGCAAAATATTTGAAGACCTAAATGTGGGACAGGTAGTCATCAAAATCCTAGAGAGAACACAGGCAGTAACCCCTTTGACGTCGGTTATAGAAACTTCTTTCTAGATATGTCTCCTGAAGCAAGGGAAACAAATGTAAAAATAAACAATTTGAAATACAATAGTTTCAAAAGCTTCTGCACAGTGAAGGAAATAATAAAAAAAAAACTTAAAAGGCAACTATGGAGTGGGAGAAGATATTTGCAAATGACATATATGATAAAGGGTTAGTATCCAAAATATATAAAGAACTTATCAAACTCAAAACTCTAAAACAAAATAATTCAATTAAAAATTGGCAGAAAACATGAATTGACATTTTTTCTAAAGAAGACATACAGATGACCAACAACAGACACATGAAAAGATGCTCAACATCATTCATCATCAGGGAGATACAAATCAAAACCACAATGAGATAGTACCTCATGCCCATCAGAATGGCTAAAATCAACAACACAAGAAACCACAGGTCTTGGCAAGGATGTGGAGAAAGGGGAACTCTTGCACTGTCCGTGGGAATGCAAGCTGGTGCACCCACTTTAGAAAACAATATGGAGTTTCTTCAACAAGTTAAAAATAGAACTACCCTATGATCCAGCAATTGCATTTCTAGGAGTTTCCCCAAAGAGTGAAAAAAATACTAATTCAAAGGGATAGTTGCACCCTGACATTTCTAGCAGCATTATCAACAATTATCAACAATACTCAAACTGCCAAAGTATCCATTGACTGATGAATGAATAAAGAAGAAGTGGTATAAATATATACAGTTACATATTAGCAAGACATTAAAAAATGAATTTTCACCTTTTTCAGCAACCTGGATGGAATTAGAGATGGAATTAGATGATTCAGAGATAGGCAAATACCATATGAATTCACTTATATACAGAATTTATGAAACAGAACAGGGAGCAAAGGGGAAGGGGGCAGGAACCAAGAAACAGGCTCTTAATTATATAGAACACATTGATGGTTACAAGAAAGGAAGTGGGTGAGGGCAAAGTTTAAATAGGTGATGGGGATTAAGGAGTGCAATTTTGGTGATGAGCATCAGGTTTTGCCTGGAAGTGTTGAGTCACTATATTGTATACCTGAAATTCATGTTACACTGTATGTTAACTAACTGGAATTCAAATTAAAAACTTCATAAAAAAGTAAATGCTTCATAAAACAAAAAACAAAAAACAACAAAAAAAAATCCTCATAGAATGCAGAAAAACACAAAAGATTATGTGCTGTATATTTAAATTGATATGAAATTTGGAATAGATATTACTAATTTATTTTTGTAGATATCAGATCAGTCATTGCCTGGGGCAGGGGCTGGAAAGAATATCTTTTAAAGGGGAATTGAATATAAAAAAACACCCAAAGGAACTTTATAAAGTGATACAAATTTTATTTTCTTTCTTTAATTTTTTTTTTCCAATTTAAAATTAACTTAGTTAACATATGGTGTATTGTTAGCTTCAGGAGTAGAATTTAGTGATTCCTCAGTTGCATATAGCACCCAGTGTTCATTATATCAAATGTCCTCCTTAATGCCCATCACCCAACTATTCCACCCTCCCACCAACCCCCCTCTAGCAACCCTCAGTTTGTTCTCTATAGTTAAGAGTCTCTTATGGTTTGCCTCTCTCTCTGTTTTCATCTTATTTTATTTTTCTTTCTCTTCCCCCATGTTCATCTGTTTTGTTTCTTGAATTCCACACATGAGTGATATTTGATTGTCATTATAAGTAGATAGCTACATACATTTGTCAAATTCCCAAAATTTTCTACTTAAAATCTGGGTATTTAACTATATGTAAATTATATCTCAATAAATAAAAGATTAAAAAAGTATATATTAAGAAAGTTACAATTTCCATTCTTTTTTTTAAGGTTTTATTTATTTGTGAAAGAGAGCATGCACAAGCAGAGGGCGCAGCAGGAAGAGGGAGAAGCAGGCTCTCCACTGAGCAAGGAGCCCTATACATGACTCAGCCACAAGACCTTAGATCATGACCTGAGCTGAAAGCAGATGCTTAACCAATGGAGACACCCATGTGTCCCCACAATTTCCATTCTTTATAATTACTGAATAATTGTTTATAAGAAAGGTAGTACTAGTAGTTTTTATAAAGGAGAATATGCATTTTGGAAGATCTATATGTTTTTTTTTCTTTTGAATTCATATTATGGAATATAGAGCTTGGAGCTAAGGATTATTCTTGAGAGAAGATATTTTTGGAGGAAATTTTATGATCCATTCACCATCTAGAATGGAAGCCAATGGTCCATAGATGTACTACTGTTAGTTATACCTGTCAGGCCAAAGCCTGAGCTTTGCATCAGGAAATTTATTTTATCCCTTCAAATACATTTCCTGTTGGCATAATAACCATTAGCTTGTTTTCTAAGCAGGGTGGATGTTTCATTTCTTTTATTTCAAAAATGGTTGATTCTTTAAAACCAATTCAAGAAAACTTAAAAAGCCAAGTCCCAGCTTCAGAAAAATAGTTGAAAAGTTTAACTTGTGTAACTTGAATATATGAGAACAAAATGATTAATCAATAGTGTCTGTAGCCATGGTTGCCTGAGGATGTTAACAATGTTACACTATAGTGAAGTAATGATACACAAATTGAGACTTCTCCAAGGGAAATAATATTCCTCAAGCCAAAGTGGCTTTTGGTTTCCACAGAGCAGCATAAAGTACCATACATGGATACCACAAAGATAATTTAGCAGAACCAATGAAAGAAACTTAGAACACTTGGGTTGGAGAAAGAGAACCTGTATATTTATCTTTCAATAGCGCCAATGTATAAAGAATGCATTTTGGGCAAATGTACAATATGAGCACTGAAAATCTCATTAGGGCATGAAGCAAGGACAGCCATTTGGTTTTTGAACTTTTATTAGGTGCTGGGGTCTATTTCAAGTATTTTATAGACATTAACTCATTTAATCCCTTGAAGTGGGTCATGATTTTATTATTTGAATTTTACAGATTAGTTGTTTGAGACTCTGAGAGCTTGAGTAACTTGAACATATCACTGAAATATGAGAAACCTACTAAATAAGCAGGACTTGACAAGGCCACCCAAAAATCATACTAATACTTTTCCCAAGTTCTTTAGGGAGACGACACTAAAGACAGATTCCAGAGGAGCTGCATTAGGTTGTAGTTATATCAGTGCTTTTTATATTAGGTTTTAATTGCTGCTATAACAAATTACCACAAATACAGCAGCTTAAAATGACAACTGTTTATTATTTCACAGTTTGCACATGTCAGAAGTCCAGGTGGGCTCAACTCAGTTCTCTTCATACATTGTCACAAGGCCAAAATCAGGTTGTCCCAAAGAATGGGATCTTATTGACAGGTTCTGGGGGAGAATCTGATTCCAGTTCATTCAGGTTGTTGGCAGAGTTCAATTCCATAGGACTGTAGAACTGAGGTCCCCATTTCCTAGATGACTATCAGCAGGAATTATTGTCAGCTCCTAGAGTCTACCCACATTCCTTGGTTCATGGCCTCCCTCTTTTTCAAAGCCAGCAACCATGTGTTGATTTCATCTTGTGTGTTGAATCTCTCTGATTTCCACCACTGACTTCCTCTTTTGCCACCAGCAGGAAAATTCTTCACTTTAGGAGCTATTATCTAATTGGGTCAGGCTCACACAGATAATCTACAGATCTTAAGGTCAAATGACTTGGGACTTTAATTATATCAGCAATATTCTCTGGAACAGTGTTTGATTGCTGGGGGTCATAAACCTTGGTAAAGAATCTTTAGAATTCTGTGTACCATACCTTTGGTCTTAGTTACTTGAGTACGTTCATAAAGGTAAAGTAGAGGACATGGAAGTAATTGTAGAAATAAAGAGAATGCATTGCGAGTGTTGAACCACACTTGCATCCCTTAATAAATGCCACCTGGTCATGGTGAATAATCTTTTTAATGTACTGTTGTACATTTTTGTAATCTTTTTAATGTACTGTTGGATCCTATTAGCTAGGATCTTGTTGGGAATCTTCACATCCATATTCATCAGGGATATTGGTCTGAAATTCTACTTTTTGGTGGGGTCTTTGCCTGATTTGGGGATCAGGGTAGTGCTGGCTTCATAGAAAGAGTCTGGAAGTTTTCCTTCTGTTTCTACTTTTTGAAACAGCTTAGGGGGAACAGATATTATTTCCTCTTTGAATGGTTGGTAGAATTCTCCAGGGAATCCATCAGGTCCTGGGCTCTAGTTTTTTGGGAGGTTTTTTGATCACTGCTTCAATATTGTTACTAGATATTGGTCTATTCAGGTTGTCCATTTCTTCCTGATTCAGTTTTGGAAGTTTATAGGTTTCCAGGAATGCATCCATTTCATCTAGGTTGCTTAACTTATTGACATATAACTGTTGATAATAATTTGTGATGATTATTTCTAGTCGTGATCTCTCCCTTTTCATTCATAATTTAATTAATTTGGGCCTTCTCTTTTCTTTTGGATTAGTTTGGGCAGTGGTTTATTGATCTTATAGATTCTTTCAAAAATCCAGTTTCATTGATGTGTTCTACTGTATCTCTAGTTTCTATCTCATTAATTTCTGCTCTAGTTTTGATTATTTCCCTTCTGGTGCAAGGGGTTGGCTTAATTTGTTGTTGATTCTCCAGATCTTTAAGGTGTAAAGAGAGCTGGTGTATTATGGATTTTTCCATTTTTTTTCAGGGAGGCTTGGGTTGCTATGTATTTCCGCCTTAGTGCCACCTTTGCTGTATCCCATAGGTTTTGGACTAAAGTGTCTTCATTCTCATTGGTTTCCATGAATTGTTTAAATACTTCTTTGATTTCCTGGTTGATCCAAACATTCTTAAGCAGGGTGGTCTTTAGCTTCCAAGTGTTTGAATTCCTTCCATACTTTTTCTTGTGGTTGAGTTCCAGTTTCAAAACATTGTGGTCTGAGAATATGCAGGGGGTAATCTCCATCTTTTGTTATCAGTTGAGCCCTGAATTGTGACCCAGAATGTGGTCTATTCTGGAGAAAGTTCCATGTGTGCTCAAGAAGAATGAGTATTATCTTGTTTTAGGATGGAATGTTCTGTATATATCTTTGAGGTCCATTTGGTCCAATGTGTCAATCAATGCTCTTGTTTCTTTATTGATTTTCTGCTTGGATGATATGTCTGTTGCTGAGAGTGGTCTATTAAGATCCCCTACAATTAATCTATTCATATCAATATTACTCTTTATCTTGATTAATAGTTGTCTTATGTAGCTGACTGCTCCTATATTGGGGGCATAAATATTTACAATTGTTGAATCTTCTTGGTGGATAGACTATTTAAGAATGATGTAGTGTCCTTCTTTATCTTTGACTACAGTCTTTAGTTTAAATTCTAATTTATCTGATATGAAAATTGCTACCTAAGCTTTCTTTTGAGATCCATTGGCATGAACAATTCTTCTCCATCTCTTCACTTTCAGTCTGGATGAATCCTTAGGTTCAAAAATGGGTCTCCTGTAGGCAACATATCAACAGGCCCTCTCATTTTATCCAATCTGCAACCCTGTGCTGTTTTACAGGAGCTTTTAGGCTGTTCACATTGAGAGTGGTTATTGAAAGATATGCTTTTATGGACATCATGTTGCCTGTGAAGTCCTTGTTTCTATAGATTGTGTCTGTAAATTCCTGTTCCTTGACACTCTTGTGTTCTTTCTTCTTTTACAGCACCCCCCCCCCCTTAATATTTCTTGTAGTGCTGACTTGGTGGTCACATACTCTTTTAAACCATGCCAATCTTGGAAGCTCTTTATCTCTCCATCCATTTTGAATGTCAGCTTTGCTGGATAAAGTATTCTTGGCTGCATGGTCTTCTCATTTAGTGCCCTGAATATGTCTTTCTAGCCCTTTCTGGCTTGCTGTGTTTCTGTGGACTGGTCTGATATTATTCTGATGGACCTTCCTCTGTATGTAAGGAATCTCTTCCCCCTTCGCTGCTCTCAAAAGCTCTTGTCTGAAATTATGATTCATCAGTTTCACAATCAAGTGCCTCGAGGTCTTTCTAGATTTGTTGATTTTTCAGGGTGGTATTTCTACCTGTAGGACACAAACGTTTGTTCCATTCCCCAGATTGGAAAAATTTTCATGGAGAATTTGTTCAACTATATCTTCTAGTCTTCTTTATTTCTTTCTCCACCCCCTCAATGATCCCAATAATTCTGACATTGAAACTTTTCATGGAGTCATTTATTTCCCTAATTCTGTTTTCATGGCTTCTAAGCTGTTTGTTCCAGGCCTCCACTTGATCTTTTTTCTCTATCAGTTTTTCCTCTAGATTACTAATTCTATCTTCTGCCTCATTTACCCTAGCTGTTAGAGTATTTAATTTAGATTGGACTCATTGATAGCATTTTAAATTTCTTCTAAGGTGGCTTTCACCTCTGACCTAATTGATTCCATTTTCTCACTAACAGTTTTCTCCAACCTAGCCATTGCCTGGATAATTGCTACCCCGAATTCCCTTTCTGACATACTGTTTATGTCCATATCCAATAGCTGTCATGGAGAGGGCAGTCTCTGAATTTTTCCTCTGTTGGGTGTTCCTTCTCTTAGTCATTTTGGTGAGAGGTGCTTGAGGGGATGTGTAGCTGGATGTATCAACCATGATCCAGGCAAGGTGCACACTGGAATGTTTCTGAGCAATCAGAAGTCACCACTAAAAAGAAAGAAGAAAGAAAAAAAGAAAGAGAGAGAAAGAGAGGGACAGAAAAAAAAAGAAGACCCAGCCATAATGGGCCCCAAAGGAAAGATTTATAAGGCATACAAAGAGAAATGGTTGAACAAAAGACTGACAATTGTAAATGACAAGAAAAAAAAAAAAAAGAACCCAGCAAAAATTAGCCCCAAGAATAAGATTGATATAATACCAGAACAAAAACAAATACACAGAATCACTGACAGAAGAAAAAGATGGGAGTATGGTTATAAATCTTTGTTGTGGGGGAGGTAGATTATTTTGATTCTTCCTGGGTGTATCTTGATATTTTTGTAAAAGAACTCAACTTTCCAGAGATAAAGGGATATTAAAACTGGTTTATATATAGGGGTAGTATTGAATAGGGAAAAAGGATTACCTTAAACCTTATATCTATATGTATATTAAAAAAATAGAAAAGAAAAAGAAAAATACAAGTATATGTATGAAAAAAGTTCAAGGTAAAATGCTATTATGGAATATGTTGTATTGAACCTCTGGTTGTAATGGTAAGTAGGTTACAAAATATTAAAAAGTACAAGAATAGAAAGAACTTAAAATAAAAAGTTGTATCTATGAAATATACAGGTTTTAGGGCAATACCAGAAGCTTAATATATTGTTTTCCCCTGATATTGGGGTTTTACAGTTTTATGGGGACTCTGTGGTGGTTGTCCTCTCATTCTTTTGGCTGGCTTTCTAGGGGAGAGGTCTGCCATGTTGTTTTTCAGTCAGTCTTCCTTGGGTTGAGTCCTCCTGCTCCCTATCAAGGGGCTGGGCTCTGTGGAAACCGGTTTTTCATGCTTTTGTTCTCTGGAGATTTTTGTTCTTTGGTGGCTTTTTGCAGCTCTTTAGAGGTTTAGTGGAAAGCAGCTCAGTCTGCTGAAGCCTCAATCTGCTCCTTTCTTGTTGGTCCAGAACACACAGACTCCCCCTCTTTAATCTCCACTGAGCCATGCAACCGCCCACAGGCAGTGTATGTCCTCAGCCACCATCTCAGGGGTTGCCCAAAGCAATCAATGTGATAGAACAAATCAATAAGACAAGAGAGAAGAACCACATGGTCCTCTCAATTGATGCAGAAAAAGCATGTGATAAGACAAGACATCTGTTCCTGTTTAAAACTATTCAAAATGTAAGGATAGACATTCCTCAACTTCATAAAACCTATCTATGAAACATCATCCTCAGTGAATATCATCCTCAATGGAGAAAAGCTGACAGCCTTCCCTTTGAGATCAGTAACATGACAAGGATGTCCACCTCGCCACTGTTGTTCAAAAAAGTACTAGAAATCATAGCAACAGCAATCAGACAACAAAAACAAATAAAAAATATTCAATATGGCAGGGAAGAAGTCAAATTCTCTCTCTTCTCAGATGACATGATACTTTATATGGAAAACCCAAAGGATACCACCCCAAACTACTAGAACTCATACCGCAATTCAGTAATGTGCCAGAATACAAAATCAATGTACAGAAATCAGTTACTTTCTTATACACTAAAAATGAAAACACAGAAAGGGAAATTAGAGAATTGGAACCATTTACTATAGCACCAAGAACAGTAAGATACCTGGGAATAAACCTTACCAAAGAGGTAAAGAGTCTGTACTCAAGGAACTACAGAACGCTCATGAAAGAAATTGAAGAAGACACAAAAAGTTGGAAGACCATTCTATGCTCATGGATCAGAAGAATAAACATTGTTAAAATGTCTATACTGCCTAGAGCAATCTAGACTTTCAGTGCCATTCCAATCAAAATTCCACCGGCATTTTTCAAAGAGCTGGAACAAACAATCCTAAAATTTGTATGGAACCAGGAAAGACCCCCACATTGCTAAGGAAATGTTGAAAAAGAAAAATCAGAAGTGGGGACATCACATTGCCTGATTTCAAGCTTTACTACAAGGCGGTGATCACCAAGACACCATGGTACTGGCACAAAAACAGATGCATAGACCAGTGGAACAGAGTAGAGAGCCCAGATATGGACCCTCAACTCCATGGTCAAATAAACAAGGCAAGAAAAAATACCCAGTGGAAAAGGACAGTCTCTTCATTAAATGGTGCTGGGAACATTCGACAGCTATGTGTAGAAGAATGAAACCTGACCATTCTCTTATACCATACACAAAGATAAAATCAAAATGGATAAAAGACCTCAACGTGAGGCAGGAATCCATCACAATCTTAGAGAAGAACATGGGCAGTAGCCTCTTCGACATTAGCCATGGCAACTTCTTTCAAAACATGTCTCCAAAGGCAAAGGAAAAAAAGGAAAATGAACTTTTTGGACTTCATCAAGATCAAAAGCTTCTGCACAGCAAAGAAAACAGTCAACAAAACAAAGAGGCAACCCATGGAATGGGAAAAGATATTCGCAAATGACACTACAGACAAAGGACTGATACCCAAGATTTATAAGGAATTCCTCAAACTCAACACACACAAAACAAATAATCACGTCAAAAAATGGGCAGAAGACATGAACAGACACTTCTCTAAGGAAGACATACAAATGGCTATCAGACACATGAAAACATGTTCATCATCATTAGCCATCAGGGATATTCAAATCAAAACCACATTGAGGTACCACCTTACACCAGTCAGAATGGCCAAAACCAATAAGACATTAAACAACAAGTGTTGGAGAGGCTGTGAAGAAAGAGGAACCCTCTTACACTGTTGGTGGGAATACATGTTTCTGCAGCCACTTTAGAAAACAGTGTGGAGATTCCCTAAGAAATTAAAAATAGAGCTACTCTTTAAGAAATTAAAAATAGAGCTACCCTATGACCCTGCAATTGCACTACTGGGTATTTACCCCAAAATACAGATGTAGTCAAAAGAAGGGCCATCTGTACCCCAATGTTCATAACAACAATGGTCATAGTCACCAAACTGTGGAAAGAAGCAAGATGCCCTTCAATGGACAAGTGGCTAAAGAAGATATGGTCCATATATACAATGGAGTATTATGCCTCCATCAGAAAGGATGAACACCCAACTTTTATATCAACATGGATGGGACTGGAAGAGATTATGCTGAGTGAACTAAGTCAAGCAGAGAGTCAATTATCATATGGTTTCACTTACTTGATGAGCATAAGGAATAACATGGAAGACATTGGGAGATGGAGAGGAGAAGTGAGTGGGGGGAAATAGGAGGGGGAGAAAAAACATGAGAGGGTGTGGACTCTGAGAAACAAACTGAGGGTTTTGGAGGGGAGGGGGTTGGGGGTGGGTGAGTCTTTTGGTGGGTATTATGGAGGGCACATATTTCATGGAGCACTGGGTATGGTGCATAAACAATGAATTTTGGAACACTGAAAATAAAATAAAATTAAATTAAATTAAAAAAATAAATAAAGGGAATGTTGATGGCATTAAACACTTAATTTTAGTTTTAATTTATTTAAAGTATGATTTTGTCAAAAATAAAGAGCAATCACAAGACAATGATATTCCAACTAGGCACCCTTAGGATGGGCACTTTTTTCCTCTTTCTCTTGGCTTTTATAAAATTGAGATGTAATTGATATAACATTGTGTAAGTTTAAGGTATACAACATAATGATTTGTATATATTTATAATAGAGTTTGATTGCTGTTTTAATGTTAGCTAACACTTCTATTATGCCACATGGTAACCATTTCTTCTAGTGGTAGAAACAATTATGATCTAGTCTCTTAGCAAATTGTATGTTTATAATACAGTTTTGTTGTCTGTGATCCTTGTACTCTGTATTAGATTTCTAGGGCTTTTTAACCTATTAGTTGCAAGTATGTACCTTTAAATGACTTCTCTCCCTTTTAGGTAACCATCATTCTGCTCTGGGGTTTTTAGTTCCTTTTTTCCCTTGTAAAGTTTCCACATACAAGTGATGTCATACAGTATTTGTCTTTGTCTGTCTGACTTACCTCACTTAGAATAATATCTTTCGGGTCCATCCATGTTGTAAATGGCAGGATTTCCTTTTTTCTTATGGCTGAGTAGTATTCCAGCACACGTGCGCACACGTGGGTGTATGTATGCCTCATCTTCTTCATCCATTCTTCTGTTGATGGACACTTAGGATGACAGTTTTAATAGTAATTAAGCAGGTTTCAGTAAAACCAAATTGAGTCACGAATTCAACCAATTAACATTCAACTTTTAGTGTAAATTTTAATCTCTGTGCGTATGGACTGTGATGGCTAAACTACACAGGAACTAAAGAGCTGGGATAACCTCACTTTCTTCAATTCAGTCTCACAGGGTGATGTTCAAAGCATTGTCTAGTCTGGGCTTGCATCTGAAGGCTCTGAGGAGGCATTTGCTTCCAAGCTCATTCACATTGTTGGCTGAATGCAGTTTCTTGTGGCTGTAGAGCTGAGGTCCCTGTTTCTTTTCTTGCTCTTAGCTATGAGCTTCTCTCAGCTCTCCTCATCATGTTGCTCTCCAGCTTCATACCAGTGACAGCACACTGAGTCTTTCTCATGCTTTAAATTATTCTGACTTTTCCTTCTGTTGCATCTTTTTTCTTCAACCAGAGAAAGTGCTCTGCCTTCAAGGGTTGATGTGATTAGATTGGGTCCACCTGAATAATCCAAGGTAATCCTTCTATTTTAAATTCTGTAACTTTAATGACATCTCTAGTCTCTTTTGCTATGTAACACAACATAGTCACAAGATGTGAGGATTAGGTTTTGGACATTTTAAGAGACCATTGCTTTCCAGAAATGATGGAAAATAAAACAATGAATTAATTTAGGGTGAAGTTGTAAAGCATAAATGCTTGCTAGGAAGTTTGTAAATCATTTTCCAGACTAGGCAGTACTGCACCATTGAAATATTTTGATCTTTAAGAAAAATTACTTGGCATGCTATTTAGAGGTTCAACTGGAGGCAAACTAGAGGCAGAGATCTAGCTAGGAATTTATTGCATAATTCAGGTAAGAAATGTAGATGACTTGGAGCACCTCATGTGAAGGGCAAGGGCCTCAGTTTTCATTTGTTTGTTTGTTTTTACCTGGTACATTTCTCACCCAGAACTCTACTCAAGTTTCAGATCTTAGTGTCCTTTTCTCAAAGAACACTTGCAGGTAAACCTTCCCCTAATCTACAATAGCATCTCCACTCTTTGTATTAGGGTATTAATTGTCTATCTTCCCTGTTAGGTTTCTTTTGATTATCTTCCCTGCTGCTCTTTCAGGTCTATGAAAGAAGATATTGGTTCTATCTGTTTCACTTTTGTAAAACTGGCACTTAACAATGTATTGATTGAAAATTACTAAGTGATTTAGTTTCCAGTTTGGCCATTTGAGTAGGGAGCTAAGTTATGAACTGAAGTAGGAGATATATTTCTGTAATGCTTCATTCCCTTCCTAATGTATAACATTGACTTTGCCTTAATTCCATTGCCTAAACACTTCTGAACTTTGCACAAACTTTAAAACCAACTGAGAATTGCATGCCTCAAGTGATGATATTAATCTCTGTGGCCCACATTTTATTTTTTTACCATATTTCTTTTATTCCAGTTACTCCACAATACGGTGTATATGTATGTATGTGCATGCATATGCACATGCGTGCATGTGTGTGTGTTTAAGGCCATTGTGCTTGTCCATGTGAAATGAGGATTGGTACACATTAATGAAGTGTTTAGCAATAACACTCAACATTTTTAATATGCTTCTAATGATAAAATCTGATTTAAAAGGATTACTTCATGATGGGAAAGTTGATTTTTATAGACCCATCAATGCTTAATTTAGTAATTATTATTCAGGTAGCATTTTCAGGCTGAAACAACTGAAAGAAGGATCTCACTTTGTAATTATCAGATATGGACCTGACCAACTGACAAAGAGAGTGACAATGAAAGAGTATATTGATTTCCTTTAACCGGCTTAAGACATTACCATATCATCACTTCTAAGCCCTCACTTCAGAATGTTTGTCTTCTTTGCACAAGTTCCCTATAACTCTTTTCAGTTTGTCACCTTATTAGCACAGTTTTGCTTTTATTTATTTTTTATTTTTTTATTTTTTAACTGTGTGAGCAACTGTATAATCTAATATAAATGTTTTATGAACTAGTATTGTCAGTTACTAATGCTTTATAGAAATGCACACTGGGTGATATAATGATTTAAAGTTTAAAATACGCTGAATAGAACTATGTTCTAATAAGTATTTCAGAAGTTGAATAGACTGAAGTTCAGAGGACAAATGCTTTTTAAACAAAATTATTCATTTCATTTCCCCTGTTTGAAATGATTATTTAAAAGCTTTCATTCAAGCTAAAAAGGATTTCCTTTGTCTTAATTGTTCTTACAGTTAATTGTAGTGAAATACCTACTGTTTTGAACAATGATGCTACACAGTAATGAGGTTTATGCTAATTATATCTTCAGACATCAATATTACAGATAAAAGCCCATAAAATTGCATTTTTCTTTAGTATAAATTTATTATTATAAATATTATTATTATATATAATATATATAATATATAATAATATATATTATATATTATTATTATAAATATTATTATAAATAATATATAATATATAAATAAATATAAATATAAATATAAATAAATATTAACATTTATTTATTTTGCTTACTACACATATTAACTAATATATGAGTGCCTTATAGTCAGCTTTTTAAAACTCCTTCATTGAACCCTAGTTTATTTTATGAGCAGCATGGGGACAATGAGCAGGGCAGTAATTTTTTAATAAGATCAATGGTCTTCCTTCTGGTACATAGCAGATACTTAGAATAAATGCTAGAATGGACTATTTGTCTTTTTCAAAATGTATGCATTTTGGTGGAATTTCGATAGTCTCAGAAAACCATGAAGGTTTTAGAAGATAGCAAAAATAATCCTGGAGCTTGAGTAAATATAAAAGGAATGAATGAGAAACACTGATTATAGGATTTCCCTGCATTTATTTTATATTGAAAAATGGTAGTAAACCCTTTGGGAAATTAGCTTGAAATTTTAACATAAATAAGTTAAATATAATAAAACAGGTGTCTCTGAGACTTGATGGGATGGTATTCAATGAAAACACTGCAATTAAAGATAATCTGTTCAAAAATAGATTTAACAGGAGAAAGAGCATCAGATGTTGCAAAGATACATAGTGAAAAAAATCCATTTATCTTGAGGCAGAAGCATGGTAAGGAGCGATACCAAAATAATGGTGGGAATCTAATATGACCTATTTGATCTAATGGAGGACATGGATGATGGTTTTTAATGCTTATCACACAACTAGAACAATGGTAAAAGAATCTTAATGAAAACCTCAATTTCAAGAAGTATGCCTAAAGTTTTAGTGTTCTGAAAGCAAAGCATATGATGAACTCTTGACTTTCTGAGCAGTTTTACCTGATAGTACTTGAAAAAGTGATAAAGTGATAGCACTTGAAGAAGTGATAAAGTGGAAACAAGATAGTCAAGGACATGTCTCACATGTATTTTAATTTCACTAAAACCTATAGACAGAATGATCTGTGATTATTGTGTGGACTAAGTGCTAAAATATAGATATAGATTATACTGTAAAGGTGTGTTTTTATTCATAACTTGCTGAATAGTTGAACCCAAAGTCTTTACTGGTGAATCACTATTGACCTAAAGAAAGGTCTCTAATGCCTTGTCACAAAACTCTACATTTGTTTCTGTCCCTTTCAATATATTGAGCCATTATCTGAATGAAGACATAATGGTCTTGCTTGTAGAATGTGCTAATGCCTAAATTCCGAGATGGATAACAGGTAAAATGAATCAGAGACTCAAAGATTTCAAGTCAAGAATAGAAGAATGCCATGAAGTAATGAGATGAAATTTAACAGGGATAATTATGAAGTTCTCTATGTTAAAAATGGAAACATTTGTAGAATTTCTACTGCACAGTGGATAACAAGAAATGCCTTAGTATCACAGAATTATTAAAAGGACTAGTGGGTGGGACGCCTGGGTGGCTCAGTTGGTTGGACGACTGCTTTCGGCTCAGGTCATGATCTCGGAGTCCCAGGATCAAATCCCGCATCAGGCTCCCAGCTCCACGGGGAGTCTGCTTCTCCCTCTGACCTTCTCCTCGCTCATGCTCTCTCTCCCTGCCTCTCTTTCAAATAAATAAATAAAATCTTAAAAAAAAAAGGACTAGGGGGAAAGAGTTAAGATAGCAGAGGAGTAGGGAACCTAAGTTTGTCTGGTCCCTCAAATTCAGCTAGATAATTATCAAATCATTCTGAAAACCTGAGAAATCAGAGATCTGAGAAAAGAAATGCTGCAACTCTATAAGTAGAAAAGCAGCCACTTTTTGGAAGTAGGAGGTACAGTGGCTTGAATCTGGTGTGGTATATCTGAGGATACAGCAGAGGAGAGGAAGCCTGCTTAGGGAGACTACCACAAAGTATTATAAGCAGTGGAGTGCAAAATCTGAACTTTTAGAAGTCTACTACAATGGGGGGTATCCCTGGTTTAAAGGTGCTCAGATGGCAAAATGGGGCAGAATCCCAGGTGGGACAGCCTTGTTTCAGGATCCCTGGGGTAGCAAGAAGAACAGGTGGTGTATGAGTGTGGCAGTTTCTAATCAAAGGAGCAGGGAAGCTGGCAGTTTCTAATCAAAGGAACAGCAAGTTTAGGTGCTGGCTTTCTGCTCTATATTGCTGTAAACTGCAAATTGCTGCATGGTCATGTGACTGCTTTCCTGGGAGGGGTCTAGGAAAAGGCAGAAATGTGGCAAGAACTCCTTCCCTCCCCCAGGAGGAATAGTAGGGTTCAGTGTCACAAGAATCCATAAAATTTGAAGTTCTGAAACTTAGCCATTAGCCTGAGATTAAACACACACACACACACACACACACACACACACTCCATCATATGCTGGGTAAACACAGAGCTCTGACAGAAACCAGAGACTTGTGGTGGGTATTAAGGAGGGCATGTATTGCATGGAGCACTGGGTGTTGTACATAAACAATGAATCTTGGAACACTGCATCAAAAACTAATGAGGTATTTTATGGTGACTAACATAACACAATTTAAAAAATAAATTAATTAAAATTTAATTTAATTTAATTAGTTAAAATTAAGTTTAATTAAAATTAAAACACGATTAAAAAAGAAAGAAATCAGAGAGATAAGAATGATTGACAGCTTTTCTGTGAAGGCTCACTGAGTGTGTGTGGGGGAGGGGGGGACATGAACCTTTAACGTCAGGGTTAGAGAGTCAGACACCACCATACTCATCCCATACTTTGGTGCTGAAAGCCTTCAGGGAGCAAAACACCAGATGGTGGAATCCAGATCTACTTACACTGAGCAAGGGAGGTACATTTACAATAGGGCAAGTATACCTGAGAATCCGTGAAACAGGCCCCTCCTCCAGAAGACCCATATAAACAACTGGCTGTCAACAAGTTTAATAATCAGAGAAGGCTGGACATTTTCAGCTTCTGGGGAAAATATTGTATAACATTCTTTCTTTTATTTAGTCTTTCAGTATTATTTCTTCAGTAATTTTCTTATCAAATCTTTTTTTATTCTTTTAAAATTTTTATTGTTATGTATACATTTTACTTACTTTTTTCCTTTCATTGTCTTTTATTTTATATATATATATATATATATGTATATATATGTGTGTGTGTGTGTGTATATGTATGTATGTATATATTTATATATATATATATTATTTTTTCCTTTCTTATTTTGGAATATAGTTTCTTTTAACAAGCAGACCAAAACACACCCAGGATCTAGTTTTTTTGTTTTTGTTTGATTTTTTTCCTGTTGTTGTTGTTGTTGTTGTTTTTCTCTTTCTTTCTTTTTTGTCTTTTCTGGACAAAATGACAAGGTGGAAAAATTCACCCCAGAAGGAACAGGAGGTAGTACTCACTGCCAGGATTTAATTAAAATGATATAATTAAGATGTCTGAACCAGAATTTAAAATAAAAAATATAAAGATACTATCTGAGCCTGAAGAAAGTATAGAAAACACTAGAGAATCCCTTACTGTAGAAAGAAAAGAGCTAAAATCTAGCCAGGCCAAAATTTAAAATGCTGCTACTGAAATGCAGTTCCAAGTGGAGGTTATAAAAATAAAGATGAATGAAACAGAAAAGAGAATCAGTGATATAGAAAATAAAATGATGGAAAATAAGGAAGCTGAAAAGAAGAAAAAAAAAGCTGTCAGATCATGAAGGGAGACTTAGAGAAATCAGCAGTTCCATAAAACAAAATAAGAACTGAATAACAAGGTTCCTAGAAGATGAGGAGTGGGAGAAAGGGGCAGAGGGTTTATTTGAACAAGTTATGGCTATGAACTTCATTAATCTGGAGAAAAAACAGGCATTCAAGTAAAGGAGACACAGAGAATAGGGGGCCAGACCATTCCTAAAGCACTCTGGTAAATTTTGTGTACCCCTCATTTTTACTGATGAACTGCTCCTGTCCAGAGGAGAAGGCCTGTGTAATATCATGTGACATGAGGAATGATCGAAGAAAATAAGGTTATTATTTCTAGAAAAGAAGAAAGTTAAAAAGGATACAAAACTTGCCTTTATTTGTTTTAAGAACTGTCTTGTGGAAGATGGATTAAACTTCCTCCATAATTTTAGTACCTAGAATGATCTAGTATATAATAGATACTACAAAAAAGTGTTAAAATAATTCATTCATTGAAAAATTATTTGTTGAGCTACTCATTTGTGCCAGGTATTATTTTAGGTGCTAGAAAAACAGCTTTTACAAAATAGATACAGTACATGCCCTTACATAATTACATTCCAGTCCGAGGAGAGAGACAATAAGTGGAACAGATAATTACATAATATAATGTCAATGAGGGAGGTAGTTGAGTGCAGTGGTTATAAAAGGAAGCTTTGGAGCTAGACTGTTGGACTTCAAATTCATACTTACTGGCTCTATGACCTTGTATAAATTAGCTGTTCTTTTTGTGCTTCAGTTTTCTCACATGCAAAATAAGCATATTAATAATTCCTACCTCAAAGAGTTTTGTGAGGCCTAAATGAGTGATTCCATGTAAAATTCTGTGGCCAGTGCCTGGCTTATAGTAAGTATTCAATAAGTAATATCCATTATTATTATAGTACTAAGTGTTTTAAAGAAACATAAGGAATGGAAAGTTGACAGATGAAAGAATATAAAAATGAACATTATTCCAGAGAGGGAAATGTGGAATGCAGGCAGATTGTAATTGTGATGTGTTCTAGCTCTACACCTTTCTATATGTTCATTTTCCAACATTATCTCCTCTCCTTTGTTTGCCTGGGTGATCTCTATCTTTTGAAGCCAAGGTTAGGTTGCACCTTTCCTAGAAAACTGAATGGATCCACTTAATACTAGAATTAACTACCCCTTTCTCTATGCTGCTTCTTTTTTTATTACAATGTGTTATTTTCAAATGTATGAGGTTTAAGGCATAATGGTTAAGATCTCAGGTTTTGGAGTCAGAACTGAGTTTGATTTACCAATCTGTCACGTACTGGTTATTTTACTCTGAATATCACTAAAGAACTCCAATCTTTGGTTTCCTCATTTGTAAACTGGGGATACTTTTATATACTCTACAAGGTATTTTTAAGAATTTAACAAGAAAATGTTTGCCTCAGACAGTAAAATATTTCAATCCCAGTTCTGCCACTACATTTTGGGGATTTGGATAAGCCATTCAACTTCTCAGAGCTTCATTTTCCTAATCCATAAATAAGGAGAATAGGACTTTTTCAATGGAGTTACTATGAGAATTAGAAATATAAAGCACCTGGAACATAGTAGGCTTTCAAAATATGTGTGCCCAGTTTAATTAGGTTAACAATTAGAGCTTTTAAGTGGTGAAGTGTATTGCCTTCTGAAGCCATAAGCTCCTTGTCACTGGAAGTGTTTACAGTAGATGGCAGTATACTGGAGATATTTTGGGGAGGATTCCTGCAGTGCCTAGAGAATGGGTGAGGTCAGGGCTTCCCAAACTTAGATCCATGGACCAGCTGCCCCATTACCATCAAGTCTAATTTAATAGGTCTAGGATGAGAACGACTAATCTAGATGATGACTATATTGTCTCCTGATCAAAGGTTAATGATTCTGTAAGTCAGAGTTCAGTTCATAAGTCATGTGCTTAGTTAATTCCATCAAATGAGCTTGTCTCTACATCCTTCCTACCCAGGCTTCCACCCTTCATACCCGCAAAATTATTAAATGGTTTCTTAATTAAATAAGTCCAAGAAAAATTATTTTAATTTATGTTATTTATTCATCAGTCAAGTTAAACTAGAATCAGGCTATTAAGAGACATCCAAGAATTATAATTTCTTAATGAGTCATAGAATTAGTTGACATTAGTTTTTTTTTCACATTATTAAATAGGCTTTTTGCTTAATGTTATGCTGCTATTATCAAAGTATTTAGGCATTTTCTCAGATCTGAAGTTGCAAAATTACAGTGTAGCCAAATAAACCATGACACAGCATATTCAGAAAATAAGAGCACATATATCACATGATGTTGGATAAAAACCTTTTTCCTGCTGCACGTTAACTTCTCCATATGCAGAATGGGAAAGAGTAAATGAAAATAACATTACTTATAAAGCATTTTAAGTATAAGTGTTATCGTATACTTTGGTATTAATTAATTTTAGTGTTCTTTTTTTTTTGTACTGAGTGATAGTTGGCATCTTGATTTATTTACTATTTTTAAAGATTTTTTTTTTTCACTATTAGAAGGCTTTTATAACAAGGTATGGGAAGTTTAATCCATAGTAGAAAAGTGCTTGGTACTTAATGTATAAAAGACATATGAGGGGTATATTTAGGGAATCTGAAAAAAAGCAATGGAAGTCTAACAAGATGGAATTATTTTGAGAAAAGAAAGTTTCTGTCCAACAGTATGGACTTCTCATTGAAAATATTAAGGGAAAAAGCTGAAGTTTTGAACTCTTCTATTTGGGAAAGTGTTTTTAGAAATTCTTACTTTCAGTTTTGTGTTTGGTATTAGAGCTCCTTACAGCTTCTTTTCCTATCCTTTTAACATGTACATGCATGCACCAGTTATGATAATGCATATCTTTTCAGGGTCTTAAAGAGCCTATTTTGAAGGGCTTTGAAGCATAATTATGAAAAATATTTGTTTATATTCTCTTTTTAGGTCTTTTTGAAGAAGTATCTGCAGACCAAGAAACATCTGGGTTTCATGGGATGCCTGGCTGGTTCAATCAGTAGAGCATGTGAATCTTGCTTTCGGAGTTGTAAATTTGAGGCCCACATTGGGTGTAGAGATTACTTAAAAAATTTTAAAAATTAATAAAGGAAATATTTGGGTTACAAACAAAAGGCACTATAAGCATATTGAATTTTATTATAACTGACAAATCTTATTAGGCTTTTATAACAGTTCCAACTCTTGTTTCTTTATACTTTAATTTTTAGTATGTTTTTTGTCCTAAAGGAAAAAAGTTCTTGGTTATAATTTGACAAATCCACCTGTCTGGTCATTTTTTTCTGTATTATTTAGTTAGTTGCAGAGGGTGGATAAAATTTAATGAGGTAAGAGAGATAATTTATGGGACATCTGGGTGGCTCAGTGGGTTAAGACTTTGCCTTCAGCTCAGATCATGATCTCAGGGTCCTGGGATTGAGCTCCACGTTGGGCTTTCTCCACGTTGGGCTTTTAAAGATAAATTATCTTTAATTGCAATTTGTCACTGAGTACCATGCCACCTTTCTCTCTGCCTGCCTCTCTGCCTACTTGTGATCTCTCTCTCTCTCTGTCAAATAAATACATAAATAAATTATTTTAAAAAAAGAGATAATTTCTTACTAAAAGTAACTAATTCTGCATCATTTCCCATTAAGCCAGAATTAGACAGAAAAATAAATCAGAATTTTTCCACACTGTGGCAGAAGCATTTAATTTTAACTGAATGTCAGATTGTTAAAGATAACAAAGATAGAATATATGCAGAAGCACTCACAAAAAAGTTATGATTCTATTCTAATTATGCCAATTTATTTTTTAAATGAAAGTATTCTCCTGCAATTATTTTGATAAATCCTTTTAAAACTCTCCTTCTCTGTAATGCAGTTAGTATCCCACTGGTAGCTAGTGTAGGTGGTTGCCAGAATTATCTTTATATTCAGTCAATAAGAAGTACATAATTTTGAAAGTGACCACATAAAGGATGAGAACACCTACTTCCTTTGAGGAGTTAAGCTAATTGCTTTGTTTCAAAATTGTTTGACCAGTAAGAATTTGTGAAAGGAAGCTCCACCCATAAAATTTTATTAATGTCTGACATCCTTCTAAATTGCTTTTTGCTGCTGTATTTTGATTGTCTAAACTTTATACTCTTAGTCTTTGAGTTAGTAGGTTGAAGCCTATTTCTTAGATAGGCATACATAGCTGAAATAGTCACCATGTCATTCAATGTCTTGTTTTCTAGGAATAAAAGCTATTTATTTGCTCATTCATTTAAGTGTTTCTGAACACTTATGGCTATTTAAACTACCCAAAGGTAGCTGTTTTGCCTCCAGAAATAAATGTTGCCTTGAATCAATATAATACTCTTTGATTAGTGTCTTGCTCAGTGCTCTTAGAAATCACTTGGATAGTACAATCCATATCCATATTTTAGCATGTTATCCATAAAATAATCAGAACATTTTTGTTAAATATTTTGCTAAAATCAAAATACTTAACATGTGAACACCATGTGTTCTTGAGAATCCTAATTCCAGAGAAACCCTTTTCTCCATTTCTTCTTTAAATGCCTATGAGGTCAATTGTTAAGAAAGTCAAAAATTTATCATATGCTTTGCTTTCAGAACACTGAAACTTCAGGCATATTTCTTGAAATTTTAGTCTCCCTTAAGTTATTATTTTTTTCCCAATGTGCCAGTTGTGTAATAACTATTAGACAGTATCATCTGTAGCCTCCCTGTTTCCAAACAGGTTGTATAGGATTCCCATTTTTAGTTATTTTTTTGTTTCTCCTCACCATGCTTTTGCTTCTAAATTCATGGATTTTTTTTTTCCATTCTGTATTTTTGCAACATCTTATGCTCTTTGTCCTGTTAAATCTATTTTTAACAGATTATTATCTTTAATTGCAATTTGTCACTGAGTACCATGCCATCAAGCCCCAGTGACACTTATTCAACCTATTTAACCTCTTTGTGCGAGAATTTCTAGATGCTTTCATTTGTCATCCATACTCTCACCATTGGTATAAGACAGCTGAGGCTAAAACTATGGCTCCCAAATATCTTCCCTATTATTTTCTCATGATAATTACTGAGATCCTTTCCAAGTGCTTTTCTTGCTTTGTCCTATGCACAAGGAACAGGACATCAGATTCAGGCACGCAATATTTTAAAAGCATTTTCTCTCTTTTTTATAGCCTCAGTTTGAAGTTTTTTAATAAAGTTGGAAAACTTCCTTTCAAACATTTTCCCCGAGGTTTTCCTAAAATGAACCTTATCCCTTATATGGACAAGAAAATAATAATCTGTTCACTGACACTTCTATTTTTAACTCCATCCTGTGTATGAGCTTTCATTTTTCTTTATTGCCTATGGAATAGGGAAGTATTTCTTAAGCCCTTTCTCTCCTTCAAGGAGATCACATTGCACTTAGAACACTAGTAATTGGTGAGCTCCATGGTCATGAATACAAACCTAAAACACACTCTATAGGCCAATGAAACACCATTTCCCTCAGCAATCTTACCTTCTGAACTTCAAGTTGAACTATTATCCTTTATGGTTTCCTTTGAAGATACCCTCCCTTGTGTAAACTGCTCACAGAAACTGCTGCAACAATTGTACAATTTATTAAACCTACTTGACAGCTAGGTCCTTGGCAATGAATGGTACTTTTGGGATGAATGTTATATAATCTTTCAACTTCATTCACAATTTCTACCTTTAAAAAAAAAGATATTATTTATTTATTTGAGAGAGAGAGAACAGAAGGAGGGGCAGAAGGAGAGGGAGAGAATTTGAAGCAGACTCTGTGCTCAACATAAAGCCCAATGAGGGGCTCAATCCCATGACCCCAAGATCATGACCTGAGTTAAAACCAAGAGTCAGACCCTTAACCGACTGAGTCACCTAGCCTCCCCCACATATTTTCTACGTTTAAAACTACCTGAATCCTTGATGACAAGTTGCGAGTTTTAATATTCCATTGGATCATGAAGTCATGGAGTTGAATAAGATTTGTATAGTTCATTTAGTCATTTCTTTTGCCCCAAAATAGAAGGCAATAATTACCAAATATAACATATTTATTATATCTACCTTCTAATTTGATTGGAAGGGGATTTTGCTTGGGAATAACTAAAATGATGGTAGGGGGGAAATGTTTCTCTTACAGCTGATTTACATCATTCATTTATTTTTTCAATATTCAAAAAATATTTATTGAGTATCAATTATGTGTAGAGGCATTGCAATGAGTGCAGGAGTATCATGATGAACAAGATAGACATAATCATTGCTCTTATAGATAATGAAGTCTATTAGGGTGACACAAGCATTAAACTCTTGTTATTTTATTTATTTAAACTCCATTATTTTAGATTAAGGTAAGTGTTAGCAGACATACCAGGTAGCAGCTGAGGTGGAATCAGAGAAAGAGCATCAGAAAATTCTACTTTCATTTTCAGTATTCTAAATACTGAACTGAGCAGATGTATGGACTTTGGGAAACTGAATAACAACAAATAGTGTCTAGATGTTCATGGATCATTAACAAGACTTTACATGATATTGCTATTTTATAAGGGGAGTGGCCCTATTCTTAAGGAATACCATTTATGCATTTTAATAAAAACAAGAGGTAAACTATAATGAATATTGTAGTTACTCCATCTCCTCCCTAGGTCCTAAGTTACTTACAAGCAATACCACATCTACTTTTGCTCACATTTTGCAGTATAGTTACTTTATACCATGTAGACACATAAATACATGTAATTGGTGGATTAAAATAAAAGAATACCAGATGACAGAAGAAGAGAATAAGATTCATGAAACTACTCTAAACATAAGCAAACTGATCTGAAAATCACTGTGGAGTAGTATAGACCCTTTGAGCTAACATCAATTAACTTTCTCTTGGGCTGGTGACAAGATAGGTAAATAGCACACTATTTTCATTAAAAGAGATGTGCATGTGTGTGTGACCCTGCTGGATTTTGAACTCTTATACAAAAGCAACAACAGCAAGCCAAAGGACCCTCCTCAGTTCATTATAAAATCAGGTATAGGAATGAGTTCTCTCAGTGAATAATGTAGTTACATGTCTATGCTAGGTGTTCCAACACAGATTTGAAACTTTTAATCATAAAGCACATTCGCAAGGTCTACCTCTGTCTGTAGCATCCATATAGAGTTGTTATAGTGCCATTGGACTTGGGATAAAAACCTCTTCTTCTGGAGGTTATCATAACACGTAGAGGTTATTCTGACACCAACAGGAAAGCAAGCATGCTAGATGTATGTGAGCTGTCAACTGGTGAACTTTCCTTGACCTGCAACATCAGATGTACACTGATTGCAGTGAAAGGGCATTTCAAATTCTGTTTATTTTCTATTACACACAATGTTGAACAGAATTGAAAGAGTGGAACTACAGGAAATAATTTTTAAAATGAGACCAGATTATCTCTAATGTCTCCTTTCAGCCTTAAAATTCTCTAAACCAAGAAGAGCTACAAAATCAAAGACTGCCTGGTGCCAAGTATGTGATGCAGCAAGATGGAGGACAAGAGAGAGATGCCACTTGAGGAAAACTAAGAAGTGATTTCCCCACCAAAATCATTCCTATCCAAACAAAATGAAACAAAATAAAACTCTGCAACTCTCCTCCAAAAACAACAACAAAAACAATAAAATGCCAACTAAATTCAGCCCTTGGACTACCAATTTTCAATTTCTCCAAAATGTTACTCCCTAGTTTTCTTCCAAATTCAGATGAGACTTCAAAGTCTCATCTATACACACACACACACACACACACACACACACACACACACACATATTATAAATTAAAATTCATGGAAATTTTTCAAAGGTACATTTCAAAGTTTCTTGTACTTTTTCTATATAATTATAGATTTTTCACCTTTGCCAATGTACTTGTTTTCATTATGACTTCATTTTATTTGACTTTTCTTTATCTATCATTATTATAGATCAGACTGGTATTATGATTGTTCATCAAGAAACTCAGAACAATTTGGGAGTAAAGCCCAAGGGGGAAGGTAAACTGGAAGGTGGATTACATGGTGTAAAGCAGAGGGCTAGAGATCACTAGATGGCAGTGAAGAGGGCTGTCACTGAGAGATTCCACTGCCATGGAAAGAAGAGGATAAAGGTTTCAAGGAATTCAGTTTACTTCAGATGCCCTTTGTCCTTATCTTTCCCTTGTTTCATGAGCTACTTATTTCTGACATGCAATAAGAAGAGGAAGTCTCCACAGGGAGTTCAAAGTCTCACCATGGATCTTCTACTTCTTGTAAGACTTTTTTTTTTTAAAAAGATTTTATTTATTTATTTGACAAGGAGAGAGAGATTGCTAGTAGGCAGAGAGGCAGGCAGAGGGAGAGGGGGAAGCAGGCTCCCTGCTGAGCACAGAGCCCAATGCGGGACTCGATCCCAGGACCCTGAGATCATGACCTGAGCTGAAAGTAGAGGCTTAACCCACATTGCCACCCAGGGGCTCCTTTTATAAGACTTTTAAATTAAAGCAAGAAATTATTCTCCATGGTGCCTGAACTCCTCTCTTTACTCAAAGAGATGATCTATTAAGAACAGTTTGGGCACAGTGGGAGGAAGTTGGACTGCAGCTTTCTAGGCTCACAATTAATGGATAAATTCAATGTTTCACTTGGGGTAAATAAGACAAGGATATCTGGCATCTTTTGTTAGAAATACATTTAAATATAAAATCATTCCAAATGGCTGTACTTTTGTTCTTTGTGTGCACAGTGAGTTCCAGGTGTTCCATTGAGTCCCAAGTCACTCCAGAGTAATATACAATTGTGTGTGACTCCTGCACTTTTCTGTGGTCTCTTTTCAATGCATACATCAAAGGAGGCTCTGAGGGGGAATTGGAGAAGCTGATGACCAGCAAGGGGGACTTAGTCACACTATCCAGACAAATGAGAAAGAGTCAGTGCAAAGATCAATGATAGAACACTTGCAATGAGCAAATAGTCACTTGTTAGACTATCAAGAAAATTATCCCTACAAGTTTCTTTTAATGACTGAATAGAAGCAATGGTAATTTAGATGATTTTTATTCATGCTTTATCTTGCTGTCAGACATAAGTTTTTTCAACATAGAAATTCAATCCTAAGTAAATTCAACCTCACAACTCAAGTCCAGCTTTTATTATTTTTTAAGGAGCAGTTTTATGTATCATCAGTGTTAATGAAAACATTATGTTCAGTTCTTAAGTTGAATTGCAGATTTGAAATATGAATTTCTCAGAACAATACATTAATGTTCAAAAGTGAAGTCTGTAACTGTGACTATTCAGTGTATGGAAATTTATAGAAGTAAATGTGGTTTTGAATGTGCAGGTTATACTTTATCATTAAGACTGATTATTTATAGAAGCTGAGAAAACAGACGGCTATCAGAAGAGTTTTAAATAAAACAAATAAGCAATTGAAAAAAGGTACAGTTTGCACAGGAATACTTGCCATAATCAGGACCCTTTATGTTTTCTAGAAAGAGTTGGTCATGCTGTCCCTGCCAGCAAAGCACTTTGGAACCACTGGACAAAATGCTTGAGAAGATATGCAACTGGGTCCTTCCTCTGGAATGTAACATGGTTTCCTTGGCATTAGTCTCAGCTGGGTCTGAAACCTCCAATGAGTAACAGGCTCAGTTCTCCCAGTTAAATACACAGTGTTTTTCAGAAATCATATTTTCAGTTTCAGAAAAGTGGTGGAAGAATAAGGGAGTCTTATTTCATCTGCTTCCTTGAATTCAGCCAAACATACATCAAATCATTCTGAACACTGTGAATTTAACCTGAGATCTAAGAAAAGAATTGCTGCAACTCTAAAAATAGAAATGTGACTACTTTTTGCCAGATATGAGGTATGGAGATATGAATCTGAAGGGATACATCAGCAGATGAACCATGGGAGTGGGGGAGGGAAGCTCCACAAGCTGGTTCCAGGAAAGTTATATAGCAGTGGAATGCAAAATTGGAACTTTTGTTGTTGTTTTGGACTGGAAAAGTGAATTTTTTTTATTTAATTTTGTTTTCAGTGTCCCAAGATTCATTGTTTCTGCACCACAGCTGGTGTTCCAGGCAATATGCACCTACCTTAATACCCATCACCAGGCTCACCCAACCCCCCAACCCCCTCCCTCCAAAACCCTCTGTTTCTCAGAGTCGACAGTCTCTCATGGTTTGTGTCCCCCCCTGATTTCCCCCAACTCACTTCTCTGCAACTCCCAATGTCCTTCGTGTTATTCCTTATGCACCACAAGTAAGTGAAACCATATGATAATTGGTTCTCTCTGCTTGACTTATTTCACTCAGCATACTCTCTTCCAGTCCCATCCATGTTGATATAAAAGTTGGATATTCATCCTTTCTGATGGCTGTGTAATATTCCATTGTAAATGTGGACCATATCTACTTTATCCATTCATCCATTGAAGGGCATCTTGATTCTTTCAAGTTTGGTGATTGTGGTCACTGCTGCAATGAACACTGGAGTACAGATGGCCCATCTTTTCACTAAATCAGTATCTTTGGGGTAAATACCCAGTAGTGCAATTGCAGGGTCATAGGGTAGCTCTATTTTTAATATTTTTGAGAACTCTCCACTGTTTTCCAAAGTGGCTCTACCAATGTGCATTCCCAACAACAGTGTAAGAGGGTTCTCCTTTCTCCACATCCTCTCCAACACTTGTTGTTTACTGCCTTGTTGATTTTGGCCATTCTCACTGCTTTAAGGCAGTATCTCAATGTGGTTTTGATTCGAATCTCACTGATGGCTAATGATGATGAACATTTTTTTTTTTTATGTGACTGTTAGCCATTTGTATGTCTTCTTTGGAGAAGTGTCTGTTCATGTCTTCTGCCCATCTCTGTGTGTGTGTGTGTGTGTGTGTGTGTGTGATTATCTGTTTGGTGTGTGTTGATTTTGAGGAGTTCTTTATAGAACCTGGATATCAGCCCTTTGTCTATAGTCATTTGCGAATATCTTTTCCCATTCCATGGGTTACCTCTTTGTTTTGTTGACTCTTTCCTTTGCTGTGCAGAAGATTTGATCTTGATGAAGTCCCAAAAGTTCATTTTCGTTTTTTTTTTCCTTTGCATTTGGAAACATGTCTTGAAAGAAGTTGCTGTGCTCGATGTCCGAAGTGGTTACTGCCCATGTTCTCCTCTAGGATTTTGATAGATTCCTGCCTCACATTCAAGTCTTTATCCATTTCAAGTTTATCTTCAAGCATGGAGTAAGAGAATGTTCGAGTTTCATTCTTCCACAGACAGCTGTCCAATTTTCCCAACACCATTTACAGAAGAGACTGTCTGTTCCACTGGATATTTTTTCCTGCTTTGTCAAAGATTATTTAACCATAGAGTTTCAGGTCCATATCTGGGCTCTCTACTCTGTTCCACTGGTCTCTGTGTCTGTTTTTGTATCAGTATCATGCTGTCATGGTGATCACAGCTTTGTAGTAAAGCTTGAAATCAGGCAATGTGATGTCCCCACTTCTGATTTTTCTTTTTCAACATTTCCTTAGCAATGTGGGGTCTTTCCTGGTTCCATACAAATTTTAGGATTGTTTGTTCCGGCTCTTTGAAAAATACCAGTGGAATTTTGATCAGGATGGCATTGAAAGTCTAGATTGCTCTAGGCAGTATAGGTATTTTAACAATGTTTATTCTTCTGATCCATGAGCATGGAATTCTCTTCCATCTTTTTGTGTCTTCTTCAATTTCTTCCATGAGTGTTCTGTAGTTCCTTGAGTATAAATCCTTTACCTCTTTAGTTAGGCTTATTCAAAGGTCTCTTCTGGTTCTTGATGCTATAGTAAATGGAATCGATTCTTTAATTTCCCTTTCTGTGTTTTCATTTTTAGTGTATAAGAAAGCAACTGATTTCTGTACATTGACTTTGTGTCCTGCCACATTACTGAATTGCTGAATGCGTTCTAGTAGTTTGGCGGTGGAGTCTATTGAGTTTTCCATATAAAGTATCATGTTATCTGCGAAGAGAGAGAGTTTGACTTCTTTGCCAAATTGTATACCTTTTATTTGTTTTTGTTTCTGATTGCTGTTGCTAGGACTTCTAGTACTATTTTGAATAACAGTGAGAGTGGGCATCCTTGTCGTGTTCCTGATCTCAAAGGGAAGTCTGTCTGCTTTTCCCCATTGAGGATAGCATTTGCCGTGAGTTTTTTATAGATAGATTTTATGAAGTTGAGGAATGTTCCCTCTATCCCTATAGTTTGAAGGATTTTATTCTGGAACGGATGCTGTATCTTGTCAAATGCTTTTTCTGCAACCATTGAGAGGACCATGTGTTTCTTCTCTCTTCTCTTATTGATTTGTTCTTAAACATTTATTGATTTGTGAATGTTGAACCACACTTGCATCCCATGGATAAATCCCACCTGGTCATGGTGGATAATCTTTTTAATATACTGTTGGATCCTATTAGCAAGGATCTTGTTGAGAATCTTAGCATCCATATTCATCAGAGGTATTGGTCTGAAGTTCTCCTTTTTGGTGGGGTCATTACCTGATTTGGGGATCAGGGTAATGCTGGCTTCATAGAGAGAGTCTGGAAGTTTCCCTTCTGTTTCTATTTTTTGAAATAGCTTTAAGAGAACAGGTATTATTTCTTCTTTGAATGTTTGGTGGAATTCTCCAGGGAATCCATCAGATCCTGGACTCTTGTATTTTGGGAGGTTTTTGATCACTGCTTCAATATCATTATGAGATATTGGTCTATTCATGTTGTCCATTTTTCCTGATTCAGTTTTGGAAGTTTATAGGTTTCCAGGAATGCATCCATTTCATCTAGGTTGCTTAACTTATTGGCATATAACTGTTGATAATAATTTCTGATGACTGTTTCTATTTCCTTGGTGTTAGTCGTGATCTCTCCCTTTTCATTCATAATTTTATTAATTTGGAACCTCTTTCTTTTCTTTTAGATTAGTTTGGCCAGTGGTTTATCAATCTTACTAATTCTTTCAAAAATCTAGCTTCTAGTTTCATTGGTGTTTTCTACTGTATCTCTAGTTTATATCTCTTTGATCTCTGCTCTAATCTTAATTGTTTTCCTTCCTGTGCATGGGTTTGGCTCAATTTGTTGTTGGTTTTCCAGTCCTTTAAGGTGTAAAGAGAGCTTGTGTTTTCTGAATTTTTCAATTTTTTTGAGGGAGGCTTGGATGGCTATGCATTTCCCCCTTAGGACTTCTCTTGCCATATCCCATAAGTTTTGGACTGAAGTATCTTCATTCTCATTGGTTTCCATGAATTGTTTAAGTTCTTCTTTGATTTGCTGGTTGATCCAAACATTCTTAAGTAGGGTGGTCTTTAGCTTCCAAGTGTTTGAATTTCTTCCAATTTTTTTCTTGTGCTTGAGTTCGTTTCAAAGCATTGTGGTCTGAGAACACGCAGGGAATAATCTCAGTCTTTTGGCATTGGTTGAGCTCTGATTTGTGACCAAGTATTTGGTCTATTCTGGAGAAAGTTCTATGTGCTCTCGAGATGAATGAGTATTCTGTTGTTTTAGGGTGGAATGTTCTGTATATATCTTTGAGGTCCATCTAGTCCAATGCATCAATCAATGCTCTTGTTTCTTTATTGATTTTCTGCTTGTATGATATGTCTATTACTGAAAGTGTGTTAAGATCCCCTACTATTATTGTGTTCATATCAATATGACTCTTTATCTTGATTAACATTGGCTTATGTAGTTGGCCTCTCCCATATTGGAGGCATAAATATTTACAATTTTTAGATATTCTTTGTGTATAGACAATTTAAGAATGATGTATGTCCTTCTCTATCTCTGACTACAGTCTTTATTTTAAAATCTAACTTATCTGATATGAAAATCACTACCCCAGCTTTCTCTTGAGGCCTGCTGACATGAAAGATGCTTCTCCATCCCTTCACTTTCAGTCTGGATGTACCCTTAGGTTCCAAATGGTCTCATGTAGACAGAATATGGATGACTCCTGTTGTTTTATCCAATCTGCAACGCTGTGCTGTTTTGTAGGAGCATTTAAGCAGTTTGTGTTGAGAGTGATTATTTAAAGACATGTTTTTATTTACATCATGTTGCCTGTGAAGTCTTCATTTGTATAGATTATCTCTGTAAATTTCTGTTGTATGTCACTATTGGATTCTTTCTTCTTTTATAAAACCCCCTTTAATATTTCTTGTAGTGCTGGCTTGGTGGTCACATACTCTTCTAAACCTTGCCAATCTTGGAAGCTCTTTATCTCTCCATCCATTTTTGAATGTCAACCTGGCTTGACAAATTATTCTTGGCTGCATGTTCTTCTCATTTATTGCCCTGAATGTGTCCTGCCAGCCCTTCTGGCTTGCCAGGTTTCTGTGGACAGATCTAACATTATTCTGATGGACTTTCCTCTGTAGATAAGGAAAATTTTCCCTTTCACTGCCCTCAAAAGCTCTTGTCTATAATTATGTTTCATCAGTTTCACAATAATGTCTTTTGAGGTCTTTCTAGATTCGTTGATCTTGTGGGGTGAACTTTCTGCCTCTGGGACAGGAAGCCTTGTTCCATTCCCCAGACAGGGAAAATTTTCATGGAGTATCTGTTCAACTATATCTTCTAGTCTTCTGTCTTTTTCCATCCCTTGGTGATCCCAATAATTCTGACGTTGGAACATTTCATGGCATCATTTATTTCCCTCATTCTATTTTCATGGCTTCTAAGCTGTTTGTTCCATGCCTCCTCCTGATCATTTTTCTCTATCATTTTGTCCTCTAGATCACTAACTTTTTCTTCTGCCTCAGTTACTCTAGGTTTTAGAGTATTTAGGTTAGATTGGATCTCATTGATACCATTTTTAACTTCTTCTTTTGTGGCTCTCAGTTCTGCCCTTAGAGATTCTATGTTGTCACTAATGGTTTTCTCCAACCTAGCCATTGCCTAGATAATTGTTACCCTGAATTTCCTTTCCAAAAAGTGTTTATATCCATATCCAATTGTTCTGATGGAGAGCACACAGTCTCTGAATTTTTCCTCTGATGGGTGTTTCTCCTTCTAGTCATTTTGCTAAGAGGCAATTGAGGGCATTTATAGCTGAATATATTAACCATGGTTCAGGCAAGGTGCACCCTGGAAGGCTTCGGAGCATTCAGAAGTCACCACCAAAAAGAAAGAAAAAAGAAAAAAAGAGAGAGAAAGAGAAAGGGGGAAAGGAAAAAAAGGAAGAAAACCCAGGCAGGATGAGCCCCAAATGTATGATTTACAATGTATATAAACAGTAATGGACAAACAAAAAGACCCAAAAAAGTAAATGACAAGAAAGAAAAAAAAAAAAGAACACAGCCAAAATGAACCTCAAGAATAAGATTTATATAATATCAGAACAGAAACAAATACACAGAAACAGTGATAGAAGAAAAAGATGGGAGGGTAGTTATAAATCCTTGAATTGGGCAGGAAGGTTATTTGGACTCTTCCTGGGTGTATCTTGTTATCTTTGTTAAAGGACTCAACTTTCCAGAGATAAAGAGAGATTAAAACTGGTTTGCATATAGAGGTAGTATTGAATAGGGAAAAAGGATTACCTTGAAGCTTATATCTATATGTATTTTTTTAAAGACAAAACAAAAGAAAAAGAAAAAGAAAAACAGAGGTATATGTATGAAAAAGTTCAAGTTTAAAGGTTATTAAAAAATATTTATATATATATTTGACAGACAGAGATCACAAGTAGGCAGAGAGAGGTGGGCGGAGGGGGATTAGGTTCCCTGCTGAGCAGAAAGCCCAACACAGCGCTCAATCACAGGACCCTGAGACCATGACTTGAGCTGAAAGCAGAGGCTTAACCCACTGAGCCACCAAGGCGCCCCTCAAGTTTAAAGGTTATTATGGAGTATGTTGTATTAAACCTCTTGTTGTAGTGGTAAGTAGGTTAAAAATTAAAAGAACAGGAATTTTGAGAACCAATTTAAAAAAAAAAGAAGTTGTGTTTTTGAAATATATAGGTTTTAGGGCAATACCAAGAGCTTAATATATTGCTTTCTCCTGATGTTGGGGTTTTACAGTTTTTAGAGGACCCTGTAGTGTTGTCCTCTTGTTCTTTTGGCTTGCCTTCTGGGGCAGGTGCCTACCACATTGTTTTTCAGTCAGTTTTGCTTGGTTTGAGTAGTCCTACCCCCTATCAAGTGACTGCTCTGTGAAAACTGCTCTTTCAGGCTTTTGTTCTCTGGAGGTTTTTGTTCTTTGGTGACTTTTTGTGGCTTTTCAGAGGTTTAGTGGAAAGCAAACTGCACTCAGATCTCCATCTCAGAGAGTAGCCTCAGTCTGCTCCCTCTGGGTGTTCCTGAACACACAGATTCTCCCTCTTCAAACTCTGCTGAACACTGCAACAACCCACAGGCTGTGCACACCCCCAGCCACTGTCTCAAGGTTCACCCAAAGTGCCTGCTTGTCTCTGCATCTCTGTGCCACTAAAACTATGAGCGATATTGGTCCAGGGAGCCTGCTTCTGGTGGCTGCCTTTGCTGGGACTTCTGTCTGGGGACCAGGACCACGCTGCCAAGTGCACTCAGTCATGCAGCTGCTGTTGCTGAAGGATCCCAAACAGAGATAGTGCCGAGTTTCTTCAGGCATGGGCTGGGAGCGTCCAGACCCTCGATGGGTCCTAGGGACCTATGATTAGCAGCCACACCAAGCTCTCTCAGGCACGGGCTGGGGTGCAATCATCCTCAGTTGCACAGTGTGTGCAGAGTGCAAAGGGGTGTGGTTTTAGAGAATGCCCACCAGACACCCTCACGCACTGGCGGGAGTGCACCCAGCTTAGCGGTGGTGCAAGCAACACACAGCCAGGCGCTCAGGGTCCAGGAACTGGAGGCTCCACCACACTCTCTTTGGCATGGGTGGTCACCAACAGTGGCTGTCTTGGGTCTGTGGGCTTGGGCCAATGCCCGTGACTGCCCTGATTCCACCAGTTGCCCCTTAAGATCTTTTGCTCTTTTTGAGTTCTTTTAACCAGACTCCAAGTTAATGCTGGTCTCCAACCACAGTGCACTTTTGTATTGGTGTATTACTTTCCAGTGTGTTGATTCTGGTGGGTCCCCCCCACTTCTGCTTATCCTCCAATATCAATCCAATCATTTCCACTCCACTTAACATCTCCACTGGTGTCTTCTGCCCCCATAGAGATCCAGCAGTTATAATCCTACATCTCAGGCTGATTTCATGGGTGTTCAGTGTGCTGGTAGATATTTCACTCACTTTAGGGGACAGGTTGAAACCGGGTCTCCTGTTTCTCTACCATCTTGCCCCTCCTCTGAAGTGAATTCAAAATTGGAACTTTTAAAATCTGCTGTAGTGAGGGATGTCTCTACCTGAGAGATGCTCATGTGGTGAAGCAAGGTAGAATCCTGGGTGGGATGGTGTGGTCTCAGGATCCCCACTATCACAGAAAGGATGGGGTGCCTTAAGGTTGCGGAGTTTATAAGCATTGGAGTGAGGAAGCAGGCTGCAATCAGTGAGTCCAGGAGTGGGCTCTCAACTCTGTATTACCGTAAACTTTGAACCTGGCAGGGTCAGGCTACCACTCTCTAAGTAGGGACCCATCAAGTGGCAGAAGCACCATGAGATCCTACTTCTTCTGCAATGATGATTGGCACAGGTACACAACACAGGAGTCTACAGAGTTTGGAACACATAAATGTGATTGACTGCTTCTCCCTGACAGTGCACTGAAGAGTGGGGGATGCAATCATTCAGCTCTGGGGCTGGGGATTGGGGTCCCACCATTTTAATTCTATTTTATTAATCCTCTAAAGCAGTGCAGAAAGACTTCAGGGAACAAATGTCACAAAGAGCAACACAACGTAGCTTACGTTGAGCCTGGTCTCCTGGCAAGGGGTGGTTTGACTCTATTGAGGCAAAGACACTTGAGAATCAGTGCAGTAGGCCCCTCCCCCAGAAGAACAGCAGGAACATCAGGCTAATACCAAGTTTATGGATAACACAGAACTGCAAAACTCCAGTGCTAGTGGAAAATAGTATATAGAACTTGAGGGTTTTTTCTCATGATTTTTAGTCTTTCAGTTTAAAATTTTCTTTTCTTTATTTCATTTTTCCTTTTACAACTAGTTTCTTATTTTATCAACACTTTTCTTTAAGTCTTTCTTTTTATTTTCATTTTTACATTTACATTGTATGGTTATAGTCTTCATTTTTGGCTTCCTTTCACTGTATTCAATTTTATTTGTGTGTGTGTGTGTGTGTGTGTATATATGTGTGTGTGTGTGTGTGTGTGTGTGTGTGTGTGTATACATATATATATATATATATGTGTGTGTGTTCTTTCTTTCTTTACAATTTTGGAATTTAATGTTTTCTAACAAACAGAACAAAATACACCAGGACCAAGAAATCACCCTGTTTTGTCCAATGGTGAAATCATATTCTCTCTTTTTTTTTTTACTTTTTTTTTTCTTTTTTCGTTTCTGAACTCTTCAGGTTTGTCTAGTGTGTATTTCGCTGGAGTCATGCTTGATATTTTTGATTTTGTTATCTCATTCATCTATTTTTCTCTGAACAAAATGACTAGAAGGATAAATTCACAACAACAACAACAAAAAGAACCAGAGGTAATACTCTTAGATTTTATCAATATGGATATAAGTAAAATATCAGACCTAGAATTCAGAAAAATGTTTATAAAGATGCTAGCTGGGATTGAAAAAAAGTATAAATGGCACTATAAAATCCCATAGTTCAGAAAAAAGGAACTAAAATCTAATAAGGCCTAAGTTAAAAATGCTTGAACTGAGACACAGTCTAAAGTGGGTGTTCATTGGTGAGGGTAAAGGAGGTAGAAGAGAGAGTCAGTGACATAGAACACAAAATGATGAAAAGTAAAGAAGCTGAGTTAAAGAGAAAAAAAATGTAATGGATCATGAGGGGAAGCTTTGAGAAATCAAAGTGAAAAAATATTAGAATCACTGGGGGCCCTGAGGAAGAAGAAGGGAGGGTGGGCAGAAAATGTGATTGAGCAAATCATAGCTCAAAACTTCCCTAATCTGGGGAAGGAAACAGGCATTCAAGTCCAAGAGGTTGAGAGAACACCTCTTAAAGCCAATAAAAATAGCTAAACACCCCAACATATAATAATGAAGCTTATAAATTTCAGAGATAAAAGAAAATCCTGAGGATAGTGGGAGAAAAGAGGTCCTTAACCTACAAGGGTAGAAATATTAGACTGGGAGAAGACTGAAACTCGAAGACCTGGCAGTCCAGAAAGGGCTGGTGTGATATATTCAGGGTATTAAATGAGAAGAATATGCAGCCAAGAACACTTTATCTAGCAAGGCTGTCATCCAAAATGAGGGAGAGATAAAAAGCTCTCAGGACAAACAGAAATTAGAATAATTTGTGATCAATAAATCAGCCCTCCAAGAAATATTAAAAGGGATCCTGTAAGCAAAAAGAGAGCCCCAAAGTAACAGACCAGAAAAGAACAGAGACTATATACAGAAACGGTGACTTTGCAAGTCATACAATGGCATTAAATTTATATCTCTCAACAGTTACTCTGAATATAAATGGGCTAAATGCTCCAATCAGAAGACACAGGGTATCAGACTAAATAAAAAAGCAAGGCCCATCCATATACTATCTACAAGAGACTCACTTTAGACCCAAAGACTCAACCGGACTGAAAGTGAGATGGTAGAGAACCATTTATCATGCTCATGGACATCAGGAGAAAGCTGGGGGTAGCAATCCTTATAACAGAGATTTTAAACCAAAGACTGTAGTGAGGGAGGAAGAAGGACACTATATCATACTTAAAGTATCTATCCAACAAGAAGATCTAATAATTTATTTAATAATAATTAGTTAGTAATAAATAATTTAATTCATGCTTCTAACTTGGGAGCACCCAATTATGTAAACCTAACAGGAAAATTAAAGAAATACATTGATAATAATACAATAATAGTAGAGGTCTTTAACACTCCACTTACAACAGTGGACAGATCATTTAAGCAGAAGGAAACAAGGAAACAATGGCTTGGAATGACACACTGGATCAGAAGGATCTCACAGATTTGTACAGAGCATTCCATCTAAAAGTTACAGAATACATATTCTTTTCAAGTACATACGGAACATTCTCCAGAATAGATCACATACTGGGCCACAGATCAAGCCTCAATCAATACCAAAAGACTGGAATTATTCCCTGCATATTTTAAGGCCACAGTGCTTTGAAACTTGAACTCAGTCACAAGAGGAAATTAGGAAGGGCCACAAGTACATGGAGATTAAAGGGCATCCTATTAAAGAATGAATGGGTCAACCAGGAATTTAAAGACTTTAAAAAATTCATGGAAACAAATGAAAATGACAACACAACTGTTCAAAACCTCTGTGATGCAACAAAAGTGGTCCTAAGAGGAAAGTTCATTGCAAAACAAGCCTTTTTCAAGAAGCTAGAGAATTATTAAATACATAAACTAACCTTACACCTAAAGGAACTAGGGAAGAGAACAGCAAATAACCCCTAAACCAAGCAAAATAAGAGAAATAATAAAGATTAGAGCAGAGATCAATGAAATAGAAACCAGAACAGTAGAACAGATCAATGAAACTAGAAGCTGGTTCTTAGAAAGAATAAGATCAATAAAACCTTAACCAAACTTATCAAAAAGAAAAAGAGAAAGAGAATGGTCGAGTTGAATATATGAACAGACACTTCTCCAAAGAAGACATACAAATGGCTAAGGGACATGTGAAAAAATGTTCATCATCATTAGCAATCAGGGAGATACAAATCAAAACCACATTGAGATACCACCGTACACCAGTTAGAATGGCCAAAATCAACAAGGCAGTAAACAACAAGTGTTGGAGAGGATGTGGTGAAAAGGGAACCCTCTTGCACTGTTGGTGGGAATGCAAGTTGGAGCAGCTGCTTTGGAAAACAGCGTGGAGATTCCTTAAGAAATTAAAAATAGAGCTTCCCTATGACCCTGCAATTGCACTACTGGGTATTGACCCCATAGATACAGACATATTGAAAACAAGTGCCATCTTTATCCCAATGTTCATAGCAGCAATGGCCACGGTCGCCAAACTGTGGGAAGAACCAAGATGCCCTTCAACAGATGAATGGATAAAGAAGATATGGTCCGTATATACAATGGAGTAGTATGCCTCCATCAGAAAGGATGAATACCCAAATTTTTTTAAAAAAATAATTTATTTATTTATTTGACAGACAGATCACAAGCAGGCAGAGAAGCAGGCCAGGATGGGGGGAGCAGGCTCCCCACTGAGCAGAGATCCAGACATGGGGCTTGATCCCAGGACCCTGAGATCATGATGTGAGCTGAAGGCAGAGGCTTAACCCACTGAGCCACCCAGGCACCCCAATACCCAACTTTTGTAACAACATGGATGGGACTGGAGGAGATTATGCTGAGTGAAAGAAGTCAAGCAGAGAGAGTTGATTATCATATGGTTTCACTTATTTGTGGTGCATAAGGAATAAGATGGAGGATTTGGGAGTCTGAGATAAGAAGTGAGTTGGGGGAAATTGGAGGGGGAGACAAACCATGAGAGACTGGACTCTGAGAAACAAACTGAGGGTTTTGGAGGGGAGTGAGGTGGAGGGTTAGGTGAGCCTGGTGGTGGGTATTAAGGAGGGCATGTATTTCATGGAGCACTGAATGTGGTACATAAACAATGAAGTTTGGATCACTGAAAAAAAATTAAATTAAATAAATTTTTAAAAAGCTTACAATCAAATAAATAGCCATAATAACCTTTTTTTGTATTGTATGAAAAAAAGAAGAGAAAAAGGACCTAAATTAATAAAATCATGAATGAAAGAGGAGAGATCAAGGCCAACACCAAGAATATACAAACAAATTTAAGAACATATTATGAGCAAGTATATGCCAACAGATTATGCAACCTGGAAGAAATGGTTGCATTCCTAGAAACTTATAAACTACCAAAACTGAAACAGGAAGAAATAGAAAACCTGAACATACACAAAACCAGCAAGGAAACTGAATCAGTAATCAAAAGTCTCCTGACAAACAAGATTCCAGGGCCAGGTGGCTTGCCAGGGCACTTCTGCCAAACATTTAAAGAAGAACTAATACCTAGTCTTCTGAAGCTGTTTCAAAAAACAGAAGTGGAAGGGAAACTTCAAACTCATTTTATGAGATTAGCATTACCTTGATCTGAAAACCAGACAAAGACCCCACCAGAAAGGAGAATAATAGACCAATATCCTTGATGAACATGGATTGCAAATTTCTCCCCAAGAGAGTGGCTGATATGATCCAACATTACATTAATAGGATTATTCACCACAACCAAGTGGGATTTATTCCAGGGCTGCAAGGGTTGTTCAACATTTGCAAATCAATCAACATGATACATCACATTAATAAAAGAAAAGACACATACCATTTGATCCTCTCAATTGATGCAGAAAAAGCATTTGACAAAATGCAGTATCCTTCCTTGATTAAAACTGTCGACAATGTAAGGATATAGGGAATGTACCTCAGTATCACAAAAGTCATTCTAAGAAAAACCCACAGGGAATATTATTCTTAATGTGAAAAAACTGAGACATTTTCCCTAAGATCAGGAATGCAACAAGGATGCCCACTCTCACCACTATTGTTCAATATTGTACTGGAAGTCCTAGCCTCTGCAACCAGACAACAAAAAGAAATAAAAGGCATTTAAATTGGGAAAGAAGTCAAACTCTCACTCTTCACAGATTACATAATTTATCTGGAAGACCCAAAGGACTCCACCCCAAATTACTAGAACTCATACAGTAGTAATTCAGCAAGGTGTCAGGATATAAAATCAATGCACAAAAATCAGTTGCATTTCTATGCATTAACAATGAGACAGAAGCAAGAGAAATTAAAGAACTGATTCCATTTACAATTGCACCAAAAACCATAAGATACCTAGAAATAAACTTAACTAAAGAGGTAAAGGTACTGTACTTGAAAAACTAAAGAACACTTCTGATGGAAATTGAGGAAGACACCATCGAAAAATATTCCATGTTCATGGGTTGGAAGAATAAATATTGTTAAAATGCCTACACTGCCCAGAGTAACCCACACATTCAATAAAATCCCTATCAAAATACCATTGATGGGCACCTGGGTGGCCCAGTTTGTTAAGCATCTGCCTTTGGCTCAAGTCATGATCTCAAGGTCCTGGGATTGAGCCCCATGTCACAGGGAGCCTCATCAAAGAGATGGATAAAATTAAAAAAAAAATACCATTGACATTTTTCATAGAGCTGAAACAATCCTAAAATTTGTATGGTACCAGAAAAGAGCCCGAATTGTGAAAGGAATGTTGAAAAAGAAAACTAAAGCTGGTGGCATCACAATGCCAGATTTCAAGCTCTATTACAAAGCTGCAATCATCAAGACCATATGGTATTGACATAACAAAAGACACATAGATCAACGAAACAGAATAGAAAAGCCAGAAGTGGACTTCCAAATCTATGGTCAACTAATTTTCAAAAAGGTAAGAAAGAATATCCAATGGAAAAAGGAGAGTCTCTTCACCAAATAGTGTTAGGGAAATTGGACAGCCACATGTATATGAATGAATCTGTACTATTTTCTTACTCCATACTCAAAGATAAACTCAAAATGAATGAAAGACCTAAAGTTGAGTCAGGAATCCATCACAGTCTTAGAGGAGAACATGGGCAGCATAAAGGTTTTTTTGATCTTGGCCACAGCATCTTCTTCTAGATACGTCTACGAAGGGCAGGTAAACAAAAGCAAAAATGAACTATTGGTACCTCATTAAGATAAAAATCTCCTGCATAACAAAGGAAACAGTCAACAAAACTGAAAGGCAATCTACAGAATGAGAGAAGATATTTGAAATGACATACCAGATAAAGGGCTAGTATCCAATATTTATAAAGGACTTATCAAACTCCAACACCCCGCAAACAAATAATCCAGGCAAGAAATGGGCAGAAAACATGAACTGACATTTCTCCAAAGAAGACATTCAAACGGCCAAAAACACATGAGAAAAATGTTCCACATCACTTGGCATCAGGGAAATACAAATTAAAACCACAATGAGATACCACCTCACACCACTCAGAATCACTAAATTTAACAAGACGGGAAACAATGAATGTTGGCAAGGATTCAGAGAAAGGAGTACAGTCTTACACTGTTGGTGGGAGTGAAAGCTGGTACAGCCACTCTAGAAAACAGAATGAAGGGTCCTTTAGAAGTTAAAACCAGAGTTACTCCACAACCCAGCAATTACACTATAGGGCAGTTACCCCAAAGATACAAATGTAGTGATCTGAAAGGGCACCTGCACCCCAATGTTTATAGCAGCAATGTCTACAGTAGCCAAACTGTGGAAAGAGATGAGATGTCCATGGACAGGTGAATGGATAAAGAAGATGTGGTATACATACACAACAGAATATTATTCAGCCATCAGAAAGGATGAATACTTACCATTTCCATTGACATAGATGGAACTGGAAGGCATTATGCTGAACAAAATAAGTTATTCAGGGAAAGACTATTATCATATGTTTTCACTCTTATGTGGAATATAAGAAACAGAGCAGAGGGCCATAGGAGAAGGGAGGGAAAACTGAATGGGAAGAAATCAGAGAGGGAGAAAAACCATGAGAGACTCTTAAATATAGGAAACAAACTGAGAGTTGCTGGAAGGGAGATGTTGGGGGATGGGGTAATTGGGTGATGGGCATTAAAGAAGGTATATGATGTGATGAGTGTTTGGTGTTTTATGCAACTGATAAATTACTGAATACTACATCTTTAACTAACGATGTACTATATGTTGGCAAATTGACGTTAAATTTTTTTAAAAAAAGGAAGTTGTTAGGAGGAGTCAAGATGGCGGAGAAGTAGCAGGCTGAGACTACTTCAGGTAGCTGGAGATCAGCTAGATAGCTTATCTAAAGATTGCAAACACCTACAAATCCAATGGGAGATCGAAGAGAAGAAGAACAGCAATTCTAGAAACAGAAAATCAACCACTTTCTGAAAGGTAGGACTGGCGGAGAAGTGAATCCAAAACGACGGGAAGATAGACTGCGGGGGGAGGGGCTGGCTCCCGGCAAGCAGCGGAGCAACAGAGCACAAAATCAGGACTTTTAAAAATCTGTTCTGCTGAGGGACATCGCTCCAGAGGCTTAACTGGGGTGAAGCTCATGCGGGGTCAGCGTGGCCTCTCCCGCAGGGTCACAGAAGGATCGGGGGTGTATGAGTGTCGCAGAGCTTACAGGTATTAGAACCGGGAAGCCGGCTACAGAGACAGAGCCGAGAAGTGAGCTCTAAGCTCGGGTTTACCTTGAACCGGTCGCAGGCTCGGTCAGCTCGGAGCACGGCCGGAGGCCAGGGTGACAGGAGCAATTGGGCGCTGTTCTCTGAGGGCGCACTGAGGAGTGGGGCCCCAGACTCTCGGCTCCTCCGGGCCAGAGACTGGGAGGCCGCCATCTTCATTCCCGTTCTCCTGAACTCTACGGAAAGCACTCAGGGAACAAAAGCTCCCGAAAGCAAACCCGAGTGGATTACTCAGCCCGGCCCCTGGTAAAGGCGGTGCAACTCTGCCTGGGGCAAAGACACTTGAGAATCACTACAACAGGCCCCTCCCCCAGAAGATCTACAAGAAACCCAGCCAGGACCAAATTCACCTACCAAGGAGTGCAGTTTCAATACCAAGGAGAGCAGCGGAATTCCAGAGGAGGAGAAAGCAAAGCACGGAACTCATGGCTTTCTCCCCATGATTCTTTAGCCTTGCAGTTAATTTAATTTTTTTTCTTTTTCAATTTTTTTTTCTCTTCTTCTGCTAATTTTTTTTAACTTTAACCCTTTTATTTTTTAACGTTTTTAACTAGTTTATCTAATATGTATATATATTTTTTTTCCGTTTTATATTTTTTCATTATTGGTTTTCTTTTTTTATTTGTTTCTTTTTTCTTTTTTCTTTCTGAACCTCTTTTTATCCCCTTCCCCCACCCTCACGATTTGGGATCTCTTCTGATTTGGCTAAAGCACATTTTCCTGGGGTTGTTGCCATGCTTTTAGTATTTTACTTGTACCTTCATATACTCTTATCTGGACAAAATGACAAGGCGGAAAAATTCACCACAAAAAAAAGAACAAGAGGCAGTACCAAAGGCTAGGGACCTAATCAATACAGACATTGGTAATATGTCAGATCTAGAGTTCAGAATGACGTTTCTCAAGGTTCTAGCTGGGCTCGAAAAAGGCATGGAAGATATTAGAGAAACCCTCTCAGGAGATATAAAAGCCCTTTCTAAAAATAAAAGAACTAAAATCTAATCAAGTTGAAATAAAAAAAAGCTATTAATGAGGTGCAATAAAAAATGGAGGCTCTCACTGCTAGGATAAATGAGGCAGAAGAGAGAATTAGCGATATAGAAGACCAAATGACAGAGAATAAAGAAGCTGAGCAAAAGAGGGACAAACAGCTACTGGACCACGAGGGCAGAATTCGAGAGATAAGTGACACCATAAGACGAAACAACATTAGAATAATTGGCATTCCAGAAGAAGAAGAAAGAGAGAGGAGGGCAGAAGGTATATTGGAGAGAATTATTGGAGAGAATTTCCCCAATATGGCAAATGGAACAAGCATCAAAATCCAGGAGGTTCAGAGAAACCCCCTCAAAATCAATAAGAATATGTCCACACCCCGTCACCTAATAGTCAAATTTACAAGTCTTAGCAACAAAGAGAAAATCCTGAAAGCAGCCCGGGAAAACAAATCTGTAACATACAATGGTAAAAATATTAGATTGGCAGCAGACTTATCCACAGAGACCTGGCAGGCCAAAAAGAGCTGGCATGATATATTCAGAGTACTAAATGAGAAAAACATGCAGCCAAGAATACTATATCCAGCTAGGCTATCATTGAAAATAGAAGGAGAGATTAAAAGCTTCCAGGACAAACAAAAACTGAAAGAATTTGCAAACACCAAACCAGCTCTACAGGAAATATTGAAAGGGGTCCTCTAAGCAAAGAGAAAGCCTAAAAGTAGTAGATCAGAAAGGAACAGAAACAATATACAATAACAGTCACCGTACAGGCAATACAATGGCACTAAATTCATATCTCTCAATAGTTACCCTGAATGTTAATGGGCTAAATGCCCCAATCAAAAGACACAGGGTATCAGAATGGATAAAAAAACAAAACCCATCTATATGTTGCCTACAAGAAACTCATTTGAAGCCGGAAGACACCTTCAGATTTAAAGTGAGGGGGTGGAAAAGAATTTACCATGCTAATGGACATCAGAAGAAAGCAGGAGTGGCAATCCTTATATCAGATCAATTAGATTTTAAGCCAAAGACTATAATAAGAGATGAGGAAGGACACTATATCATACTCAAAGGATCTGTCCAACAAGAAGATCTAACAATTGTAAATATCTATGCCCCTAACGTGGGAGCAGCCAACTATATAAACCAATTAATAACAAAATCAAAGAAACACATCAACAATCATACAATAATAGTAGGGGACTTTAACACTCCCCTCACTGAAATGGACAGATCATCCAAGCAAAAGATCAACAAGGAAATAAAGGCCTTGAATGACACACTGGACCAGATGGATATCACAGATATATTCAGAACATTTCATCCCAAAGCAACAGAATACACATTCTTTTCTAGTGCCCATGGAACATTCTCCAGAATAGATCACATCCTGGGTCCTAAATCAGGTCTCAACCGGTATCAAAAGATTGGGCTCATTCCCTGCATATTTTCAGACAACAATGCTCTGAAGCTAGAGCTCAATCACAAGAGGAAATTTGGAAAGAACCCAAATACATGGAGACTAAACAGCATCCTTCTAAAGAATGAATGGGTCAACCAGGAAATTAAAGAAGACTTGAAAAAATTCATGGAAACAAATGATAATGAAAACACAACAGTTCAAAATCTGTGGGACACAACAAAGGCAGTTCTGAGAGGAAAATATATAGCGTTACAAGCCTTTCTCAAGAAACAAGAAAGGTCTCAGGTACACAACCTAACCCTACACCTAAAGGAGCTGGAGAAAGAACAAGAAAGAAAACCTAAACCCAGCAGGAGAAGAGAAATCATAAAGATCAGAGCAGAAATCAATGAAATAGAAACCAAAAAAACAATAGAACAAATCAACGAAACTAGGAGCTGGTTCTTTGACAGAATTAATAAGATTGATAAACCCCTGGCCAGACTTATCAAAAAGAAAACAGAAAGGACCCAAATAAATAAAATCATGAATGAAAGAGGAGAGATCACAACTAACACCAAAGAAATACAGACAATCATAAGAACATATTATGAGCAACTCTATGCCAACAAATTTGACAATCTGGAAGAAATGGATGCATTCCTAGAGACATATAAACTACCACAACTGAACCAGGAAGAAATAGAAAGTCTGAACAGACCCATAACCAGTAAGGAGATTGAAACAGTCATCAAAAATCTCCAAACAAAAGCCCAGGGCCAGACGGCTTCCCGGGGGAATTCTACCAAATATTTAAAGAAGAACTAATTCCTATTCTCCTGAAACTGTTCCAAAAAATAGAAATGGAAGGAAAACCTCCAAACTCATGTTATGAGGCCAGCATCACCTTGATCCCAGAACCAGACAAGGATCGCATCAAAAAAGAGAACTACAGACCAATATCCTTCATGAACACAGATGCGAAAATTCTCACCAAAATACTAGCCAATAGGATTCAACAGTACATTAAAAGGATTATTCACCACGACCAAGTGGGATTTATTCCAGGGCTGCAAGGTTGGTTCAACATCCGCAAATCAATCAATGTGATACAACACATTAATAAAAGAAAGAACAAGAACCATATGATACTCTCCATAGATGCTGAAAAAGCATCTGACAAAGTACAGCATCCCTTCCTGATCAAAACTCTTCAAAGTGTAGAGATAGAAGGCACATACCTCAATATTATCAAAGCCATCTATGAAAAACCCATCGCAAATATCATTCTCAATGGAGAAAAACTGAAAGCATTTCCGCTAAGGTCAGGAACACGGCAGGGATGTCCGTTATCACCACTGCTATTCAATATAGTACTAGAAGTCCTAGCCTCAGCAGTCAGACAACACAAAGAAATTAAAGGCATCCAAATCGGCAAAGAAGAAGTCAAACTATCACTCTTCGCAGATGATATGATACTATATGTGGAAAACCCAAAAGACTCCACTCCAAAACTGCTAGAACTTGTACAGGAATTTAGTAAAGTGTCAGGATATAAAATCAATGCACAGAAATCAGTTGCATTTCTCTACACCAACAACAAGACAGAAGAAAGAGAAATTAAGGAGTCAATCCCATTTACAGTTGCACCCAAAACTATAAGATATCTAGGAATAAACCTAACCAAAGAGACAAAGAATCTATACACAGAAAACTATAAAGTACTCATGAAGGAAATTGAGGAAGACACAAAGAAATGGAAAAATGTTCCATGCTCCTGGATTGGAAGAATAAATATTGTGAAAATGTCTATGCTACCTAAAGCAATCTACACATTTAATGCAATTCCTATCAAAGTACCATCCATTTTTTTCAAAGAAATGGAACAAATAATCCTAAAATTTATATGGAACCAGAAAAGACCTCGAATAGCCAAAGGAATATTGAAAAAGAGAGCCAAAGTTGGTGACATCACAATTCCAGACTTCAAGCTCTACTACAAAGCTGTCATCATCAAGACAGCATGGTACTGGCACAAAAACAGACACATAGATCAATGGAACAGAATAGAGAGCCCAGAAATAGACCTTCAATTCTATGGTCAACTAATCTTCGACAAAGCAGGAAAGAATGTCCAATGGAAAAAAGACAGCCTCTTCAATAAATGGTATTGGGAAAATTGGACAGCCACATGCAGAAAAATGAAATTGGATCATTTCCTTACACCACACACGAAAATAGACTCAAAATGGATGAAGGACCTCAATGTGAGAAAGGAATCCATCAAAATCCTTGAGGAGAACACAGGCAGTAACCTCTTCGACCTCAGCCGCAGCAACATCTTCCTGGGAACATCGCCAAAGGCAAGGGAAGCAAGGGCAAAAATGAACTATTGGGATTTTATCAAGATCAAAAGCTTTTGCACAGCAAAGGAAACAGTTAACAAAACCAAAAGACAACTGACAGAATGGGAAGATATTTGCAAACGACATATCAGATAAAGGGCTAGTGTCCAGAATCTATAAAGAACTTAGCAAACTCAACACCCAAAGAACAAATAATCCCATCAAGAAATGGGCAGAAGACATGAACAGACATTTCTGCATAGAAGACATCCACATGGCCAACAGACACATGAAAAAGTGCTCCATATCACTCAGCATCAGGGAAATACAAATCAAAACCACAATGAGATACCACCTCACACCAGTCAGAATGGCTAAAATTAACAAGTCCGGAAATGACAGATGCTGGCGAGGATGTGGAGAAAGGGGAACCCTCCTACACTGTTGGTGGGAATGCAAGCTGGTGCAACCACTCTGGAAAACAGCATGGAGGTTCCTCAAAATGTTGAAAATAGAACTACCCTATGACCCAGCAATTGCACTGCTGGGTATTTACCCTAAAGATAGAAACGTAGTGATCCGAAGGGGCACGTGCACCTGAATGTTTATAGCAGCAATGTCTACAATAGCCAAACTATGGAAAGAACCTAGATGTCCATCAACAGACGAATGGATAAAGAAGATGTGGTATATATACACAATGGAATACTATGCAGCCATCAAAAGAAATGAAATCTTGCCATTTGCGACGAAGTGGATGGAACTAGAGGGTATCATGCTTAGCGAAATAAATCAATCGGAGAAAGACAACTATCATATGATCTCCCTGATATGAGGGAGAGGAGATGCAACATGGGGGGGTTAAGGGGGTAGGAGAAGAGTAAATGAAGCAAGATGGGATTGGGAGGGAGATAAACCATAAGTGACTCTTAATCTCACAAAACAAGCTGAGGGTTGCTGGGGGTAGGGGGGTTGGGGGGGTGGGGTTATTATGGACATTGGGGAGGGTATGTGCTATGATGAGTGCGGGGAAGTGTGTAAACCTGGCTATTCACAGACCTGTACCCCTGGGGAAAATAAATATATGTTTATAAAATTAAAATAAAAAAAAGAAGTTGTTATAATAAACCAGGCAAGAAATTATTGTGGCTGTAACAGATATTTAGCTCTAGAGATGATGAGAAATGGCTGGATTTTGGATTTTTAAAGAGCCAACAGTATTTCCTGATTATATGGAATATGAGATAAACAGAGGGATAAAGAGTGGCTTCCAAGTTTTTAGCCTGAGCTTCTGGATAGTAAAACTTTTCATTTACTATGAAGGGAAAGATTGTAACTTCTGTAGTATGGGAAAATAAGGATATTTGAGTTCAGTTTTGAAGACATTGAGTTTCAAGTGTCTTATAGATATCTAAGTAGAGATGCTGATAGGCAATTGGAAATAAAAGTATGGTTTTCAGGGGTAAGGTCTGAGTTACTGTTAAAAAATTGAGTTTTAGCTACATAAATGGCACTTAAACCATGTTATTGGATTAACTCACCATTGATGGAGATAAAAAGAGGACATGATCATTTGACACAATACCTGGTTTCCCCAGAAGGCATCTTCAACTCTATAAACAGAAGCCAAGGGGGATCCACAAATTATCAGGGGGATCCTGAATTTGAAGGGGGATCCTACAAATTATTCTTCTCCTCCAGAAGGAATTAATAATGGGCTCTGTACACTTGAACTAAGATCAAACCTTCTCATAATTTTTATCTTACCCTCATTGTTTAATAGGGAGTCTGATTATTGGGAAAGACTTCAGCTTCTCCAGTTATTCTCAACACTATTGATGGGTTGAAAGTGAAGTTCATACTGGGACTAAGACACTGCTTCCTCTAGACATTCTATTCTCCATAATAGGAATCAAGGTCCGTTCTGAGCACTGGAAGTAACAATTGGCTTCTTCAATTCCATAGACATTCTTACTTGCTGGTCCTTGTCATTACTAATAACATCATCTCTTCTATTCCAATTTCAATTCCAATTTCATTACAATGGCTCATTTACATACTCTCACAACTCCCACGTCATGAAATGATTTTTTTAAAGTGAAAGATTATCTTGCACATTGCAGAATGTTTACAACCTCTGGTTTTTCTTCAGTAAATATCAGTGCTCCTCCCACTCATTATGACAATAAATATGCCCCTACATATTTCTGACTGTCCCATGGGGAAACCATACCCTCCTTGTTGAAAATCACCACTCTATTTTATGCAAAATATCATGGTAGCTAAAGTTCTAAATGTACCATTAAATTCTAAGAGTACCATTAAATTCTTCAGAATTTTCTCTTCTGGCTATCAAGATCTATAAAGATACCCTCATTTTTACATTTCAATTGTGACTATTCTCTCAACCTTTAAAATCACCACCAGCTATTTTCAGACTTAGCTAAAAGGGGAAGAGCGCTATACCTACAGGACCTCTTAGGTAATAATGCTAGAACAATTAAGACACTAGGTAATATGCCTGAACTCTTCAGAATATGGGACACTGTCTAACTCTTTTTTTGATAGAAAATTGGAAAATACATTGGCTGTGATAAAAAGGATTATGTGTAAAAAAGGACTCTAGTTAGCTCATAATAAACAAGTAAACATCTGTTTTTCTATCTAAAGAATATCTGTACTTCTGAAATAATTGCAAGTCTTATTTAGAAACAAAATATGTTCATATACATTGGTAGTTTATGACACTAGGGGGTCTTCAAGAATTTTTGCCACAAGTTGCCGAATGACTTCTAACCAGATTAGAACAAATATTTTGCAAAATATAAAGCTCTTCAGAGACTTTTTTAAAAGATTTTATTTATTTATTTGACAGACAGAGATCACAAGTAGGCAGAGAGGCAGGCAGAGAGAGGAGAGAGGAGGAAGCAGGCTCCCTGCTAAGCAGAGAACCCAATGTGGCACTCGATCCCAGGACCCTGGGATCATGACCTGAGCTGAAGGTAGAGGCTTTAACCCACTGAGCCACCCAGGCGCCCAATATACAGCTCTTCAAATAAATTTTCAGTGCTCAAAGAAACAAACTGTGCCCTTTTAAACCTGAAGTGTCATTATCAGAAACATTTTAATATTTCTTGAGTACCCACCCATTGGGTGCCTAGTACTGTACCAAGCTTTAAAGTAAGTACCTTCCCAGTTTTTATGGATTGTAATCTCACAGCTGAGACATTGACTTACAGATTTTAAAAATCATCTCTCTTTGCTATCATGAAAAGTAGCAGAATTTTGGTTTTATGATAAGATGTTTTAAGTAAGTGTAATGAAAGGACCCTTGGCCACAGATTTTCTACTACAAACTAAGAAACCTCCCTACAGGATACCTGCTTGAAGGAACCGCTGATCCTTGGAGTCAGAGAATGATCCTTATGATTATTAAGTTGGACTGACAGACAATGCCTTGAGACAAGGGCAGGGGTTTCTACTGAGCTCCTGCAGATCACAATGTAGTTAGAAGTGAATATTTTTATACAATAATATTATTTCCAAAACTTGACACTGCATCTGCATAATAGACATGTGTGGTTAACTGTACAAAAGAAGAAGATGTAATCCAGTGGTGAAATAATCACCTCATCCAACTGCAAAATATTTATCTGTGCTATTTCTATGACTGGATACTTCAGGAAAAGGTTATTTCTGAACAGCTTCAGAGTCAGATGATTATATAAGACACACCCCAACATTTTGGCTTCAATATCAGTGTATTTTGAAAGGCTAAATGAAAAAATCTGACTGCTGGCAAGTCTTAATACTTCTGCCAGTAAATGCTGCTGAATCTTCAGGAAGCAATGTGTTATTTGATCTCTTTCCACTGTCCTCAGTTATTCTCTGGCTTCTTGTTACTAAAAGATAATCACTTCTGGGAGCAATTAATTCACTTAAAGACTTTTTAAATTTGTTATGATAAGATGTGTGCTCAAAATTATAATAAGTGAAAAAAACCTTGATTTACATGTCAGAGGAGCTAGAGTATAGATTGAGTATATATAAAGAATGTCATCATTTCTGACCTGAGATTGACATCTTTTTTTCTCAGTTGTTCATTAATCTTCATCACGAGTCTCTGGATTCTGGGTAGTAGAGTTAGCTGACCTGTGTCTTTTGAATACTTGGTTACTTCCTTTTAGAAACACATTGTGTCATCCTTGAACTGTCTTTGCTCATTCCTTTTATTTTTTTATGAAAGAATTGTATTACAATGGCTTTGTACCTTCTTTGCCATGACCTGAAAAAAAAAATGCTCACCTGGTAGAATCTTCTTCGATTACAACCAAACATGTTGCTATAGACCAAATATTTATATTCCCCCATAATTTATATGTTGAAACCTAATTCCCAATGTGATGGTATTAAGTTGGGGGGTCTTTGGGAGGTGATTAGGTCCTGAGGTTGAAATACTCATGAATGGGATTGGTGTTCTAAAACAACAACAACAACAACAACAATAACAACAACAACAACAACAACAAAACAGCAACAATAAAAAACACAAAAACCAACAGAGATATCCCGTGCCTTTTCCACCTTGTGAGGACACAACAAGAAGATAGCAATCTATGAACCAGGAAGTGGGTCTTCACCATACTCCAAATCTCCTGGCACCATAATCTTGAACTTGCAGGCTCCAGAACTGTGTGACATAAGTTTCTATTGTGCGGTATTCTGTTATAGCAATGTGAGATATTCTGTTACAGCAGCCTGAAGATACTAAGACATATGTTGATTTCAAATTCTGTCTTCTGCGATGCAAACAATTCATTTCTGTGTTACTACTGCATTTTTCATATGAAAACCTTATCTATTTTTCACATGTAAAATTATCTGAAGAGTTTAGTTTACTTCATCCCAGAGTCCTACACTTGTCACGTTTACTTTATTCACAGTGCAGAGTTGCAGAGACAATAAACACTTGAGTGAGTGTTGGGAGAATGCTGGGGTGGTGGCCCACAATTTTAGTCTAAACTATTGTTTGATTAATAGTAGTATCTTTTGGAATCACCTTATAGACACACTTAGAAACCTGTGATCTTTCAGTATCTGAAATAAAAAGAAAAAAATTGACTATTTTAACTCCTCCATGATTAGGAATTTGTTTTCCCAAACAGGAAACTATTAGAATGTGGGACGTTGAATAAAAATGGGTTAAGGATGAGGGAGCTAAGAAGAATGAAAACAGTGTGACATTCTTGAATGAAATATGTGGTAATACCAGACATTCCAGTTTTAAGCCAACAGAGTACCAGATAAATCAAGTAAAATAAAACTTGATGGGACACCTGGGTAGCTCAGTCATTAAGCATCTGTCTTCAGCTTGGGTCATGATCCCAGGGTCCTGGGATTGATTCCTGTGTTGGGCTCCCTTCTTGGCAAGGAGCCTGCTTCTCCCTTTCCCACTCCTCCTGTTTGTGTTCTTTCTCTCGCTGTGTCTCTCTCTGTCAAATAAATAAACAACATCTTTAAAAAATAAAAATACAATCTGGCAACATTAGAAATATCTTCTTAACATTTCAGTGTGGAAAGAGACATCTCTAAGTACATGTAAAGTATTCTTTCATAGTTATGGAGAAATGCTGTTATTATATTTATTTTTACTCACTTAATTTTTTTATTGTGGCAAGAACACTTAAAGTGAGGCCTACTCTCTTAACAAATTTTTAAATACACAATACAGTATTGCTATCTATAGGCATAATGTATAGCAGATCTCTAGAATTAACTCATCTTGCATAACTGAAAATTTATAACCATTAACTAGTAACTCCCCATTTTCCCCTCCCTCCAGTGCTTGGCAACCATCATTCAACTCTCTGTTTCTATGAGTTTGACTCTTACAGATATCTCACGAAAGTGGAATCATGCAGTATTTGTCCTTCTGTGATTGGCTTATTTTATTTGGCATAGTGTCTTCTAGGTTTATAAATTTTTGTCATATGTCTTCTTTTTAAAACTGAGTAATTTTCATATATATATATTTCCATTATACATTCATCTGTCAATGGGCATTTAGATTCCTTCCATACCTTGGCTATTCTGAATAATGTTGATGTTATATTTAACATCACTATGGTATTCCAAGATAGGAACTGAGAATAAGGTCTTACTTTGAAAGATTTCTAAACACTTAGTGACTTACCACATTCATAGTTGCATAGGTCTTTCTACTTTATAGAGTTTCTAAAATACTGAACATGAGAGAATTAAAAATACATATAACTGAGAGGTGTAAGGTTTGACTCAGCTAGCCAGTCAACCAGTCAAATAGCCATCAAACAAATATTCATTCAGTATCTGCTATATGTTAAACACTATCAAAAGTACAAAGGTAGATCAATCATTGATCCCACACTCAAGAAACTCACAGACAAATAGAGACAAAAAAAATATGGACATCAATAGGAAATAATGGACCACTAGTTAATTTATAACAATTTAATAACTTAATAACCCACATCTATCTGGAAAGGAATTGAGAAGACTTATAACTAGTAAACTAGAAAAGCTAGTAAACTAGAAAAAAATATAAACCACGGAATAAAAGAGGAATGCATGCATGCTAATTATAAAAATAAAAAAAAATTCTGTAATTGAAGTGCAATGGTGGCTCTGAGCTTCCAGAAAACCAGAAAAAAGTAAGTTAGAATTTATGAAAAGTAGGACCAATATCAAATCCATATCAGCCCTCAGGAAGGACAAAGTTTCTCATAGTGCTAATTACTATCATGTAATTCACTGAATGGTGCAACAAAAAAAATTATACTTTTAAGGTAGACACAGAATATTTTATAATAGTGGGACACCTGGATGGCTCAGTCAGTTGAACATCCAACTCTTCATTTTGGTTCGGGTAGTGATCTTATGGTTGTGGAATCAAGCCCTGCAAGGAGCTTCATGCTCAGCATGTAGTCTGCTTGAGATTCTCTCTTTCCCTCTGCCTCTACCCCCCATCCTCACTCACATTCTCTCTCTCTCTCAAAATGAATAAAATCTTAAAAAAATTATTTCATAATTGTTAATAAAAGCAATATACAAGGGCAATATACAAGGGTAATCCTGTGAAGGGAATTCTAAGTGAGAGTAAATTAAAGTGGTTGAAGCATAGTTTTCTGTGGTCTCAATAATAAAAGTATAGAACTTACAGGGATAATTCCAAGATATTGGCCTGTAGACTGGTGATTATCATGGTTCTGTTTTAACTAATATTTGGAAAATGGGGAAAATAAGTAAAATATTGAGTTTTAAACAAATTTTAATTTGTTTAATTTTTTGGTCTTTTATTCTGAAATAATTTCCTCCTTCATCTTGTGTTGCTGGATAACTTTTTTTTTTTAAAGTAAAGTGGAAAAGGTAAAATAAAAAAGATAACTTAAGATCACAGTTAAAATATAAGATAGTGTTTTGAAGAGAAATCTAGATTAAAAAAAAAATCTAACTCCTATATCCCAGACTTCATTAGCTTGCAACTAAAACAAAATCCTTGCAGTAGCCACACTTAGGAAGGGACAGGCACATACTAAGCACTCAATAAATGATACTGACAGTTATATTTGTTCCTTGTCTTTGCTATCATGACCCTTATGATACACACTATTGTGCCCAGTTATACACTCTCTCCATAAGAGGGTTATACATTCTCACCTGTGGCCATGTGACTTGCAGTGTTTTCATGTGGGGTATAAACTCTACCTCATTGATTTGCAGCTTGAACTTTTGACTTCTTTAGTGAATAAAATATGAATGAAATATGTGTCATTTGAGCTGAAGCCTTAAGAGACTGAAATAAGGACTACTACTTCAACTTAGATCCCATAATGAAAAGATACAAATTACAGCGCCAGAGCTGACTCACAGTTACTGACAGGGAATTAAAACAAACAAACAAACAAACAAAAAACAAAACAAAACAAACAAACAAAAAAAACTATCGGTAGTTGAGAAACCAGTGAGGTTTTTTGTTTGTTTGTTTGATTCTTTGTGTTTTTCTGCCTTAAACAAGTTGACTGATACATATCTTCATATGTATTTTCAGTTACTGTGAATACACCATCTTTAGTTACTATAAATACACATTTCTACCTCATATCTTCAATTATTGTACAAATACCAGGTGCTGATTTTTCATCCTATTTCTTTTTACAATGCTCCATTTCTTTTTTTTTTAATTTTTTTTCTTTTTTTTTCAGTGTAACAGTATTCATTATTTTTGCACCACAACAAGTGCTCCCTGCAATCCGTGCCATCTCCAATACCCACCACCTGGTTCCCCCAACCTCCCACCCCCCGCCCCTTCAAAACCTTCAGATTGTTTTTCAGAGTCCATAGTCTCTCATGGTTCACCTCCCCTTCCAATTTCCCTCAACTCCCTTCTCCTCTCCATCTCCCCTTGTCCTCCATGCTATTTGTTATGCTCCACAAATAAGTGAAACCATATGATAATTGACTCTCTCTGCTTGACTTATTTCACTCAGCATAATCTCTTCCAGTCCCGTCCATGTTGCTACAAAAGTTGGGTATTCATCCTTTCTGATGGAGGCATAATACTCCATAGTGTATATGGACCACATCTTCCTTATCCATTCATCCATTGAAGGGCATCTAGGCTCTTTCCACAGTTTAGCTACTGTGGCCATTGCTGCTATAAACATTGGGTTACAGATGGCCCTTCTTTTCACTATATCTGTATCTTTGGGGTAAATACCCAGTTGTGCAATTGGAGGGTCATAGGGAAGCTCTATTTTTAATTTCTTGAGGAATCTCCGCACTGTTTTCCAAAGTGGCTGCACCAACTTGCATTCCCACCAACAGTGAAGAGGGTTCCCCTTTCTCCACATCCTCTCGAACACATGTTTTTTTCTGTCTTGCTAATTTTGGCCATTCTAACTGGTGTAAGGTGGTATCTCAATGTGGTTTTAATTTGAATCTCCCAGATGGCTAGTGATGATGAACATTTTTTCATGTGTCTGATAGCCATTTGTATGTCTTCATTGGAGAAGTGTCTGTTCATATCTTCTGCCCATTTTTTTTTACATGATTGTCTGTTTTGTGTGTGTTGAGTTTGAGGAGTTCTTTATAGATACTGGATATCAACCTTTTGTCTGAACTATCACTCGCAAATATCTTCTCCCACTCCAAAGGTTGCCTCTTTGTTTTGTTGACTGTTTCCTTTGCTGTGCAGAAGCTTTTGATTTTGATGAAGTCCCAAAAGTTCATCTTCGCTTTTGTTTCCTTTGCCTTTGGAGACATATCTTGTAAGAAGTTACTATGGCTGATATTGAAGAGGTTACTGCCTAAATTCTCCTCTAGGATTCTGATGGATTCCTGTCACACGTTGAGGTCTTTTATCCATTTTGAGTTTATTTTTGTGTACAGTGTAAGAGAATGGTCGAGTTTCATTCTTCTGCATATAGCTGTCCAGTTTTCCCGGCACCAGTTATTGAAGAGACTGTCTTTTTTCCACTGCACATTTTTTTCCTGTTTTGTCGAAGATTATTTGACCATAGAGTTGAGGGTCCATATCTGGGCTCTCTACTCTGTTTCACTGGTCTATGTGTCTGTTTTTATGCCAGTACCATGCTGTCTTGGTGATCACAGCTTTGTAGTAAAGCTTGAAATCAGGTAACGTGATGCCCCCAGTTTTATTTTTGTTTTTCAACATTTCTTTAGCGATTCGGGGTCTCTTCTAGTTCCATACAAATTTTAGAATTATTTGCTCCAGCTCTTTGAAAAATACCAGTGATATTTTGATTGGAATGGCATTAAAAGTATAGATAGCTCTAGGCAGTATAGATATCTTAACAATGTTTATTTTTCCGATCCAAGAGCATGGAATGGTCTTCCATCTTTTTGTGTCTTCTTCAATTTCTTTCATGAGTGTTCTGTAGATCCTGGAGTACAGATCCTTTACCTCTTTGGTTAGGTTTATTCCCAGGTATCTTATGGTTCTTGGTGCTATAGTAAATGGAATCGATTCTCTAATTTCCCTTTCTGTATTTTCATTGTTAGTGTATAAGAAAGCCACTGATTTCTGTACATTGACTTTGTATCCTGCCACGTTACTGAATTGCTGTATGAGTTCTAGTAGTTTGGGGATGGAGTCTTTTGGGTTTTCCATATAAAGAATCATGTCATCTGTGAAGAGAGAGAGTTTGACTTCTTCATTGACAATTTGGATACCTTTTATTTCTCTTTGTTGTCTGATTGCTGTTGCTAGGACTTCTAATACTATGTTGAACAAGAGTGGTGAGAGTGGGCATCCTTGTTGTGTTCCTGATCTCAATGGGAAGGCTGCAAGCTTTTTCACATTGAGGATGATATTTGCTGTGGGTCTTTTGTAGATAGATTTTATAGTTCAGGAATGTTCCCTCTATCCCTATACTTTGAAGCATTTTAATCAGGAACGGATGCTGGATTTTGTCAAATGCTTTTTCTGCATCAATTGAGAGGACCATGTGGTTCTTCTGTCTTCTCTTATTGATTTGTTCTATCACATTGATTGATTTGTGAATGTTGAACCATCCTTGTAGCCCAGGGATGAATCCCACATGGTCATGGTGGATAATCTTTTTAATGTGCTGTTGGATCCTGTTTGCTCAGATCTTGTTGAGACTCTTAGCATCCATATTCATCAGTGATATTGGTCTGAAATTCTCCTTTTTGGTAAGGTATTTGCCTGTTGGGGATCAGGGTAATGCTGGCTTCATAGAAAGAGTCTGGAAGTTTTCCTTCTGCTTCAATTCTTTGAAACAACTTCAGGAGAATAGGTGTTATTTCTTCTTTGAAAGTTTGGTAGAATTCCCCAGGAAATCTGTCAGGTCCTGGGCTCTTGTTTTTTGGGAGGTTTTTGATCACTGCTTCAATCTCGTTACTAGATATTGGTCTATTCAGGTTGTCGATTTCTTCCTGGTTCAATTTTGGGAGTTTATAGTTTTCCAGGAATGCATCCATTTCATCTAGGTTGCTTAGCTTATTGGCATATAACTGTTGATAATAACTTCTGATGATTGTTTCTACTTCCTTGGTGTTAATTATGAGCTCTCCCTTTTCATTCATAATTTTATGAATTTGGGCTTTCTCTCTTTTCTTTTGGATTAGTGTTGCCAATAGTTTATCAATCTTATTGATTCTTTCAAAAAACCAACTTGTAGTCTTATTGATACGTTCTACTGTATCCCTGGTTTCTACCTCATTGATCTCTGCTCTAATCTTGATTATTTCCTTTCTTATATGTAGAGTTGGTTTGATTTGTTGTTGATTCTCCAGTTCTTTAAGGTGTAGAGACAGCTGGTGTATTCTGGATTTTTCAATTTTTTTGAGGGAGACTTGGATGGCTATGTATTTCCCCCTTAGGACCACCTTTGCTGTATCCCATAGGTTTTGGACAGAAGTGTCTTCCTTCTCCTTGGTTTCCATGAACTGTTTAAATTTTTCTTTGATATTCTGGTTGATCCAAGCATTATTAAGCAAGGTGGTCTTTAGCTTCCAGGTATTTGAGTTCCTTCTGAAATTTTCCTTATGATTGAGCTCCAGTTTCAAAGCATTGTGATCTGAGAATATGCAGGGAATAATCTCAGTCTTTTGGTATCGGTTCTGATTTGTGGTCTATTCTGGAGAAAGTTCCATGTGCACTTGAGAAGAATGAGTATTCTGTTGTTTTAGGGTGGAATGTTCTGTATATATCTATGAGGTCCATCTGGTCCAATGTGTCATTCAATGCTCTTGTTTCTTTATTGATTTCTGCTTTGATGATCTGTCTATTTCTGAGAGACGCGTGTTACGATCTCTGACTATTAATGTGTTCATGTCAATATTTACAATTGTTAGATCACCTTGGTGGATAGTCCCTTTAAGAATAATGTAGTGTCCTTCTGTATCTCTGACTACAGTCTTTAGTTTAAAATCTAATTTATCTGATATGAGAATTGCTACCCCGGCCATCTTTTGAGGCCCATTGGCATGAAAGATGCTTCTACATCCCTTCACTTTCAGTCTGGGTGTATCTTTAGGTTCAAAATGGGTCTCTTGTAGACAACATATGGATGGGTCCTGTCGTTTTATCCATTCTGCAACCCTGTGTCATTTGATGGGCACATTTAGGCCATTCACATTAAGAGTGATTATCGATAAGTACATTTTTATTGACATCGTGTTACCTTTGAAGTCTTTCTTTCTGTAGATTGTCTCTATATTTCTGTTCAATGCTATTCTTAGGATTTTTCCTCTTTTATAGAACCCCCCTTCATATTTCCTGCAGTGTCGGCTTGGTGGTTGCATAGTCTTTTAAGCCTTGCCAGACTTGGAAACTCTTTATCTCTCCATCCATTTTGAATGTCAGTCTTGCTGGATAAAGTATTCTTGGCTGCATGTTCTTCTCATTTAGTGTCCTGAATATATCTTGCCAGCCCTTTCTGGCTTGCCAGGTCTCTGTGGACACGTTTGTTATTCTGGTGGGCTTTTCTCTGTAGGTAAGGAGCCTCTTTGTCCTAGAGGCTTTCAAGAGATTATACCTACAGTTATGATTCCTCAATTTGACTATCAGGTGCCTTGATGTTTTTCTGGAATCTATAATCTTGGGTGGAGACCGTTCAGCCTCTAGTACATGAATGCTGGTTCCATTCGCGAGATTGGGAAAATTTTCATGAAGATCTTGTTCCGCTCTGTCTTCTAGAATTCTTTCTTTCTCCTCCCCTTCAGGGATTCCAATAACTCTGACATTGGAACATTTCATGGCATCATTTATTTCCCTGATTCTGTTTTGTGGCTTCTAAGCTGTTTGTTCCAGGCTTCCTCCTGATCCTTTCTCTCTATCTGTTTGTCCTCCAGATCACTAATTCTATCTTCTGTCTCAGTTACCCTAGCTTTAAGAGAATTTAGATTAGATTAGAACTCATTGAGAGCATTGTGAACCTCATCCCTGGTAGCTTTCAGCTCTGCCCTAACATTGTGAACATCATCCCTGGTGGCTTTCAGTTCTGCCCTAATCAATTCCATTTGGTCATCCATGGCTTTCTCCAACCTAGCTATTGCCTGGATAATTGTTAGCCTGAATTCTCTTTCCAACATATTGTCTATGTTGATAGCTGTTAGCTATGTTGCAGAAGGCCCATCCTCTGTATTTTTCTTCTGTTGGGCATTCCTCCTCCTAGTAATTTTGGTGAGAGATGACTGAATGTATGTAGCTGGATGTTTCGAGCGTGGTGCAGTCAAGGTGCACCCTGGAACACTTCTGAGCAATCAGGGCTCCCCACCCAAATGAGAGAAAAAAGAAAAGAAAAGGAAAAAAAAAAAAAGAAAGAGAGAGAGAAACAGGAAAAAAAGGGAAGATAAAAGAGAAGGTTCAGCCCAAATGGCCCCAAGGTAAGATTGATGAAGTTTACAAACAAAAACAAACAAAAAGACTGATAAAAGTATATGGCAGAGAAAAAAAAAAATATATATATATAAGCAAAGGAAGAACCTCGTCAAAAAGAACCCCAAGTATAAGATTTATATACTATCAGGACAAACACAAAAACACAGAAACACTGGCAGAAGAAAAAGATGGGAGAGTGGTTATAAATTCTCAGTGTGGGCGAGGAAGGTTGTTTTGATTCTTCCTGGATGTATCTTGATATCTTTGTTAAAGGACTCAACTTTCCTAAAATAAAGGGGGATTAAAAATTGGTTTACCTATAGGGGTAGCATTGATTGGGAAAGGGGATTACCTTGAAGTTTAACTCTATAGATTATTAGAAAATTTTAAAAAAGGAAATAAACTGGACTAAACTAAACTAAAATTTAGAAAAAAAATTAAAAAATAGAAATGCAAAAGTAAAACACAGGTGTATGTATCAAAAAGTTCAAGTTAGAAGGTTATTATGGAATTTGATGTACTGGACATCTCACTGTGATGGTAAATAGGTTAAAAAATTATCCATATAAAAAAAATGAACCAGAATAGTGGGAACGAGTTAAAAATAAAAGTTGTTCTATGAAGTAGTGGTGGTTGTTCTCTTGTAGTCTTTTTTTTTTTTTCTTTTTCTTTCCTGGTTGGTTTTCTGGGGGAGGGGCCTGCCACGTGGGTTTTCAGTCAATGATATTCCCTGAGTTAAGTCCTCCCGCCCCCCTCAAGGGGGTGGGCTCTGAGGAAACTGTTTTTTTTTCAGGCTTTTGTTCTCTGGAGGTTTTTATGTTTGTTCACTTTTTTTTTTTTTCTCTCACCCTGACCGCTTTTGATGGTTTTTGTAGGTTTAGAGGAAAGCAAACTGCACCCTGACCTCCCTCTCAGAGAGAAGCCTCAGTCTGGTCCCCTGTGGGTGTTGCAGAGTCCATATAAATTCCCCCTTGGCTGCTGGCAGAGCAGGTTCCGAGTCGCGGTCACTGGGGGCGCAGGATCTTCTGCTTGTACCCAAAACCGTGGCAGCGGCGGCTGTCTGGGCAGCTTCAGACTGCCAGAGAGGTTCCAAGCAGCGATCGCACACTGAGATTTTCCCACTGGCCCGGGCTGGGATTGCCTGGTCTTTCTGGGTCTAAGAGTGCTGGGCTTGTGCGCACCTCTCTCAGGGAGGCTGTGGGTTGAGGGCATGTATCAGGATCTGAGAGCAGGGCGCAGGTCCGAGAGCACTAGGCTGGGCCTTTGCGCACCTCTCTCAGGGGAGAGTTTGGGACGCGTGTGCGTCTCAGGCTCTGAAACAATGGCACGGTTTTAAGAGCACTGGGCTGGGCCTTCAGGCACCTCTCTCAGGGGAGGGTGAGGGGCACACGCATCTCGGGCTCTGTAGCATGGCTTGGCATTCTGCCATCTGTCGAGGCTCCCAGGCCTTCACAGGAGCTGGACCCCATGTGTTCTAGGGCACGCTGGTGGCTCAGTGACCAAGACCTGGTTTCTCCACCACACTCTCTCTGGCTCAGTGCCAGTGGAGGCTGTCCTGGGTCTGGGGACTTAAGCCCCTGTCCCTAGCCATCCCAATTCCCACAATCCCCCCCCCAACCCCACGATCCTTTGCTCTTTTTGAGTGCTTTCAACCAGTCTCCAAGTTAATGCTTGTCCCCAGATGCAGGGCACTTTCGTATTAGGGGTATTACTTTCCAATCGGTCACTTCTGGTGGCTCCCTCCCCCTTCTGTTTATCTTCCAATATCAGTTCGACGTTCCCACTCTGCTTTACCTGCCCACTGGCATCTTCTGCCCCTGTAGTGATCCAGACGTGTAAAATTCTGATCTCAGGCTGATTACATGGGTGATCGGATTTCTTTGGTACGTAATCAGCTCACTTTAGGGTACAGGTTGAAAAGGCGCCTCCTCCTACTTCCCCGCCATCTTGTTTCCCCTCTCATCCTATTTTTCATTCTTGTATTCTTTGTATTTCTTTCTTATCTTTAGTTCCTTTACCTATGACATCCAAACTATTATTCATTTAAGTCAAATTTTCCTGTGTGGAACACATCCTCCTGGTAGGACACAGGGACATGATATATGATTTATAATAAGAAAGTTGACCTCTTTTTAATGACCATTTTAGTTTTTCTGATCACTTTAATGATAATTAATGAGCTTGGGGCAAGTTTGTTGTTAGCAACTCTAAAACAGTTGCTAATATCCCTCTAAAAAAAGGAAAGAAATCACTTTTTTTTTCCTTTGAGCCAAGAGACTTGAACTAGCAACATAATGTAGCTGTAATTTGATAATATTATTTAGCTATATTATATTAATTTTATGGTCACATCTACTAATAACAAATGATAATGGTCTGCCACTTAAATATAGCTCCCTTTTAAAATAAATACATTTATTTAAATAAAGAAATGAGTTGATTTCCATAAAATGCCAAGTAATGAAATTTGGGATCTCTGTTCTATCTAAAGGCCTTGTTTTTACTTTTTGGTCTTGGTAAGGTATCATGCCTGGCTCTTAGATTTACAAGGTTTAATTCCTGCTCTGGTACAAGCTTCTGGGCCTGATACTTTAAAATGTAACTCCAGCTTCTGAAAGCCAGGACAGAAAAGACCACATCAAAGAAGGTAAGAAGTGTGGCGATGTGGCTTGGGGGAGAAATGGATATTATCTGTATTGGAGGAGAGAAAGCCATGGTCACAGGGAAGGGCAAGAGAGAGAGGAGCACACAGAGGAACACATAAGAAGGTGCTTGAAAATTGAGAGAAGTTTCTTTTCATGAGTTCTTACAGTAAGTGGGGCCTATGGCCTGACGTTTTAAAGGATGACCCTGTGCTCCTTTTGGAGAGAAGGCAGGCAAACCCTCTGTGGGCATAGAGCTTGGGAACAACAATCTGAAGAACACCTGGGGTACACAGTGGAAAGATGATTTGCTCTTCTCAAAGCATGTCCCTGAGAGGAAGCATTCACAGACATAACTCTCTGGGGACAAAGAAGCTGACTGGAACCATTTCCTCCCCCACCAGACAGCATAAATATGGAGCCACCTGTGGGAAGAAGCACAGTTCAACACTGGCTACCTAAATTGCCTATTCTAAGCCCCACACTTTTGTGCACTAGTGAAACTGCTCTTCTCCATCATGTTCACCTCAGGGTGGCAGTTACCTCCTACAGAAGAGCAGCAGAAACACTTACCTGTACCACATCTCCTGACCAGCTAATTTTGCAGGGCCTCAGCTGTGGTGGAGGAGGTAACAGGTCTCATTTCACAAGCAGACCAAAGCACATCTTGTTAAAACTTACTACATTCAGACCAGGAACCAAACACTGCATACAATAGGCAAGGGAGACTGTGAAAATGACTGGCCAGAGCACAGCAGCAGAGTTCATGCAACAAACACTTCTGGGACTTTCTGAGGTGCCAGGCCATGGGAACTATATGAACTCTTCTTGATAAGGTTATTATTTTCAGGAACAGGAAGCAAAACTGTCTTTTCTAACACAGAAGAAGGCAGAGACTTAGATAAAATGCCAAGATGGAGGGATTTTTCCAAATTGAAGAACAAGATAAGGCCACAGTCAGACAGCTAAGCAAAACAGATATAAGTAGCTTTCCTGATGGAGAACTGAAAGCGATAATTTAAGGATACTCACGAGGATTAAAAACAAATGTATGGAAGACATCAATGAGACCTTTAAAATAGAGGTAAAATGGTTTTAAAAGCATCAGAGACAAAGAATGCAATAAACGAGATTGGAAAAAGGCATGATGCAATGAACAGAAGGCTAGAAAAAGCAAAGGAATTAATTAATGACCTAGATGACAAAGTAATGGGAAGCTATGGTGATGAAAAAAGACAGAAAGAAAAAATATGCAAATTTAAAGACTTAAGGACCTCAGCGACTCCATGAAACATAATAACATTTGTATTATAGGACTTACAGAAGAATAGACAACAGAAAAGGGGGCAGAAAATTTATTTTAGGAAATAATAGCAGAAGTTTCCCTAATTTGATGAAAGAAACAGACATACAGATCAAGGAGGTACCGAGAAATCTCACCAAAACAAAAACAAAAGCAAACAAAAGAAAACAAAACAAACAAAAAAAACAAAAATGCAGGCGCACGCTAACACATATTATAATTAAATTTACAAAATATAGTTATAAAAAAATCTTAAAGGCAACAAGACAAAAGAGACCTTAACTGACAATGTAAAACCTATAAGGCAAACAGCGTTTACTGGGTCGCAAGTGTGGTTCAGCACCCACAAATCAATCAACATGATACACCACACTAGTAAAAGAAAGGACAAGAACTATATGGTCCTCTAAAAAGATGCAGAAAAGCATTTGACAAAATACAGCATCACATTTGACAAAATATAGCATTCTTTTTTGATAAAGAGTTGCTGTGTAGTGATAGAGGGAACATACCTCAATATCATGAAAACTATATACAAAAGACATGCAGTGATATCATCCTCAAAGGGGAAAAACTGACAGGTTTCCCTATAAGGTCAGGAACATGACAATGATGTCCACTCTCACCACTGTTATTCAACATAGTATAGGAAGTCCTAACCTCAGCAGTCAGACAACAAAAAGAAATAGAAGCATCCAAAAACGCAAAGGAGAAGTAAAACTTTCACTCTTCACAATGACATGATACTCTGTAGAAAACTCAAAGACTCAACCAAAAAATTGCTAGAAGTGATACAGTAATTCAGCAAGGTGGCAGTATATAAAATCAATGCATGGAAGTCCATTGCATTTCTCTACACTAACAATGAAGCAGAAGAAAGAGAAATCGAGGAATCATTCCCATTTACATTTGCAGCAAAATCCATAAGATACCTAGGAATAAACATAAGCAAAGAGGTAAAGAATTTGTATTCTGAAAACTATAGAACGCTTATGGAAGAAATTGAAGAAGACAAAAAGAAATTGAAAAACATTTCATGCTCATGTATTGGAAGAAAAAAATATTCTTAAAATTTCTATGCTACCCAAAGCAGTCTATGCATTCAATGCAATTCCTATCAAAATAATATCATCATTTTTGACAGAGCTGGAAGAAACAATCATAAAATTTGTATGGAACCGCAAAAGACCCCAATTATTTAAAGTAATGTTGAAAAGAAAGCCAAAGATGGAGGCATCACATCCAGGCTTCAAGCAGTATTACAAAGCTGTAGTCATTGGGACATTATTTTATTGACACAAGTACAGACACATATATCAATGGAACAGAATAGAGAACCCAGAAATGGACCCATAACTCTATGGTCAACTAATCTTTGACAAAGCAGGGAATAATGTCCAATGGAAAAAAAGACAGTCTCTGCAACAAATGGTGTTGGGAAAATCAGACTGCCACATGCAGAATGAAACTGGACAACTTCCTTACACCACACACACAAAATAAATGCAAAATGGATGAAAGACCTAAATTTGAGACAGGAATCCATCAAATCCTAGAGAAGAAAAGAGACAGAAACCTCTTCGACCTTGGCCACAGCAACTTCTTGCTAGACATATCTCCAAAGGCAAGGAAACAAAAGCAAAAATGAACTATGGGGATTTCATCAAAGTAAAACCTTTTGTAGAGTGAAGGAAACAATCAACAAAATTAAGAGGTATCCTACAGAATGGGGAAGATATTTGAAAATGACTTATGAGATTAAGGGCTGGTATCCAAAATCTATAAAGAACTTACTAAACTCAACAGCCCAAAACCAGAAATCCAGTCAAGAAATGGGCAGAGGACATAAACAGACATTTCTCCAAAGAAGACATACAAATGGCTAACAGACACATGAAAAAATGCTCAAGGTCACTCAGCATCAGGAAAATACAAATCAAAACTACAGGGAGATATCACCTCACACTGATCAGAATGGCTAAAATGACCAACCCAGGAAACAACAGATATTGGCAAGGATGAGGATAAAGGGGAACCCTCTTACACTGTTGGTGAGAATACAAGCTGGTTCAGCCACTCTGGAGAATAGTATGGAGGTTCCTCAAAAAGTTAAAAATAGAACTACCCTAAGACCCAGAAATTGAAGTACTAGGTATTTATTCAAAGGAAGCAAACATAATAATTTGAAGGGGCACAGTCATGCCAATGTTTATAATGGCAATGTTCATATTAGCCAAAATATGGAGAGCCCAGATGTCCATCAACAGATGAATGGATAAAGAAGATGTGGTGTTATATACATACAATGGAATATTACTCAGCCATCAAAGAGAATGAAATCTTGCCATTTGCAGCAATGTGGCTGGAACTAGAGGGTATCATACTAAGCATAATAACTCAATCAGAGAAAGAAAAATAACATTTGATTTCACTCACATGGAACTTTAGTAACAAAACTGATGAACATGGGGTAAGGGAAGGAAAAATAAAATAAAATGAAAAAAGAGAGGGAGGCAAACCATAAAAGACTCTTACCTGGAGGAAACAAACTGAAGGTTGCTGGAGGGTTGGTGTGTGGGGGCATGGGGTAATTGGGTGATGGGCATTAAGGAGGTCACTTGTAATCAACACTGGATGTTATATGCCACTGATGAACCACTATTTTCTACCCTGGAAACCAATAATACAGTATATGGTACATAAGTTGAGAAATTAAAATAAATAAAAAGTAAATGTGAAAAAAAAAAGAGTGAAACCGGACTACTTTCTTATACCATCCACAAAAATAAATGCAAAATGGATGAAAGACCTAAATGTGAGACAAGAATACATCGAAACCCTGGAGGAGAACACAAGTAGTAACCTCTTTGACATCAGCTGTAACAACTTCTTTCTATGTATGTCCCCGAGACAAGGGAAACAAAAGCAGAAGAAACTATTGGAACTTCATCAAGCTAAAAAGCACCTGCACAGAGAAGAAATAAACACAACCAAATGTCAACCAATGGAATGGCAGAGGATATTTTCAAATGACATTTCTCATAAAGGGTTAGTATCCAAAAATATATAGCATTTATAAAATCCAATACCTGAAAACCAAATAATCCAATTAAAAATGGGCAGAAGACATGAATAGACATTTTCCCAAAAAAGACATAGAGGTGAGGTGACCAACAGACACATTAAAAGATGGTCCACATCACTAATCATCAAGGAATACAAATGAAAACTATGATGAGGGGCACCTAGGTGGCTCAGTCAGTTAAAACCTCTGCCTTCAGTTCAGGTCATGGTCCCAGGGTCCTGGGATTGAACCCTGCATTGGGTTCCCTGCTCAGCGGGGAGCCTGCTTCCTCCTCTCTCTCTTTCACTGCCTGCCTCTCTGCTTACTTGTAATCTCTGTCTGTCAAGCAAATAAATAAAATCTTAAAAAAAAAACAAAAAAACTACAATGAGATATCACCTCACTCCTGTCAGAATGGCTGAAATCAACACAATAACCAATAGGATTTGGTAAGAATGTGGAGAAAGGGGAACCCTCTTGCACTGTTAGTGAGAATGTAAACCAGTGCATCCACTGTGGAAAACGCTATGGAGGTTCCTTGACAAGTTAAAAATGGAACTATCCTATGATTCACTAATTGTGCTACTAGGTATTTACCTAAAGAATACAAAAATAATAATTCAAAGGGATACATATAGCCCAATGTTTATAGCAACATTATCTACAATATCTAAACTATGGAAACAGTCTAAATGTCCATCAACTGATGAATGGATGGATATGTGGTATATATATGAAATGGAACATAAATCAGCCATAAAAGAGTGCAATCTTGCCATTTGCAATGACTTGGGTGGAGCTAGAGAGTATTATGATACATGGGATAAGTCAGTCAGCGAAAGACAATACCATATGATTTCACTTAATGTAAGAAACAAAACAGATAAACAAAGAGAAAGGAAGGAAAAATAAAATATGATGAAAACAGAAATGGAGGCAAAATAGGAGAATCTTTACAGGAAACAAATCAAGGGTTGCTGGAAGGGATGGGGGTGGGGGATGCATTAAATGGGGAATGGGAATTAAGGAGTACACTTATGATGAGCACAGGATGTTATATGGAAGTGTTGAATAACTATCTTGCACACCTGAAACTAAGATTGCACTGTATGTTAATGAACTGGAATTTAAATAAAAAACTTAAAATAAGAAAGTAAAAATAAAATGTATCTCCAGATTCTAATTTTTAAGTTTCACTTAAAAGACAAATCTCTCTCTTCTAGTTACCTTCCCATGGGCTTAAATAATTTCAAAAAAATACATACTGCTCTAATTTTATTGCCAATTTTAGTATATACATGACAACTGAATACCACTAGTGAGATTTTTTATTCTGACCTCTTCTCAACTTCATATATAGTCCACTAGTCAAAGGTATGTGTTGGATCCCAAGTGTAAAAGTGATCTATTGCTTCTAGTAATAGCATTTTCTTTCCCCTTATTAGTGCCCCAATAATTTCAAGGCTTTGGGGATTCACATAGCTAACTTGACCTCGTTATTTATAGTAACCCATGTTTTTTTTTCCTTAGGTGAAGTGTCAACTATAGTGTCTTAGTAGTGTTTATCAGAAGGATAATCTGTTTTTCTTATAGTATGTATTTTTTAATTTAATATGAATGTCTTTGTTGTGGTATGTTGCTCAGTTTTCCAAAGCAATTAACTTTCTTTGAAATTAATCTATTTTTTGTCCTTCCCTACAATGTAATAAAGGTTTTCTCTGAAGTGGTTAATGTGCCAAGCCTCCGGTAAGAGCTCTAACAGCCTCAGGGTTAGGCGTGAAGAGAGGAACTGGACTAAGGGCTACTGATAAGCTTGGGACTAGGCTGTCACTAGTAAGATCTAGCAAGCTAGAAAATGAGGTTGCACTGAGGTCTTTTTCTTTCGGTTGTTACTAATTGTATCACTAGTGTTGCCTCTATTTGAGGAGACTGTTCCACAGACATCTTAACAAAGAACCAAAGAATATTTTTTATTTTATTTGAGAGAGATACAGGAAGAACACTAGCAGGGGGAGCAGCAGGCAGAGGGAGAAGGAAAAACAAACTCCTCACCGATCAGGGACCCCAACATGAAGCTCAATCCCAGGACCTGATCCCAGAACCCAGAGATCATGACCTGAGCTGAAGGCAGACACTTAGCCATCTTAGCCACCCAGACGTCCCCAAAGAATATTTTTAATATTACTGGATTCCCCAGCTTCCAGCAACAACTTGTTGCCCTATGCTTATGAGAGATACACACCAAAGATATATATGTGGAATGTGCTGGAGTTCTGTTGGTTACTATCTGTTTTCTCTCCCAGATTTACCTCTAATCAATTAATTACACATCTTATACTTGTGATTTCCTAGTTTGTCATTTAATGGTGCTTTTTTCGAAATATTTTAACCATTCATCAATAATGATTATAATAGTGCTATAATTTATTGAACTTCTACTATGCTCCAGGCATTTTTTCATATTCATTCAGTCAACAATTACTGAGATCTAACTATGTTCTCTATGAACTTTCCTGGGCACTGGAATCACATGAGTGAGTGAGGTAAACAAGATACATGGCCTCTTGGAAATAGCAATATATAGGGGAGATGAAAAGTTAACAGGTAATGATAATTAAAAAAAGAAACATTTATAGATAATATAAAGTAATATGTGGGGAAATTCAGAGTGTAAATGCAGAGATTCTTAATTTATAGAGGGTTGTCAGTCAGGGAAGGCCTCTCTGATAAGATGACATTTGAACAAAGACATTAAGTGAGAGGTACTCTATCTACTACATCTATGATTTAATTTCCTACCACTTTTTCCTTATAACATCACAGTCACACTGTTTTAGATACACTGACCACCTTCTTATTCCTTCAAAAATAACTTTCCTATCTTCTCTGCCTGGGGTGTTCTTCTCTTACTTATTTACATAGCTTCTTCTCTTACCTCATTAGATGTAAAAATCAAAAGGAATAAAATGGTTGAGTGTGGGATTTCAAGAAGTGGCAAAAATGGGGATAAATGCACATTTTTGGGTTTGGGCAAATGGGTACATGGCAATATGAAGAATATAGCTCTGGTTTGAAGATAGGAGGATTAATTTCACTGTGAAAAGTCAGATGCACATGTCTGAAAATAAGGTAAGAGATCTGGGCTGTCAATACTTTCTGCTTGGTTTTTAAGTAAATAAATGAGTTATAGATTTTGGAGTCAGCAGCTCATAGATGGTAATGGTCAACCACAGAACTAAGTGAGATCACACAGGCAGAATGAACTATGATAAGAGAAGAGGTTTTAACACAAAGCAATGAAAAACAGCTGGAGGGGAAGATAAACTCTTGAAGGATACTGGGATAGAAAAGCCATAGAGAAATAAATGGAATTCCAGGAGAACACAGAGACATTGAAGCCAAGGTATACAGATCTTGAAATTAGAAGGTGGACAAGAGTGAAAAATACTATTGAATTAATCAAAGCAGGTTTAGTTTGGTGGTAAGTATGGAAGACAAATTATTCTGTGTTGACAGGTGAGTGGGAGGATAACAATGAGAGAAATGTAAATTTAGGCAACTCTTTTACAACATTTGAATATAAAGTGGTGACATGGGATGAGTAATATCTAGATTAGAACTTTATCTCAGAATAGGGAATCTAAGATGGTAGCAGAATAGGAGAACCCTAGGCTCATCTTGTCTAATGAACACAACTAGATAACTATCAAATCATCCTAAACACCCCCCAAAATTGGCCTGAAGACTGACAGAACAAACTCCACAACTAGAGGGAGAGAAGAGGCCACAGCAAAGAAAGTAGGGAGTGCATAAATGTGGTTTACAGGAGAAACAGATTATGACTGCTTTGGAGGGGAGAGAGCCAAAATTGTGGAGAAGGGAGAAAGAGGGGGAGCACACAAGGGAATGTACCAGGAGAATATTTCCCCAAGCCATTGGCTTGAAAAATAAGAGAGGATAAATTTCATGAGTTCTTGCAACCAGTGGGTCTTAAAGCCCAGTGGTTTTTTGTTTGTTTGTTTGTTTGTTTAATTTTTTAAAACTTATTTTCAACATAACAGTATTCATTGTCTTTGCACCACACCCAGTGCTCCATGCAATCCATGTCCTCTCCAATACCCACCACCTGGTTCCCCCAACCTCCCACCCTCTACCCCTTCAAAAACCTCAGATTGTTTTTCAGAGTCCATAGTCTCTCATGGTTCACTTCCCCTTCCAATTTCCCTCAACTCCCTTCTCCTCTCTAAAAGCCCGGTGTTTTAAAGGTTAGAGGTTTTAGCTGTGATGGAGACCTGAGGGCACTTCCCTGGTCATGGAGAGAAGGCAGGCAAACAACCTGGGGGCAGACAGCATGGAAACAGTGATCTGATAAACATCTAGAGCACACAGGGGGGAGATATTCGCTCTTCAGGAGTGATTTCCTGAGAAGCAACATTCACAGAGATACCTCCCTGGGAACAAAGGAGATGGCTGGTACCATTTTCTTCCCCTGCCCCTCAGCATCAATACAGAGCCACCTGAAGGAAGCACTTCAGTGTGGACACTGCCTGCTTAACTTGCTTACATCAAGCCCCACACCCCTGTGCTCTGTCAGGACCAGTCAAGCTTGTGTAAGTCCCATTGCAACAGGTCCCTCCTGCGAACAACAGCACAAACTGCTACCCAAATCACATCTCCCAACCAGAGTTCTGCAGGGCCTCAGCTCTGGTGGAGTTGGTGTCAGATCTCATTTCACAAGCATATCAAATCACACCTAGTTAAATATTGTCATATTCAGTCTAGGGACCAAACACTTCCCACAATAGGCAAGGAGAACCTCTGCAGATGACTGGCCTAGAGGATGGAGCAAGGTAAAACACAGCAGCAAAGCTCAGGCAGCACACACCAGAGATGCTTCCTGAAGTGCCAGGTCCTAACCAGTACACTACCTCTTATTCCTAAAATCATTACTTTCAGGAGCAGGAAACATTATTGACTTTTCTAACACAGAGAAGGCAGAGACTTAGACAAAATGCCAAGATGGAGGAATTCATCCCAAATGAAAGAACAAGATAAGGTCATGACCAAAGATCTAAACAAAACAGATATATTCAACATGTCTGATGGAGAATTTAAAGCAACAATCATATAGAAACTCAATGAGCTTAAGAAAAAGAATGGAAAACATCAGTGAGACCCTTACAACAGATAAAAAGAATTAAAAAGGAATCAATCAAAAATGAATAAAGAAATAAATGAGACTGAAAACTGGCTTGATGCAATGAACAGCAGGCTAGAAAATGCAGAATGAACTAGTGACTTAGAAGACAAAATAATGAAAAACAATGAAGTGAACAAAAGAGAGAAAGGAGAATTATGCAACATGGGAATAGACTGAGGGAACTCAGTGACTCCATCAAATGTAATAGCAATAATATTATAGGACTGGCAGAAGAATTAGAGAGAACAGGGGGCAGACAATTTATTTCAAGAAATAATAACAGAAAACTTCTCTAATATGGGGAAAGGAAGATTTATTCACATCCAGGAGGCACAGAGAACTCTCATGTATATAAAGAAAAATAAATAAACAGGCTAATACCAAGACATATTGTAATTAAATTTGCAAAATGCAGTGATAAAGAAAAACTCTTAAAAGCAGCAAGACAGGGGCTACTGAGTGGTGCAATCTGTTACGTGTTCAACTCTTGGTTTTGACTCAGGTTATGATCTCAGAGTCAAGAGATTGAGCCCCATGTCAGGATCCACACTCAGCGTGGAGTCTACTTGAGACTCTCTATCTTCCTTCTGCCCCTCCCACTCATGTGCTTTCTAAAATAAATAAATGAATCTTTAAGATAGTCATCAAAACAAAAGAAGTCCTTAACTTACAAGGGAAAACCGATTATGCTAGCTGGAGATCTCTCAACAGAAACATGGCAAAAGAGTGGCACGATATATTTAAAGTACTTAATAGGAACAATCTGTAGCCAAGAATACTCTATTTAGTTAGGGTGTATTCAGAATAGAAGGAGAGATAGTTTCCCAGATAAACAAAAACTGAAGGAGTTTGTGACCACTAAACCAGCCATGCAAGAAATATTAAAGGGGAATTTTTGAGTCCAAAGAGAGACAAAAAGTTACAAAGACCAGAATGGAACAAAGAAAATCTCTGGACACAATGACAAAACAAGTATTAAAATGGTGCCAAATGCATATCTATCAATAATTATTCTGAATGTAAATTGATTAAATATTCCAGTCAGAAAATATAGGGTGACAGATGGGATAAAAAAGAAGATCCATCTATATGGTGCCTACAAAAGACTCATTTTAGACCTAAGAACACCTGCAGATTAAAAGCTAGCCTGGCTAGCTCAGTCGGTAGAGCATGAGACTCTTAAAACTGGGGGATGGGGTGCACCTGGATAGCTCAGTTGGTTAGGCCTCTGCCTTTGGCTCAGGTCATGATCCTGGGGTCCTGGGATCAGGCCCCAGGTCAGGTTCCCTACTCTGCAGGGAGTCTGCTTCTCCCTCTCCCTCTGCCCTTCCTCCGACTCATGGTCTCTCTCTCTCTCTATTTCTCTCTCTCTCTCTCTCATGTGCATGATCTCTCACTCAAATAGATAAATAAAAATTAAACAAAAATATTTTTAAGAAACAAGTGAGTGGTAGAGACTCATTTATCATGCAAATGGATGTCAAAATAAAGTCAGAGTAGCAATACTTATTTCAGACAAACTGGACTTTTTTGTTCTTAAATTGTTTTCATCCTGTTTTGGTGTTATGGTAATACTGACCTCATGGAATGATTTTGGATATATTCCCTCTATCCCATTATATGTGAGATTTTGATAAAGATTGTTATTAATTCTTTCTGTAATGTTTGGTAGAATTAAGAAATGAGACAATGTGGTCTCAGGCTTTTCTATTCTCAGAAATTTTTGAGGACTAATTCAGCTTTCATTCTTTTATTGGTTTAAGAAGACTTCTAATTTATTGGATTCAAGATTCATGATGACTTGTTATTTTTTTTCTTTTAGCAATTATCTTTTCTTCTAAGTTATCTGACTTATTAGCATAGTTTTTCGATGGTTACTTGTTATCACAGTATGTATTTCAGTAGTTATAGGTTGTTTTGTTTTCTCTTCCATTTCTCATTTTGGTGTTTGAGTTTCCTCTCTTTTTTTCTTAGTTAATGTAGTTAAAACATTGTCTTTTTTTTTGAAATCTTGTCATTATTTTCAATGTTATGTTATTATTTATTCTGAGCTCTATTTTATTTTTTTTCTGCTTTTTGTTTGTTATTTACTTCCTCTACTAAATTTCCTCTAAGTCTCTTCCTTTTCTTGTTCTTTGTGATGTGATGTTGTTTACTTGAAATTTTTCTTTTAATACAAGCACTCATGTATAAATTTCACTCTACTATCTGCTTTTGCTGCCTCCCATAGGCTTTGGAATATGTGCTTTTGTTTTGAGACATATACTTTTTAAATGATTTTATTTTTTTATTTGACACAGAGAGAGAGACAGCAAGAGAGGAAACACAAGCAGAGGGAGTGGGAGAGGGAGAAGCAGGCTTTCTGCTGAGCAGGGAACCCAGTGAGTGTTCCCGTGGTCCTGGGATCATAACTGAGCTGAAGGCAGATGCTTAGTGACTGAACCACCCAGGTGTCCCAAGACATATTTTTATTTGCAATTTGATTTCTTAATTGGTGCATTCCTTGTGTGGTAATGTGTTGTTTAATATTTGCATATTAAATATTTACCTTATATATTTTCCAGTCTTTGTTTTATTGTTCATCTTTATTTTTATACCATTGTGATTACAAAATATACTTGATATCATTTTAGTTCTCCTTAAATTTGAAATATTTGTTATTTCCCTTTTTTGTGATTTAACCAGGGGATTCTTCTGTGTGTACAGAAGACAATGCATATGCTATTTTTCTTGGATAGAATGTTTTTTTTAATTTAATTTTATTTTTTTAAGTGTCCCAAGATTCATTGTTATGTACAACACCCAGTGCTCCATGCAATATATGCCCTCCTTAATACCCACCACCAGGCTCACCCAACACCCCAACACCTTTCTCTCCAAAATCCTGTTTGTTTCTCAGAGTCCACAGTCTCTCATGGTTCTTGGATGTAATGTTTTATATATACCTTTAAAACCATGTATTCTGAAGTTTGCTTCAAGTAAAAAAAAAAAATGTTCTTGTTGAAAAAAGTAGCATTTACCTGAGGGTACTCATATAAAATAAAGCATATCAGAGGAGGACTTAAGGTGGCGGCCTAGTAGGGAGACAATAAGTTTGCCTTGTCCCTTGAACGCAGCCAGGTAAATATCAAGAAATACTCAAATTAATCTGAAGACTGAGAGAACAAACTGCACAACTGGAGGGAGAAAAACAGCTACATTACAGAAAGTAGGAGCTGTGGAGAATTGATTGTAGGGGAGAAAAGATTTACAGGTGTTGCAGAGGGGAGTCCTGATCATGGAAAGAGGAGAGGGAAAGAGAGATAGAGAGAGTGACAGCAGCATGTTGAGGATTGCACAAGAAAAAAAAAATATTCCCCCAGCCATTGACTGGCAAAGGAAAGGGCCTGGCTACCATGTCTCTATAAGCAGTGGAGCTCAAAGTCTGAAGTTTTAGAAGTCTGTGCCATCACTGAGATAGTATCTGGTGGGTTTAGCAGTACTTCTGTGGGGAAGGAGGGCAGAGGCCCAGGAGCTGACAGCATGACTCAAAGATTCCCCTGTGTCACCTGGGGAAAAAGCTTTCCCCTTCTTAGAGTGCATTTGGGAGAAGTGGCCTTGCCTCACTGGGGGCAAAAGATCTTGTAGGCACTAATGTTCTTCCCTGTACATTAGAATAGGAACATAGTCACTTGCTGAAGGAAGAAAAACTTGGTGCCAGCTTTTTTCTCTGCTTTACCATAAACTCTGAAGTGCTGTGCAATCATATGACTGTTTTTCTGGGACTAGCCAGCACCAGCAATAGCGCAGGAAGACCCTCCCTCTCCCCCAGGGGTCATTACAGGTCTGCAACACACGGGTCCCTAAAATTTGGAGGTTTGAAACACCTCTGTCCCCCACCCATCAGCATTGATGGTAAAAGTACAACCTCAGCTAGCAATGAAGCATCCCAAGTGGAGGCTGGAGCCTTTTTCTCCAAACCCCACCCCTTGCACTTAAGCAGGTTGATCTTTACTTGGGCAAATGTGCCTGAAAACTAGTGCAGCCGGCCCCTCTCCCAGAAGATCAACACAAACCTTTTACATGCAACATCTTCTGATTATAGGGTACTGCAAATGTTCAGGTCTTGGGGAAATAGGACCTAGTTCTTTTAAAAAGAAGACCAAAACACACCTAGTTAAAACTTGCCACACAGTAGACAAGGTACAAACACTCCCTACTGAGGCAAGGAGAACCTGTGCAGAGGACTGACCTGAGGCAAGGAGCTTTCAAAATAAAATAGCAGAGTTTACACACTGAAAAACTTCCAGAAGCACCAGGCAGTATAAGACCCCTTCTTAACATAGCTGTTACTATCAGGAACAGGAACACAACACACTTTCCTAACACACACACACACACACACACAGCACAGTGACTTAGGCAAAATGAAAAGACAGATGAATTCACCCCAAAAGAAAGAACAGAAATAAGTCATGGCCAGGGATTTAATCAAAACAGATATAAGTAAGATGCCCAAAACACATTTTAAAACAAAATCATAAACATATTACCTGGGCTTGAGAGTAGTAGAGAGACCCTATAGAGTCCCTTACTGCAGATAAAAGATCTAAAACTAGTCAGTCCAAAAAAAAATACTATAAGTGAGATGCAAAAAAGGATGGACATAAGGATGGACAAAGCAAAGAAATGAATTAGTGATGTAGAAAATAAAATTATGGAAAATAATGAATCTAAAAAGAAGATGGGAAAAAAAAAGGTATTGGATCATGAATGAAGACATAGGGAACTCAGTGACTCCATAAAGCATAGTAATATTTCTTTTCTTTTTTTTTTCATAGTAACATTTCTATCATAAGAGTCCCAGAAGAAAAACACAGGGAAAAAGAGCAGAAGGTTTACTAGGCAAATTATAACTGAAAACTTCCCTAATCTAGGGAAGGAAAACAGACATAAAAATCCAAGAATTACAGAGAATTCTCATCAAATTCAACAAAAGCCAGCCAACACTAAGACATATCATAGTCAAATTCACAAAATACACAGAGAAGAAAAGAATCCTGAAAACAGTAAGGGACAAAAAGTCCTTAACTTACAAGGGGAGACAGATCAGGTTCACAGAAATTCTGTCTACAGAAACATATCATACAATAAGAAAGTAGCATGAAGTATTCAGTGTGATGAATGGAAAAAAATATGCAGCCAAGAATACTTTGTCCAGCAAGGGTATATTCAGACCAGGAGAGATAAAGACTTTTTTTTGTTTCCAAAACAAACAAAAACTAAAGGAGTTTTTGACCACTAAACCAGCACTGCAAGAAATATTAAAAAGGACTCTTTGAGAGATCAAAACCAATAAAGACTAAAAAGGAACAGAGAACATCACCAGAAACACCAACTTTACAAGTAACTAAATGGTACTAATTTCATATCTGTCAATAATTATTCTGAGTGTAAATGTACAAATGTTCCAATCAAAAGAAAGAGGGGATCAGAATGGACAAAAAATCAAGACCCATCAATATGCTGTCTATAAGAGACTCATTTTAGACATAAAGACACATGCAGATTGAAAATGAGGAGCTAGAGAACCATCTATCATGCTAATAAACATCAAAACTAGCCATATTTATATCAGACAAACTAGATTTTAAATCAGATTGTAACAAGAGTTGGAAAGGGCACTACATTATAATTAAAGTGTCTATCCATATATCATGCCTCCTTCAGAAAGTATGAACACCCAACTTTTGTATCAACATGGATGGGACTGTAGGAGATTATGCTGAATGAAATAAGTCAAGCAGAGTGAGTCAATTATCATATGGTTTCACTAACTTGTGGAGCATAAGGAATAACATGGAGGACATTGGGAGTTGGAAAGGAGAAATGAGTTGGGGGGAATCAGAGGGGGAGATGAACCATGAAAGACTGTGGACTCTGACAAAAAAACTGAGGGTTTTGGAGGGGTGCAGTGTTGGATGAGCCTGGTGGTGGGTATTAAGGAGGGCGTGTATTGTATGGAGCACTGGTGTGGTACATAAACAATGAATCTTGGAACACTGAAAATCTAACAATTATAAATATTTATGTGCCCAACTGGGTAGCACCGAAATATATAAATCAGTTAATAACAAACAATTATTAACAAACATTGATAAAAATACAATAATGAAAGGGGACTTTAACATTCCACTTACAGCAATGGATATGTGATATAAGCAGATTAACAAAGAAACAATTGTTTTAAATGACACACTGGACCAGATGGCCTTAGCAAATATATTCAGATTATTTCATCCCTAAGTAGCACAGTACACATTCTTTTCCAGTGCATATGAAACACTCTCCAGAATAGATCACATACTGGGTCACAAATCAGGCCTCGACAAGTTAAAAAAGACTGAGATTATACCATGCATATTTTCAGACCACAACACTATGAAACTTGAAGTCAATTGGTGGTGGGTATTATGGAGGACACGTATTGCATGGAGCACTGTGTGTGTGTGCATAAACAATGAATTTTGGAACACTGCAAAAAATTTTTAAAAAATTTGGAAAGACCACTTTGGACAGTAAAAGACATTCTACTAACGAATGAATGGGTTAACCAGGAATTAAAGAAGAATTTCAAAAAATACATGGAAGCAAATGACAATGAAAACATGACAATCCAAAACCTTTGGGATGCATCAAAGACAGTTCTAAGGGAGAAGTAAATTACAATATAGGCCTACCTCATGAAACAAGAAAAGTCTCAAATACAACTCAACCTTACACCTCAAGGAGGTAGAAAAGGACTAACAAATAAAACTGAGAGCTAGCAGAAGAAGGGAATTAATAAGATTAGAGCAGAAATAAATGATACAGAAACACACACCAAAAAACCCAGTAGAACAGCTCAATAGAACTAAGTGTTGGTTCTTTGAAATAACTAGTAAAGTTGATAAGCCACTAGGTAGATTTATCAATAAAAGAAAAAAAAAAAGGACCCAAATACATAAAATCATGAAAAAAAGAGGAGAGATCACAATCAACGCCACAGAAATACAAACAATTATGAGAATATTATGACAAATTATATGCCAATAATCTGGGCAAACTGCAGAAGTTTGCAGAAATGGATAAATAACTAGAAACAGAAGAAATGGGTAAATAACTAGAAACATATAAATTACCAAAATTGAGAGAGAGACAAATAGGAAATTTGAACAACCTCATTACCAGCAAAGGAATTAAATCAGTAATAAAAAATTTCCCAAGAAATGAAAGTCCAGGAACAGATGGGTTCCCAAGGTAATATTGCCAGATATTTAAAGATTTTTTAAATTATTATATTTATTTGACAGACAAAGATAACAAGCAGTCAGAGAGGCAGCCGGGGGCGGGTGGGGGAGCAGGCTCCCTGCCGAGTAGAGACCCTGATGCGGGGCTCGATCCCAGGACCCTGAGACCATGACCTGGGCCGAAGGCAGAGGCTTTAACCCACTGAGCCACCCAGGAGCCCCTGTTGCCAGATATTTAAAGAAGAATGAATGCCTACTCTTCTGAAACTGTCCCAAAACATAGAAATGGAAGGAAAACTTCCAAACTCAATGCTAAATGGCCAGTATTACCTTGATCCCCAAACCAGAGAAAACCCCACTAAAAAGGAGAATTACATTCTAATATACCCAATGAACATGGATGCAAAAATTCTCAACAAGATACAAACAAATAGAATAAAAAAGTACATTTAAAGAATTATTCAGGGGAAGGGGACAAGATGGCAGCAGAGTAGGGGACCTCACTTCGTCTGATCCCTCGAATTTAACTGCATATGTATTAGACCATTCTGAACACACGTGAATTCAACCTGAGATGTGAGAAGAAGTTTTATCTGGATCTCCACAAGCAGAAAAATGACTACTTTTTGCTAGGTAAGAGGTGCAGAATCTTGAATCTCCAGGGGAAAAATCTGAAGATAAACAGAGAGGGGAGGTAGTCTCCATAGGAAGGCCTCCAGAAAGTGATATATAACACCAGAGTTAAAGTTAAGGACCCTTGGAAATCTGCTCTAGTGAGAGGCAGCCCTTCTGAAAAGGGCACAGAAGAAGAACAGGCATAATTCTAGGTGGATCACTGTGGTCTCCAGATTCCAGTTGACTCAGAAATAATGGGGAAAACTGAAATGATAGAATGCCCAAGCAGTGGAGTGGGAAAACTGGTTACAGTCAGTGAGCCCAGAAAAGACTCTCAGCTCTGGTCACCATAAACTGTGAACTAAGTCAGTAGGGAGACCACCCTTTGCCTGACTGCCCCGAAAAGAACTAGAGAGTACAGGCTGCTTAAAATCCTAGGGGAGATATAAAACAGCTTGCGTCCATGACAGGGACAGCTATCAGGGCTGTGAGGCTCATGAAAGGATGCTGGGGAAGTACACAGTGTGACCTGAGAGCTGTGGAAGAGGATGAATGGCCGAGCCCACAGCCACTGGCAGTTGCAGAATCACAAGGTGAGACACTCACAAGTCCCCATAACTCTCCTTGAAGAAGTGCAGCCCACGGGAGCCACAGGATTCAGTGGTTTTGCACAAAAACATCCCATCCCCATGACTGGGAAATAGCTTTCAGGACATTGTGACCCTCAAAGGACACTTGGGCAGTACCCATCATGACCTGGGAGCTATGAAAGAGGGTGCCTGTGTGAGCCCACAGAAGCTAATAAATGAAACGTCACAAAGCAGAGAGACACTCGCAGTTCCCAATGACTACCCTGGGAGAGGTGTAGGGGTCATGAATTGAGTGATTCTGTGGGGTTTAGTATGCACAGAGGTGGAGAGTGTTTGACCTGGAGGATCTGATTAAGAGGGGAGACAAAGACATTGAGGTTCTGGGCTGGAGATTCCTGCAAGGCCATATTTGCTTTGACCCTGTAAAGAGAAGCAGAAAGATGTTAGGAAACAAAAGCCATACAGCCAACCACCTCACATTAAGCCCATCCCCCTGACAAGGGGTGGGGTAACTCCATCCAGGCAAAGATGCCAAGAAGCCAAGCAGAAGACATACTGGAAGAACAGATGAATGAGAAGTCTATTTCCCACAGGGAAAATAAAAAACTTTAGCACCCGGGGTAAATAATAAATGGAGCTCCAGGTGTTACCTCATGACTCATTTACATTTCAGGCTAAAATTTTATACTAATTTTTCAGTTTCTTTTCTTATTCCTTCCTTTTTTTGACCCTGTTCTTGTTTCAAATGGATTATTTCCCAAATGATATTTTAAAGTTGTTTCTTAACTTTTATTTTTTCACATATATGTTTTATACATTTATGTCCCATAATAGCCTGCTTTCACACCACTCAATTTTATCTTGAGATTCATTTTGCTTTATTTGCAATTTTGAGTTATCATGTCTTCTAACACACAGACCAAAAATCAAGCAGAATCAGGCAGATCACTCTGCTTTATCCATCATGAGAATATAATCTTTCCCCTCCCCTCTTTTTTTTTTTCTTTTTTTTTCTTTCTTTTTATTGTTTTGGGTCATCATGGCTTTTGTGGCTTATCTGTGGTAGCTTTCAACCACTTTGTATTTTTTCTAAGGTATAGTTTTCTTGGGTCATGGTTGATATTTTGGACTCTGTATATTCCCTCAACCATCCCTCAACAGAATGAATAGGAGGAACTCACAACGAAGACAGAACCAGAGACATTGTCCTGTTATAGAACTAATGGATATGGATAAAAGCAAGATGTCAGGGATAAACTTCAAGATAGTAATCATGAAGTCAGTAGTTAGACTTGAGAAAAGCATTAGTGACAATATGACTCTCTAAGGGCAGAAATGAGATCTAATCAGGCTGAACTTAAAAATGCTATGAATGAGATGCTGTGTAACTGGATACTCTAACAGCCAGGGTAAATGAGCAGAAGAATGAATCAGTGATCTAGAAGATAAGCTAATAAAAGGAAGGAAGGTGACGAAGATAGAGATAGGCATCTAGTAGCCCATGAAAAGAGAGATCAATGATGCCACGAAAAGTTCCAACATCAGAGTTATTGGTATCCCTGAGGTGGTGGAGAGAGAGAAAGGACTAGAAGATATAGTTGAGCACATACTAGCTGAGAACTTCCCTAATATGGGGAAGGAAACAAGTGTTCGTGTCCACAAGGCAGAGAGGACACCTCCCAAAATCAATTAAAATAGATCAACAAACCAACATCTAATAGTGAACCTTGAAAATCTTAGAGCCAAAGAAGCCATCCTGAGAACAGCTAGGGGGAAGAAATTACTTTTCTATGGTGGGAGGAACATCAGAATAATGTAAGAACTAACCAAAGAGACCTGGCAAACTAGGAAGGGCTGGCAAGATGTATTCAGGGTACTAAATGAGAAAAACATGCAGCCAAGAATACTTTATCCAGCAAGGCTGTCATTCCCAATGTACAGAGAGATAAGGAGCTTCAAGGACCAGTAGAAACTGAAAGAATATGTGGCCACCAAGCCAGCCCTGCAAGAAATATTAAGTGGGATTCTCTAAAAGAAGAAAAACTCCAAGAGTAATATAGACCAGAAATTAATAGAAGCATTCTATAGAAACAGGGACTTTAAAGGCAATATGATGACACTAAATTTACATCTTTCAATAGTTACTCTCACCGTGAATAGGCTAAATGCTCTCATCAAAAGACACAGGGTTTAGGGGCACCTGGGTAGCTCAGTGGGTTAAAGCCTCTGCCTTCAGCTTGGGTCATGGTCCCAGGGTTCTGGGATCAAGCTCCACATCGGGCTCTCTGCTTGGCAGGGAGTCTGCTTCCCTTCCTCTCTCTCTGCCTGCCTCTCTGCCTACTTGTGATCTCTGTCTGTCAAAAAAAAAAAAAAGACACAGGGATTCACATTGGATAAAAAAGCAGGACAAATGCATATGCTGTTTACAAGAGACTCATTTTGAACATAAAGACAGCTCCAGATTGAAGTGAAGGGATGGAGAACTATATACTGTGAAAATCAACCTTGAAAGAAAGCTGGGATAGCAATTTGTATATTACACAAATTAGATATTAAACCAAGGACTATAGTAAGAGATGTAGAGGAACACTATATCATACTTAAAGGGTATAACAACAAGAAAATTTAGCAATTGTAAATATCTATGCCCCCAATATGGGAGCAGACAACTACATAAACCAAAATAAGAATCAAATTGAAAATAATAGATTAACATAGGAAACTTCAACACTTCACTCATAGCAATGGACAGATCAACAAAGCAGAAAATCAACAAAGAAACACAAACATTCAAGGACACATTGGACCAGATGGACTTTGTAAATATATACAGAACATTCCATACTAAAACAACAGAATACCCATTTTTCTCAAGTGCACATGGAACTTTCTTCAGAGTAGATCACATACTGGGTCACAAATCAGGTCTCAACCCATACAAAAAGATTAAGATTATTCCCTGTATATTTTCAGATCACAGTGCTTTGAATCTGGAACTCAACCAGAAGGGGAAAAAATGGAAGAAATGAAAACACTTGAACATTAAAAGGCATCCTGTTAAAGAATGAATTGGTCAACAAGGAAATTAAAGAGGAACTTAAACAGTTCATGCAAATCAATGAAAAGGAAAGCACATTGGTTCAGAACATAGAGGATACTGCAAAGGCAGTCGTTAGATGGAAGTGCATAGCCATCCAAGCCTCTCTCAAAAAATTAGAAAAATCCCAAATGCACAGGCTAACCTTACACCTAAAGCATATGGAGAAAGCAGCAATAAAGCCTAAACCAAGCAGGAGAAGAGAAATAATAACTATTAGAGCTGAAATCAGTGAAATAGAAACTAGAAGAACAGTAGAACAGATGAATGAACGTAGAAACTTGTTCTTTGAAAGGATTCATAACATTGATCAACCTCTGGCAAGATTTATCCAAAAGAAAAGAGAAAAGGCCCAATTAATAAAATCAAGAATGAAAGGGTAGAAATCAGTACCAATACCAAAAAATAGAGACAACTATTAGAACTTATTACCAGCAGCTATATGCCAAAAAACTAGGCAATCGGGAAGAAATGGATGCATTCCTTGATACTTATAAACTACCAAGATTGAAACAGGAAGAAATAGACAATCTGAAAAGACAAATAACCAGCATGATAATTGAAACAGTAATCCAAAACCTCCAAAAAACAAGTCCAGGGACACAAGGCTGCCCAGGGAAATTCTACTAAACATTTAAAGAAGAAATCATACCTATTCCACTGAAGCGGTTCCAAAAAGTTAAACTGTAAGGAAAACTTACAGACTCCTTCAATAAGTCCATCATTACCCTGATCCCAAAGCCAGACCCCATCAAAAAGGAGAATTACAGACCAATAATCCTGATGAACATGGATGCCAAAATACTCAATAATATCCTAGCCAATAGGATCCAACAGCACATTAAAAGGATTATCCACGGGGTGCATGGGTGGCTCAATGGTTTAACCCTCTGCCTTTAGCGCAGGTTATGATCTCTGGGTCCTGGGATCAAGCCCCACATCAGGCTCTCTGCTCAGCAGGGAGCCTGCCTCCCCCTCTCTCTCTGCTGGCCTCTCTGCTTACTTGTGATTTCTGACTGTCAAATAAATAAATAAAATCTTTAAAAAAAAAGATTATTTACCATGACCAGGTTGGATTTATTCCTGGGATGAAAGTTGGCTCAAAATTTGCAAATCAATCAATGTAGTAGATCACATTAACAAAAGAGGAACCATATGGTCCTCTCAATTGATGCAGAAAAGTTGATAAAATACACTATCCTTTCATGATTAAAACTCTTCACAATATAGGGATAGAAGAAACATACCTCAATATCATAAAAGCCATCTATGAAAAACCCACAACAGATATCACTCTTAATGGGGAAAAAAAATGATAGCTTTTCCCTTAAGATCAGGAACACGACAGGGATGCCCACTCTCACCATTGTTGTTTAACATAGTACTAGAATTTGAAGCCTCGGCAATCAGAGAGCAAAAAGAAATAAAATGCATTCAAATTGGCAAAGAAGAAGTCAAATTCTCTCTCTTCACAGATGACATGATACTTTATGTGGAAAACCAAAAAGAATCCATCTGTAAATTACTGGATCTCATACAGCAATTCAGTAATTTGGCAGGATACAAAATCAATGCACAGAAATCAGTTGCATTTTTATACACTAACAATGTGACCGAAGAAAGAGAAATTATGTAATCAATCCCATTTACAATAGCACCAAAAACCATAAGATACCTTGGAATAAACTAACCAAAGAGGTTAAGGATCTATACTCTAGAAACTACAGAACACTTATGCAAGAAATTGAAGACACAAAGAGATGGAAAACATTCCATGCTCATGGATAGCAAGAATAAATATTGTTAAAATGTCTATGTTGCCCAAAGCAATTGCAAGGAGCAATTTCACTTTGAATGCAATCCCTATAAAAATAGCATCTACATTTTTCACAGAGCTGGAGCAAATAATCCTAAAGTTTGTATGGAACCTGAAAAGACCATGAATGGCCAGGAGATGGTTGAAAAAGAAAACAAAGCTAGGGGCACCATGATGCCTTACTTCAAGCTATATTACAAAGCTGTGATCTTCAAGATAGCATGGTATTGGCACAAAAACAGGCACATAGATCAATGGAACAGAATAGAGAGACTGGATACAGACCCGCAACTCTATGGACAACTAATTTTCAACAAAGCGGGAAAGAATATCCAATGGAAAAAAGACAACCAGTAATGGTGCTGGGAAAATTGGACAGCCACATGCAGAAGAATGAAGCTGGATCATTCTCGTACACCGTACATGAAGATAAACTCAAAATGGATGAAAGACCTCAGTGTGAGTCAGGAATCGATCAAAATCCTAAAGGAGAACATAGGCAATATACTCTTTGACATTGGCCACAGTGACTTCTTTCAAGATATGTCTCTAAGGGAAGGGAAACAAAAGCAAAAGTGAGCTTTTGGGACTTCATTAAGATAAAAAGTCTCGGCACAACAAAGGAAACAGTGAACAAAACTAAAAAGCAACCCACGGAATGTGAATATTTGTAAATGACATTACAGATAAAGGGCTGGTATCTAAGATCTATAAAAAACATCTTAATCTTCACACCCAAAAAACAAATACCTCAGTCACAAAATGGGCAGAAGACATGAACAGACATTTCTCCAAAGAATACCTACATATGGTTAACAGACACATGAACAAATGTTCAGTATCACTAGCCATCAGGGAAATACAAATCAAAACCACACTGAGATACCACCTTACACCAGTTAGAAGGGCAAAAATTAATAAGACAGGAAACAACAAGTGTTGTGAGGGTGTGTAGAAAGGGGAACCCTCTTTCACTGTTGGTGGGAACACAAGTTGGTATAGACACTCTGGAAAACAGTAAGGAGATTCCTCAACACGTTGAAAATAGAGCCACTGTACAACCCAGCAATTGCACTACTAGGTATTTACCGCAAAGATACAGATGTAGTGAAAACAAGGGCCACATGGACCCCAATATTCATAGTATCAATGTCCAGAATAGCCAAACTGTTGAAGGAGATGAGAGGTCCTTCAGTAGATGAATGGGTAAAGAAGATGTGGTTCATATATACAATGGACTATTTCACAGCATCAGAAAGGATGAAGACCCACCATTTGCATTGGCATGGATGGAATTGGAGGTCATTATGCTACTTGAAATAAGTCAAGCAGAGAAAGATAATTATCATATAGTTTCACTCATATGTGCAATATAAAGAATAGCATGGAAGACCAAGGGGGAGGGAGGGAAAACTGAATGGGAAGAAATCAGAGAGGGAGACAAACCATAAGAGAGAGACTCTGGACTCTTGTAACCAAACTGAGGGTTATATGAGGGAGGGGGTGGACAATGGGGTAATAGGAATGGGTATTAAGGAGGCCAAGTGTGGTGATGAACACTGGGTGTTACATACAACTAGTGAATCATTGAACACTACATCAAAAACCAAGATGTACTATATGTTGGAAAATATAACATTAAAGAAAAGAATTATTCACTATGATTATATGGGATTTATTCCTGGGCTGCAGTGTTGGTTCAATATTTTCAAAATGCTTATGTAATACATAATATTAATAAAAGAAATGGTAAGAACCATATCATCTTTTCAATAGATGAAGGAAAAGCATTTGACAAAATATTGCATCCATTCTTGGTAAAAATCCTCAACAAGTATGAATAGATGGAACACTCCTCAACATCTTAAAGACCATACACAAAAGACCCATGGCTAATATCAACCTTAATGGGGGAAAAATTAGGGCTTTTCCTCTATGCTCAGGAACAAGACAGAGATGTCTCCTCTCACCATGGTTATTTAACATAGTATTGAAAGTTTTAGCCTCAGCAAGCAGACAATAAAAAGGAGCAATCACATTAAAATTGGCAGGGAAGATGTCAGACTTTCCCTATTTGCAGTCAGTGTGATACTCTATGTAGAAAATCCAAAGGACTCCACCAAAAAATTTCTGGAATTAATACATGAATTCAGGAAAGTCGCTGGATATAAAACCAATGCATAGAAATCTGTTGCATTTCTATACACCCATTATGAAGTAACAGACTGATTAATCATGGAATCAATCCCAGTTACAATTGAACCAAAAAACAATAAAATACCTAGCAGTAAACCTAATGAAGGAGGTAAAATATCTGTACTTTGAAAACTATGAAACACTTATAAAAAAAATTGAAGATGATACAAAGAAATGGAAAAACATTCCATGCTCATGGAATGGAAGGAAAAACATCGTTAAAATGTCAATAGTACCCAATACAATATACACATTTAAGGCAACCCCTATGATCATCACTAGCCATCAGGAAGATTCAGATTAAACCCATATTGAGATATCACCTTACACTAGTTAGAATGGCCAAAATTAGCAAAACAGGAAACAACATGTGTTGGAGGGGATGTGGAGAAAGGGGAACCCTCTTACACTGTTGGTGGGAATGCAAGTTGGTGCAGCCACTTTGGAGAACAGTGTGGAGATTCCTCAAGAAATAAAAAATAGAGCTTCCCTATGACCCTGCAATGGCACTACTGGGTATTTACCCCAAAGATACAGATGTAGTGAAAAGAAGGGCCATCTGTACCCCAATGTTTATAGCAACAATGGCCACGGTCGCCAAACTGTGAAAAGAACCAAGATGCCCTTCAACGGACGAAGGGATAAGGAAGATGTGGTCCATATACACTGTGGAGAATTATGCCTCCATCAGAAAGGAAGAATACCCAACTTTTGTAGCAACATGGACAGGACTGAAAGAGATTATGCTGAGTGAAATAAGTCAAGCAGAGAGAGTCAATTATCATATGGTTTCACTTATTTGTGGAGCATAACAACATGGAGGACAAGGGGAGTTAGAGAGGAGATGGGAGTTGGGGGAAATTGGAAGGGGAGGTGAACCATGAGAGACTATGGACTCTGAAAAACAATCTGAGGGGTTTGAAGCGGCGGGGGGTGGGAGGTTGGGGGAACCAGGTGGTGGGTATTGGAGATGGCAAGGATTGCATGGAGCACTGGGTGTGGTGCAAAAACAAGGAATACTGTTATGCTGAAAATAAAAAAAAAAATAATAATAAATACTAGCTGTATTTTTCCAGAGCTAGAATAAACAATCCTAAAATTTGTATGGAACTACAAAGATTTCAAATAGCCAATGCAATCCCAAAAAGGCAAACCAAAGCTGGAGGCATCATGATTCCAGATTTAAAGCTAAACACAAAGCTGTAGTCATCAGGAAATTATTTTATTGGCACAAAAAAGACACATAGGTCAATGGAACAGAATAGAATACCCAGAAGTTGACCAAAAACTATGGGCAACTAATCTTCAATAGGCAGGAAATAATATCCAATGGAAAAAAGACAGTCTCTTCAGGAAATGGTATTGGGAAAACTGGACAGAAACATACAAAAGAATGACACTGGACCACTTTCTTACACCATACACAAAAATAAATGTAAAATGTATGAAAGACCTAAATCTGAGATCTGAACCCATCAAAGTCCTAGATGAAAACATGGGCAATAATATTTTTGACGTAGGCTGCAGCAATTTCTTACTAGACATGTTTCCAGAAGCAAGGAAAACAAAAACAAACAAACAAACAAACAAAATGAACTATTGGGACTTCATCAAGATAAAGACTTTCTGCATAGTGAAGGAAACAATCAACAAATCTAAAAGGCAGCCTAGAATAGAAGAAGATATTTGCAAATGACATATCTGATAAAGGGTTACTATCTAGAATCTGTAAAAAACTTACAGAACTTATCACCCCCCCCCAAAAAAAACCCAAATAATCCAGTTAAGAAAGGGGAAGAACACATGAATAGACATTTTTTTTTTTCCAAGAAGACATCCAAATGGCTAACAGGTACACGAAAAGATGTTTAGTGTCACTCACTGACAAATCTATTTGACAAACTACAAATGTAAGCTATGATGAGACACTATCTCATACTTGTCTGAATGGCTAACATTAACAACACAGGAAACAACAGATATTGGTGAGGATTCAGAGAAGGGGGAACCCGCTCACACTTTGGAAGGAATGGAAATTGCTGCAGCCTCTCTGGAAAACAGTATGGAGGTCCCTCAAAATTTTAAAATTAGAACTATACCAGAATTTAGCAATTACATTAGTAGGTATTTACCCAAATGATACAAAAATACTGATTTCGGGGGATACATGCACCCTCGTCTTTATAACATTATTATCAACAACAGTGAAATTACAGAAAGAACCTGAATGATGTTCATGGAATGATGAATGTATAAAGAAGATGTGATATATGTATGATGCATACATAGACAATAGATTGTTACTCATGCATCAAAAATAATGAAGGGTGCCTGGTAGTTCAGTCAGTACGGTATTTGAGTCTTGATCACAGCTCACATCTTTGTCTCAGGGTTGTGAGTTAAAGCTCCACATGGAGCTCCACACTGAGCATCAAGTCGACTTAAAAAAAAAAACTCTCCCTTTTCATTCATAATTTTATTAATTTGGGTCCTCTCGCTTTTCTTTTGGATGAGTTTGGCAGTGGTTTATTGATATTATTGATTCTTTCAAAAATCCAGGGGTGCCTGGGTGGCTCAGTGGGTTAAAGTCTCTGCCTTTGGCTCAGGTCATGATCCCAGGGTCCTGTGATGGAGCCCTGCATCAGGCTCTGCTCAGCAGGGAGCCTGCTTCCTCCCCCCTCTCTCTCTGCCTGTCTCTCTGCCTACTTGTGATCTCTATCTGTCAAATAAATAAATAAAATCTTTGAAAAAAATCCAGCTTCTAGTTTCATTGATGTGTTCTACTGTATCTCTAGTTTCTATCTCATTTTTCTCTGCTCTAATCGTGATTATTTCCCTTTTTGTGTGTGGGGTTGGCTTAATTTGTTGTTGATTCTCCAGTTCTTTAAGGTATAAAGACAGCTGGTGTATTTTGTTTTTTCAGTTTTTTTTTTTTTTTTTTTTTTGAGGGAGGCTTGGATGGCTATGTACTTCCCACTTAGGACTGTCTTTGCTACATTGCATAGGTTTTGGACTGAAGCATCTTCATTCTCATTGGTTTCAATGAAGTGTTCAATTTCTTCTTTGATTTCCTGGTTGATCCAAACATTCTTAAGCAAGGTGGTATTTAGCTTCAAGTGTTTGAATTTCTTCCAAACTTCTTTTTGTGGTTGAGTTCCAGTTTCAAAGCACTGTGGTCTGAGAATATGCAACTTCTTTCAAGATATGTCTCCAAAGGCGAAGGAAACACAAGCAAAAATGAACTTTTGGGACTTCATCAACATCAAAATCTTCTGCACAGCAAAGGGAACAGGCAACAAAACAAAGAGGCAACCCACAGAATGGGAGAAGATATTCACAAATGACACTATAGACAAAGGGCTGATATCCAAGATCTATAAAGAAGTCCTCAAACTCAACACACCCAAAACAGATAATCACGTCAAAAAATGGACAGAAGACATGAACAGATACTTCTCCAAAGAAGAAATACAAATGGCTAACACATACATGGAAAAATGTTTATCATCATTAGCCATCAGGGAGATTCAAACCAAAACCATATTGAGATACCACCTGACACCAGTTAGAATGGCCAAATTAACAAGACAGTAAACAACAAGTGTTGGAGAGGATGTGGAGAAAGGGGAACCATCTTGCACTGTTGGTGGGAATGCAAGTTGGTACAGCCACTTTGGAAAACAGTATGGAGATTCCTTAAGTAATTTAAAATACAGCTTCCCCAGGACCCTGCAATTGCACTACTGGGTATATACCCATAAAGATACAAATGTAGTGAAAAGAAGGGCCACCTGTACCCCAATGTTCATAGCAGCAATGGCCATAGTCGCCAAACTGTGGAAAGAGCCAAGATGCCCTTCACCAGTCAAATGGATAAGGAAGATATGGTCCATATATACAATGGAGTATTATGCCTCCATCAGAAAGGATGAACATGCAACTTTTATATCAACATGGATGGGACTGGAAGAGATCATGCTGAGTGAAATAAGTCAAGCAGAGAGAGTCAAATATCATATGGTTTCACTTGTGGAGCATAAGGAATAACACGGAGGACATTGGGAGATAGAGAGGAGAAGTGAGATGGGGGAAATTGGAAGGGGAGACAAACCATGAGAGACTGTGGACTCTGAGAAACAAACTGAGGGTTTTGGAGGATTGAGGGTTGGGGTTTGGGAGAAGCTGGTGGTAGGTTGTATGGAGGACACTTATTGCATGGTGCACTGTGGTGCATAAACAATGAATTTTGGAACACTGAAAAGAAATAAAATAAAATGGAAAAAAATCACATTATATGCTAATTCTTTAAAGGAAAATCAATAAAAAATAGATAATGATATGTGAAATTATAAAAGAAAGAATGAAAGCTTGCTATTTGTAATGGTATATGTGTAGCTACATTATTATGGTAAGCAAAATAATTCAGTGAGAGGAAGATGGATGCCATATGTTTTCACTCTTATGTGGAATTTAAGAAGAAAACAGGTATACATACAGGAAGAAAAAAAATGAGAGAGAGGGAAGCAAACCATAAGAGACTCTTAACTACAGAGAACAAACTAACTGAAGTTTGATGGAGGGAGGTAGATGGGGAATGGAATAAATGGGTGACGGGTGTTAAGGAGGCCTGTTATGATGAATCACTAAATTCTACTCCTGAAACAAATCACACTGTATGTTTACTAACTAGAATTTAAATAAAAAATTGAAAATAAAATAAAGTATATCAGAGGGGAGTTGGGTTGGGAGACAAATGAAATAATTGAATGGGATTAAGTGTACACTTATCATAATGAGCACTGAGTAATGATGTATTGAATTTTTGAATCACTATATTGTATATTTGAAACAAATGTAACGCCGTATATTAATTATACTGGAATTAAAATTTAAAAAACTGAATAAAAGTAAACAAAAGAACAAACAAAAAAACAAATTACTGTGACATAATTTAATCAAAAAGAAAAGCTCATTTAATTACATTGTACTTACCAATTATAATTTTTTAAAAGGCAAAATTTTTAGATTACTAATAATATAACACAAATTTGTGTTCATTTAGTGTAGGAAAAAGAATTGTCTAATTTGAATGTCAATCTTAGTAATCTTAAAAGTTGGTAAAATTGCTCAACCTTTAGTTTTATTCATATTAATAATGTTACAAAATATGTGAATTTACTTAAGAAGAGTAACTGGGAAAAGTAATCTTAAAGTAGAAAAAAAGAATGGGAAACAAGTAAATAAACATACCAGTCAATTTTTATGTATATTAAAAGAAATAATGCTTCAATCACGTTATTGTACAATAAAAGTCTTAGATTAAATGTACTTCTCTATTCCCAGATTTTGGTATTCAGAACAACAAAATTATCACTTAATTTAATTTTCTCAAGAATAGAATAAATAGTTGCACCTCGGTGGCTCAACCATTAAGCGTCTGCCTCAGCTCAGGTCATGGTCCCAGAGTCCTGGGATTGAGCTCTGCATAGGGCTCCCTGCTCAGTGGGAAGCCTCCTACTCACTCTCCCACTCCCCTGCCTGTATTCCCTCTCTCGCTCTGTCTCTCTGTCAAATAAATAAATAAAATCTTAATAAAATGAAATAAAATAAAAAAGAATAGAATAAATTAAAAGTGCAAAGAATATGACAAAATAAGAAAATAATAAAATTTTTAAAAAAGGGGATCTAAAAAGAAAAAGCTCCATCTCATTTAATTTTATTGCAACCCCTGAGTTGCCTGCAATGCCTGAGTCAGGGATTGATATACTTCTTCATTGTATAGTTGAGCCTCAGAATGGTTAAAAACTTTCCCAGGGCTGAATATTTAATAAATGAAGTGGTAGAAACAAAATTTTAAGCTGAATTTTCTCTTTCTAAAATCCTTAATTTTTTTAGTCCATACTCCTAGTTGTTGTAAACTGCAAACCTTTCTAGGAAGAAAGCACAAAGCTGATTAGAAAAAAGTTAAGTTACATACTGCTTTTTCCTGTAACTGAATAAATGGACTACAGCAATATAATAGAAAGCACTATCTAATTTCTTGCATTGCTGCAAATATTCCTTAGATGTCAAAATAAAAGTAGATCAAAATTTTTGTCAAAATTAATTTTAGTCATAGAACGCATATAAAAATACAAGTAGCCACAGGGGGTTTGGTTAACACCATTATGCAGTGTTTCTTTTCTTTTCTTTTTATTTCTTTACAGTGTAACAGAATTCATTGTTTTTGCACCACACCCAGTGCTCCATGCAATACGTGCCCTCCTTAATGCCCACCACATGGCTCCCCCAACCTACCACCCCCTGCCCCTTCAAAACCCTCAGATTGTTTTTCAGAGTCCATAGTCTCTCATGGTTCACCTCCCCTTCCAATTTCCCTCAGCTCCCTTCTCCTCTCCATCTCCCCATGTCCTCCATGTTATTTGTTATGCTCCACAAATAAGTGAAACCATATGATAATTGACTCTCTCTGCTTGACTTATTTCACTCAGCATAATCTCTTCCAGTCCCGTCCATGTTGCTACGAAAGTTGGGTATTCATCCTTTCTGATGGAGGCATAATGCTCCATAATGTATATGAACCACATCTTTCTTATCCATTCGTCCGTTGAAGGGCATCTTGGTTCTTTCCACAGTTTGGCGACCTTGGCCACTGCTATGCAGTGTTTCCTAAGGTAAATATTGGCCTTATCTTGGATCAATATATACCTCAGAGTTTGATACATGTGTGACTGTCTTCAACACCATATCTAGTTAATATCTACAACCTGCTTCTTATCAGTGTTTTTGAAACTTCCATACAACCCCAAGAATGTTTAGAGATTTGTAGTACTTTGGATCCCCATGGGTTCTTTACTGTCAATCTATAAACAATAGACCTATATAATATAACTGTTTTGAACAGAGTTGTAATTGCTACATAAACAGTTCCTCAAGCTCTTGGAAGTGCTAATGAGAAAAGATCAATGACTATATATTGTGAATGGCCAGAGTGTTCAAGCGGACAATGGTTTAAAGAGACTTTTATTTTATTTTATTATTTATTTATTTATGAGAGAGAGAGTGAGCACTTGATCAGGGGGAGGAACAGAGGGAGAGGGAGAAGCAGGGAGCCTGATGTGGAGCTTAATCCCAAGGCCCCTGGATCATGACTTGAGCTGAAGGCAGACACTTAACCAACTGAGCCACCTAGCCACCCCTAAAGAGATTATTTTAAAGAAATTTGGTGTGTCAGGGTTTAGAATTCAAATTCATATTCATAGCTATTTTATAAAATGGTTTACATATCCAAATTTTTCAGAAAGCTGACTGTGTCTGATTATTCCTTGTTCATAAATAAGACACTAGTTTATTTTGAATTCATTCCTACATTCACCATGCTTCTGGGTTTTGATTTTTGTAATATAAAATGATCTTCAATATATCCTCATGAGAATTCCTTTAGCTGACCTCCTAGGATATGGAATAAGCCTAGAGCCCAATCCTGGATTCTATTTTGTTTGGTTCCCTTCACATAATGAACAATATGAATTAATAATGACAAATTGCTATGCATAAACCCCACAATTTGAGGTCTTGATATTGTCAGTCATAGTAATTTAAGTTTACACTTTTATCTTTTGAAACAAACCCAGCTAGAATCAAGCAGAACAAGAAAATTACTGTCCTTACCTACAACTTAATTAATGAAACCTCATATGGAGATTAGCAGCCAAGGTTAGAATACATTTTCATTGTAATCAACATTAGTCAAAACTTTTTTTTTCTTCTTTGAGAGTTACAAAGAGTGAATCTTTATACTATAAAAAGAATATAAAGATATGGGAAGTTACAGAATGATATAATAAAGAATTCTGGGGCATCTGGGTGGCTCAGTGGGTTAAAGCCTCTACCTTCAGCTCAGGTCATGATCCCAGGGTCCTGGGATTGAGCACCGCATCTGGCTCTCTGCTTAGCAGGGAGTCTCCTTCTCCTCCTCCCCTCTCTCTGCCTGCCTCCCTGCCTACTTGTGATCTCTGTCTGTCAAATAAATAAATACAATCTTAAAAAATTTTTCAAAGGAATGGAAAACAGTCTGTATAAGAAAAGGTTAAAAGAGTTGGAGTACTTAGTTTAGCAAAAAAGATGGCTAAGGTATGAAAGTTGTAAACTTCAAGGATATAAAGGGATTATGTGATCAGACTACTGAGCAGTTTTACCATCACTAGAAAACTGAACATGAAGAAATTGTGTTAAATTGAAATAGAGAGTGGTATTTGGAGAGTGGTTAGGCCAGACATAGATTTGAGCGGTTTTGGCACAAATGTAATAGTTAAACTCATGTTATTAGATAAGATTAATAAAAGATTATAGAAGAGAAGTATAAAGATAAACTGTGAGAAAACACATACATATAGGTATTGGGAGGAGGAATTAGTATGTTAAAAATTGGAAGAAGACATAACAATGCAGTTTCATCAAAGAAGAGAATTTTTATTGAGTACTTAATATGCTAGGAATTTTTCAAAGTGATTACCAGATATTACCTCATTTAGTTCGCATGACAACCATATGATTTGCATACTGTAAGTTACAAAAAAGATACAATAGTAAGTTGAAGGAATGGTATGGAAATTTTTGCTGTTATACATGTTTTTAAGGATGGAGGAAACTTGAATATGTTTTTATATGTGCCTGAATAAATGATATTATCATTAATACACTTTTTGAGAAAACTTATGCTACATAATATGTGTTCTCTCAACTTGTTTCTTTCTCTCTCAGAATATATCTATACATGTGTACAATTGGAATTAGTCTCTTTCACAACTTTTTCAACATCCCTCAGCCCAGAATCAGAAAAAAAGAAAGAAAACTGATTATATTGTTTCTTCACAATTAGGGTGATAAGGGAAATTTAGAAGGACAAAATCATCTTGTCACATACCTCTCTGACAGAGATTTTATATTTATGATCAATTTAAAATTAAAGCATGATTAGACCATACATGACAATTCAACAAGTAGCATCATATCAATTGTGAAAAACTGGGAGTTTTTTTGTCTAAGATTAGGAAAAATACAAGGATATCCACCCTAGCTAACTTTATTTAGCAAAGTACTAGAAACCCTAGCAGCAGCAATCAGACAAGAAAAATAAATAAAAGTCATCCAAATTGGTAAGGAAAAATAAAATGATCACTATTTGGACATGACATGATGCTATACATAGAAAACCCTAAAGGCCACCAAAAAAAAAAAATAATAATAATAGAAGTAAGCAATGAATTCAGTAAAGCTGCAGGTATAAAAATAATGTACAGAAATCTGTTGTGTTTCCATACACTGATAATTAGGTGGCAGAAAAAGGGATTAAGAAAATAATCTCATTCATAATTGCCCATGGAAAGAATACAATCTCTATGAATAAACTTAACCAAGAAAGTTAATGACCTGTACTTAAAAACGGTAAGACCAAATAATGAAAGAAATTGAAATGTAGAGGTATTTTATATTTGTGGATAAGAAGAATTAATATTGTTAAAATGTCTATACTACCCTAGGTGCCTGGGTGGCTCAGTGTGTTAAAGCCTCTGCCTTCGGCTCAGGTGATGGTCCCAGGGTCCTGGGATCAAGCCACACATCAGGCTGTCTGCTCAGTGGAGAGCCTGCTTCCTCCTCTCTCTCTGCCTGCTTCTCTGCCTAATTGCAGGCTCTGTCTGCCAAATAAATAAGTAAAATCTTTAAAAAAATAAAAAAATATGTCTATACTACCCAAAGCAATGTGCAGAACTAATGTAATCCTTATCAAAATATCAGTAACTTTTTTTTCACAGAACTAGAACAAATGATACTAAAATTTGTATGGAACCACAAAAAACCCTGAATAGCCAAAGCAACCTTGAGAAAAGAGAATAAAGCTGGAGGTATCAAAATCCAAGATTTCAAAATAGTACAAAGCTATAATAATCAACATAGTATGATGCTGGCACAAAAATAGTCACATAGATCAATGAAACTGAATAGAGAGCCCACAAATAAATCCATGTCTATATGGTCAAATAATTTTTGGTGAAAGAGACAAGAATATACAATGGGGAAAAATAGTCTTTTCAATAAATGGTGCCGGGAAAACAGACATCTATGTGAAAAAGAATTAAACTGGACCACTTTCCTCCACCATATGCAAAAATAAATTCAAAATAGATGAAAGACCTAAACTTGAGAACCGAAACCGTAAAATCTCTTAAAGAAAACGTAGGAAGTAATCTCTTTGACATCAGCCTTAGCAATGCTTCTTTCTTTCTTTTTTTTTTTTAGATGTTTCCTCAGGCAATGGAGGCAAAAACAAAAAATAAACTATTGGGACTACAGAGAAGAAGAAGAAGAAGAAGAAGAAGAAGGAGGAGGAGGAGGAGGAGGAGGAGGAGGAGGAGGAGGAGGAGGAGGAGGAGAAGAAAAACGGTTTTGCACCATGAAGGAAATGAAAAGACAACCTGCTAAATGGGAGAAAATATTTGCAAATGATATATGTGATAATGTGTTAATATCTAAAATATGTAAAAAAATATATACAACTAAACATCAAAAACATGAATCATCTAGTTAAAAATGGACAGAGGAGGGGCATCTGGGTGGCTCAGTCAGTTAAGTGGCTGCCTTCAGCTCAGGACACGATCCCAGGATTTTGTGATGGAGTCCTGCTTGTTGGGGAGCCTGCTTCTCCCTCTCCCTCAGCCTACAATTCCCTCCACTTATAGTTTCTTTATCTCTCTGTGTGTCAAATAAATAAGTAAAATATTAGAAAAAAATGGGTAGAAGACCTGAAGAGACATTTTTCCTAAGAAGACATAACAAGGGCCAACAGACACATGAAAATATGTTCAGCATCTCTAATCATCAGGAAAATGCAAGTCAAAACCACAATAAGCTATCACTTCACAGCAGCCAGAATACCATCAAAAAGAAGAAATAACAAGTGTTAGTGAGGAGATAGAGGAAAAAGAACTATCATGCGATGTTGGTGGGAATGTAAATTGGTGCAGTCTCTGTGGAAGATGGATGGGGATTCCTCAAAAAGTTAAAAATATAAATACTGTAGAATCCAGTAATTTTACCCAAAGGAAAGAAAAACACCATTTGAAAAGATTTATGCTCTCCAATATATTGCACCATAATTTACAATAGCCAATATGGATGCAAATTAGTGCTCACCAATAGATGAGTGAATGAAGAAGACAGATACATATATATATATAACCACAAAAAAGAATTAAATTGTCTCAGTTATGACAACATGGATGGACCCAGAGGATATTATACTAAGTGAAATAAGTCAGACTGAGGAAGACAAATACTATATGATTTCACTTATACATGGAATCTAAAAATAAAACAAATGGATAAACAAACAAAGCAGGAAGAGACCCATAAATACAGGAAACTAATTGGTGGTTACAAGAGGCTGGGGGAAGAGGGTTGGGCAAAATGGTAGGAGAATGGGAGATACAGACTACTAGTTATGAAATTAATATCACAGGGGTGAAATGTTTAGCATAGAGAATATATAGTCCATTGTGTTAAAATAGCATACAGTGACAGATGGTAGTTAGACTTGTGGTGAGTGTAACAATGTATAGAGTTGTTGAATCATGAAGTTGTACACCCAAAACTAAGGTGACATTGTATGTCAGCTAAACTTCAATTAAAAAAAAAAAAGAGAGAGAGAGAGAACCTAAAGCATGATTTAAATGTCACTCCATTGATTCAAGTGGTGGTTATTTTTATTAATCAATGACTATATACATACATACATACATACATACATATATATATATATAGGCTCATTGTTGATCTGCTAGGATCATTTATATATGGATTAGTAGATCATTTCAGTTGCAAATTTTAAAACCATATGCATAGGAAATTATTAGAAAAACAAAAATCAAGAACTTAGGCATTAGCTGTGCAACATATAACTTCTATGAGTTGGGCAAGTCACTTAACCTCTCTTCCAGTTTCCTACTTGTAATATGGAGCTAATAACACTATCTTGTGGGGATATGTCGAGGATTAAACAAAATAGTGTATATTTCAGATTCTGTTTCTTTAATAGATGGCATGTTATAAGACTTAACATGATCATAATATGTAAAACTTCTGTGCCACTCAGCTTATAAAGCTCTCTTGTTGCTTTAACACCACATAAGAATATTTCTGGATTACACTGCTGCTCCCTGGAGAACGGTAAGAGACATTAGAGCATAACAAACTACCTTACCTGGGCCCAGACTAGATCAGACAACTAGAAAACCTCCATACCCATGAGCAGCACTAGCTTAAGATCTCTATCAACCAGTGCTTAATTGACCCTCAGACTCATGAAAGTAAATGATCATTTTAAGCCATGAGTCTTGGAATGATTTTATAGCATATTTGTTGCAATAACTATACCCATCAGGGACTTAGCACAGTTCTTGCCACATGCTTGGTGTTTGGCAAATGTTAGTTGCTTTTTCTTTTTACATATCAAATGAAGTAAACACTTTATACATTTTACCTACAATTTAAAACATGCAGATATTAAGAAACATTTGCATGATTGAATGTTTCTGTTTCATGTCATGCAGACAGCACTTGTGCAATAAACTGAAATAGCAAATCCTTCACAAAGCGTTCTCAGATTTTGACATGTTGATTGATGTATTCTTCCCCTACAAGTGTAACTTCCTCCCAGTAATGCTAATATGATTTACGTGTGTTCATTAAAAGGAAAATATACTCTACATATATTAGACTAATTAATTAATTTAGGAACTCAGTCTCATCTTTTTAACTTCTCACTCATCATCTTATGTATTTTGCATGTTGTGGTAAGTGTAAAGGGAAGCACTTAAAAGTATTTATTTGTTTGTTATAGAGATAGAATCTGATTTTATAATGCTACTTTAATATTAAATATGTTTTGAGGAAGTCTCTCTTTTTTTTAAGAATTTATTTATTTATTTGGCAGACAGAGATCACAAGTAGGCAGAGAGGCAGGCAGAGAGAGAGGAGGAAGCAGGCTCCCTGCTGAGCAGAGAGCCCGATGCGGGGCTCGATCCCAGGACCCTGGAATCATGACCTGAGCTGAGGGCAGAGGCTTTAACCCACTGAGCCACCCAGGCGCCCTGAGGAAGTCTCTTAAAAACGATCTTGACCACTCATTTTCTGTTACAGTTATTTAAACCTGTTAATTTCAATTTATTGCCTTCAAAGTTTCCTTTGATTAATGTAATCACAAACCTCCATTTACCAGATGTCTCAACTTCTTCACTAATACTATAAACTAGTCATATTCCAATAAAATTTATTTCTTTGTTGCTGTTCCATGTATTAAATGCAGTGTATTAAATTGGCACTGCTTTCTTTAAAAAGTCTTTATGCACCTTATGATTATTTGCTTATAACACAAATCTTCAGAACATACATTGCTTTACTAATCACTTAATTCTATTTGGGATTTTGTATTTGGAGAAGATGGGGGTGGATGGTAGCTTATGTAGCAAAGATAGAATGAGTGTCTTTCTCTGCTTGAGTAAGTCAAGCAGAGAAAGTCAATTATCATATGGTTTCACTTATTTGTGGAGCATAACAAATAGCATGGAGGACAAGGGGAGATGGAGAGAAGGGAGTTGAGGGAAATTGGAAGGGGAGGTGAACCATGAGAGACTATGGACTCTGAAAATCAATCTGAGGGTTTTGAAGGGGCGGGGGGTGGGAGGTTGGGGGATCCAGGTGGTGGGTATTGTAGAGGGCACAAATTGCATGGAGCGCTGGGCGTGGTGTAAAAATAATGAGTACTGTTACGCTGAAAAAATAAAAACATAAAAAAAAGAATGAGTGTCTTTTCTTTATATGTTCCTATCTTCACAAAGACTATCACATATTACTTAAATCTGCGGCTTGATTTTTACAGGCATAATTAAAGGCATGCTACCATAGGATATCTAAAGGATTGCAAGGTAAGCATGGCATGGTATAAAGGAAATACATATTTTTTGCTACCCTGTTGCTCCCTGGAGAAGGGTAGAAGACATTAGAGCAGCACAAACCACATTATTTGGGCCCAGTCTAGATCAAACAACTCTTAGCCAGCCCAAAGATCCATTAGCAAAACTAGGTTAAGATCAGAAAGACTGCCATATATTTAAAGAAAGTAGAGTAAGGTGAGAATTTTTTGCATTCATTGATGACAACTTAGAAGTAATTCAAAGATGTTAGGTTAGATAATAGAGTGTGAGAGACTAGATGGGAGAGAAGCTAAAATTAGCAGGTGTTAATTTATATCCAATATTTGTGCCCTAACATCTACAAAACATAAGTACTTATGTTTCTCTTTATCCTATTACAGAAAAGTCTAGTTTAGGGGCACCTGGTTGGCCCAGTCAGTTAAGTGTCCAACTCTTGATTGCAGCTCAGGACATGATCTCAGTGTCATGAGATTGAGCCACACATTGGTCTCCATGCTGAGTATGGAACTTGCTTAAGATTCTCTCTCTCCCTCTTCCTCTGCTCATATGGTTTCTCTCTCTCTCTAAAATAAAAAAAATTAATTAAATAAATAAAAAGTAAATAATAAAAATAAGTTTAATTTAATTTGGGTGGTGTTTATACATCAAATTCACTCTCCTATGTACTGTAAGATCTTTTCCATTAATTATCTCTTCTTGCATCTATAGCCTCAAACTCTTTGGGTAAAATAGAGATATAAATATTATCAAATATTCTCCTTCAAAAATATACTCCTTTGAATGTGTATCACCCTTTGTCCAGAGCCTTATCTCCCCCTCTTCACATGAGAGATTTTACAAACACTACTTTTCTCAGTTGTCTTTGATTTCCTCTACTCCAATTCAATTTACTTCATTTTGGTTTCCTTCCTCATCATTTTGCTTAAGTTTTTATGGGAAAAATAATTAATGACTTCTAAATTGGTAATTTCAGTTTCAGTACCTTTATCACTTGACCAGTTCATTGCAGTTAACATTGCAGAACATGCTCTACCTCTTGAAAATCTTACTTTCATGAGCTTTTGTGATTATCCTTTTTTGTTTCTCTTCTCTTGAACATTTCCTTTTCTTCTCCTTTGTTGCCTTTTCTCATTTCACTGCTTCTTTAATATTGGCATTTTCCAGTACTAAAATTTTTAGCTCCCTTTTCACTTTAGACATTGTTTATATGCTTTAATCTATGTCTCCATGGTGTCAACTAACACTTAAAGTCCTGAAAACTAGATAGTTGAAGTCCAGATTTCTATATTCAATTTCTTAGAAAGTTTTCCTTAGATATCTTACAGACAACTCAAAAGAATTTATTAAAAACTGATCTCATGGGGCTCCTGGGTTGCTCAGTGGGTTAAAGCCTCTGCCTTCAGCTCAGGTCATGATCCCAGGGTCCTGGGATTCAACCCCACATTGGGCTCTCTGCTCAGCAGGGAGCCTGCTTCCCCCCACATACTCTCTGTCTGCCTTTTTGCCTACTTGTGATCTCTGTCAAATACATAAATACAATCTTTAAAACAAACAAACAAAAACCTGACCTCATTATTTTTCCATAGAGTTTTCTTTTTCCTGTATTTCCATTCTTAGTAAATGGTAGCATTAACTATTCATCCACCCAAGACAGAGATCTGTTAGACTCCTTCTAATCTTCAGTTTACATTATCATAAAAATTTCAATTTCCATGAATTCTTTTATATGTTTTAAAATCTCTTTTCATACCCATCATTTTAGTTAGTACTTTTATTACCCATTCTCTTTAAAGTTCAGTAGTTTCTTTAGTCTTTTTTTTTTTTAACTTTTGGGTTTCAGGGACAAGAAAAGTTTCAAAAACACAATTGGATTTAATTAGTGAATTTATCAAAGCTTCTTGAAAAAATTCAAGATGCAAAAATTATTTGTATTCCGGTAAAGTAACAAAAATTTTTGGCAAATAAAATTCAAAAATGTCACTTAATAAGAAAAAGCATCAAATACTTAGAAATAAATATAATGAATATGTAATAAACCATTATACCTAAAATAACAAAATATTCTGAAAAAATGTCAAAAAAAGATCTAAATAAGTGGAAAAACATACCATGTTTATGGATTGATTGGAAGGGTTGATAATGTTATGGATGTGAATTCCAAAATGGATGGGTAAAGTAAATGTAATCCCAATCAAACTCTTGCAGGATATTGTGTAAATTGACAAGCCAATTATAAAATTTGTGTCACAATGCAAAGGTCTTTGAATAGTTAACACAATCTTGAAGAAGAGAAAACAAAGCTGGATGACTTAACACTCTTTCATTTGAAGACTAATGATAAGCTTGTTAAGATTCAGGCAATGTGATATTGTTAAAAGGATTGGCAAGTAGACCAATGGAGTAAAACAGATTCCAAAAATAGGCCCACAAATAGCCACTTAACTTACATCAAAGATCCCATTGTAATTAAGTGAGGGAAGATAATCTTTTTAATAAATGGTGTTAGTGTAATTGCACATTTATATGCAAAAAAAGGACCTTGATTCTACATCACACCATGCACAAAAATCAAATTAATTTGGGTCATAGACCTAAATGTAAATGATAAAATGATTGAACTATTAAAACTACAGCTCATAAAATAAATCTGACCAAGTACATCTGTTTATAAATAAAGTTTTATTGGAACACAGCCAGCTCATTCATTTATGTAGTGTTTATTATTGCTTTCATGCTACAAGGCAGAACTGAGTAGTTATGATGGAGAGCATATGGCCCACAAAGTCATACAGATGTACTAGCTTGCCTTTTATAGAAAAAGTTTGTGAAACTTTGTTCTAAGAGAAAACAGAAAAATATCTTTGTAATGATGGCATGGTATTTTTTTTCTTATTAAATAAACATAAAATAAAAATCATAAAGGAATAAATGAGGGAGAAGGAGAAGCAGGCTCCTTTGTTTCCCCAAATTATTGTTCATGGTCCTGCTTAAACTCTTTAATTCCCCCCCAACTATGTAAAATGGTGATTTTCCACTGACTGTAGATTAGAATAATCAGGGATCTTTTACAAATTATTTATTCACTGTAAGTCAATAAATTAGAAAAATAAATAACTCCTGGAGGTGGCCTAAGCCATCTGTTTAAATTCCATCTCCAACTGAAGACAAAAGAAAGGGGGAAGAGACAGTTATAAAAAGTTACCAGTGAAAGTACAGTAAAGGAGGATAAGGTTTGTTATGCCTATTTGAACCAAATTCTCTTGATTTAGAGTCATCCTTCTCTTCCTGACTCAGAAAGGGACATATCCTTACCAAATGGAGATTTCCTTCTAAGTTTTTCTTTCAAAAGGGTAAACTCTACTTTGTTTTCAGAGCTCCTCCTATGTCTGCTATATCTCAAAATATCAACTCAAAATAATCTTTGTCAAAGAGGCATATTTTAGGGTGACATATTCTGCTACCCTTTAGATAATCTTCTTGCAAGATTCAACTTAAATGTACCCACCTTGTAAAGCCTCACCCCTGGCCCATGTAAATTTAGATCCTTCATAGCCACTTACAGCACCTATTACTTACTATAATAGATAGAACAAGAGCTTCATAAGGCTGGTCCTCTACCTTAGATATATTTTTATCTCTAGTAGAGTGTATAGAATAAATCCAATAAAACTTAAATGAATGAACACATTAATCTCTTATTTTGAGACTCACAGAAAAAAAATCCCCTGGTTACCCTCATCTAATTTAGCAGAATATACTATCTTCTCAAAATAAATATATATTCAGGAAATGCTTGAGAATATACAAATGTAGAAATTGATATGAGCTGATAATTTTATCTAAGCAAGATAAAATGCAAAGGGATGTGTATAGTATAATCCCAAAAATATACAAAATTATGTGAAAACTACAAACAACAAATATGGTATTCTTGGTCCAAAGCAAAGAAAGCAACAACAGTTACTGCATACATTAAAAGTGTTACATTGAGGGGCCCCTGGGTGGCTCAGTGGGTTAAGCCTCTGCCTTCGGCTCAGGTCATGATCTCAGGGTCCTGGGATCAAGCCCCACATTGGGCTCTCTGCTCAGTGGGGGAGCCTACTTCCCCCTCTCTCTCTGCCTGCCTCTCTGCCTACTTGTGATCTCTCTCTGTCAAATAAATAAATAAAATCTTTTAAAACAAAGTGTTATGTTGACATCGAAGAGAGCGTCTTAGACAAAGCAGTCTCCTGCATAAGAAAAACTTAGAGGAAGATAATTCAGACAGTTTGACATATTTTGAGCACCAAATCCTGAGCACTACCTTTGAATAAAAAATGGGCACAAATTGAAGGACAAAAATCAGATGTCATTCATTTGTGCATTGTTAGCACTGTTCTCAGTGCAGAATGGATTCAGCAAAAGGAGATGAGGTAAGTCTATCTAGGATGGAAAATGGGTATGTTGCTTGCTCTTGAGTTCAACAACTCAGGATTCCTTATTGATTTGTAGAATTATTAAGAGCAGCAACATAACCAAACCTAGCAGAAATCAATCCTAACAGAGTTTGTGGAAGAGACAATCTTAACAGATAGTTAACATGCCATCTTGGTCATTTAGTAGGAAAAAACCAGAATCACTTCACTCATAACCTGACACTAAATTTTCAAGGCAAACAACAACAACAACAACAACCTGCTAAACTTTATTATCCTCATTTTACAGTATATACATTCATTAAATGAATTCTCCAAACTCACAGAAATATTCTAGCACTATGGTTTCTTTACAACTTCTTAATAGATATGGGATTGCTAAATATCTTTACCCAAACTGTGTAAGGAAATACTCTTTTATTGTCACTCTCAGAGCTTGAAGAAAACTTGGGAAATGATTTAGTATATTGCTTTGAAGCTTTAACACAAACTTGGAGGACTGTGAGAATTACTGTTGTTGGTGATGGCAAGACTAGAAATGAAAAACAGTTTTTCTACTTATCCTCACACTGACATTGTGATAAAATCTCTGACTTTTTATTTGATTTTACCCCTTTTGTTTCATCCCCCACCTACCATTGCTCCTAAATACCAGGATTTCCTAAGCTCTTTGAGACCTACTCTACTTTACTTTGGGAAATTCAAAGAACAAGATGGATTGTTTATCAATCTGCAGTGCTTTCATAAACTCAACTCCAGATTCTCATTTTTATTGGACAACATATAGCCACTGTGCTATTTTGATAGGAAGCATTTTGAGTGTGCTAGCTTGACCCATAATACTATTCCCACAAGTCTCTGACAGTGATTCATATTGCACAATCCTTCCTTGTCATTTTCAAAATGGCTTTGGCCATACAGGGGTGAGACAGCAAGACTAGGATGATTTTTTTCTTCTGGAAAGTTGACTACATGATTTTCAGTCTATGGTCTCTCTGAGAGAGCATAGGTCAGTACTTTGACACAACTCATTCTTTTCTTCAACATTTACTTCATCTTATTCCAGTGGCAATCCTTAGCCTTTCCTCATTTGTTATTTAGTTTCCACAGTTTTAAATTCAGTTATTGAAGAGAAGCGTACTCAAAATCTATTTTATGGATTGAAAGTTTCACTCTTATTTTTAAATATTTGAACACACTTTCTTAAATGCCAAAATATTAATGGTTATAAAGAATTGTGTAGAGGGGGGCACCTGGGTGGCTCAGTGGGTTAAAGATTCTGCCTTTGGCTCAGGTCATGATCCCAGGGTCCTGGGATTGAGCCCCGCATTGGGCTCTCTGCTCAGCGGGGAGCCTGCTTCCCTTCCTCTCTCTCTGCCTGCCTCTCTGCCTGCTTGTGATCTCTGTCTGTCAAATAAATAAATAAAATCTTTAAAAAAAAGAATTGTGTAGAGGGAAGGGGGCCAAGATGGTGGAGGAGTAGGGGGCTCTACTTCAACAGGTCCCCTGAATTGAGTTGGATATCTACCAGACCACTGGTAGATGACACCCATGACATCAGCCTGAGTTGTAAAAAGATATATCAGGATCTATACCAACAGAGTATCTCCAGTGACTGGTTTTACAATATGAAGCAGGGACCCACAATTCTGCGGGCAGATATCAGAAGATAATTGGAAGGAGGAGGGAGATGCCATAAGCACTGGCACCAGAAAGGTGAAATAACACAAGAATGTAAAAAAAAATTTCACATGCTGGGATGGGCAGAGACTTGCAGATGTAGCCATGGAAAAAGGACTTTAGGGCAGGCCCCAGACTGAAACCTGAAGCTGTGGGGGTGCATGTGTGAACTGGGAGTGCCTGGTGGTTTTAGAAGCACAAAGGACAGAGACATGCCTGGACCTGAAAGTGAGGGCTGGGAGTGCTGCTGGGAGTGGTGAGGAGATTTTGCTGACTGAAATAAGTCAAGCAGAGAAGGCCAATTATCATATGGAATCACTTACTTTTGGAACATAAGGAATAGCATGGACGACATTAGGAAAAGGAAGAGAAAAATGAAGGAAGGGTAGTTAGAGGGGGCGATGAACCATGAAAGACTATAGACTCCAGGAAACTGAGGGGTTTAGAAGGGAGGGTGCTGGGGTCAGGGGTTGGCCCAGTGGTGGGTATTAAGGAGGGCACATATTTCATGGTGCCCTGGGTGTTATATGCGAACGATGAATCATGGAACACTACATCAAAAACTAATGATGTACTGCATAGTGAAAAACAGGACATAATAAAAATAAATAAATAAATCATCATCAGGTGTAAAAAAAAAAAAAAAGAAGACATGCAGATGGCTAACAGACATATGAAAAGATACTCAACATCACTCCTCATCCGGGAAATACAAATTAAAACTACACTGATCTATCACCTCACACCTGTCAGAATGGCTAAAATTAACAACAAAGGAAACAACAGATATTGGCAAGAATGTGGAGAAAAGGGAACATTCCTACACTGTTGGTGGGAATGCCAACTATGCAGCCACTCTGGAAAACAGTATGAATATTCCTCAAAATTTAAGAATAGAATTACCCTATGTTTTTTTGCCATTGCACTAGTAGGTATTTACCCAAAGGATACAAAAATACTGATTTGAAAACATACATGCACCCAATGTTTCTAGCAGCATCATTGAAAATAGCCAAATTATGGAAAGAGCCCTAGCATCCCTCAACTGATGAGTGGATAAAGAAGGGATGGCATATATATATATATATATATATATATATATATATATATACACACACACACACACAATGGAATATTCTTCAGTTGTAAAAAGGATGAAATCTTGCCATTGCAATGACGTGGATGGAGCTAGAGAATATTACGTAAGAGAAAGGCAAATACCATATGATTTTATTCATATGTGGAATTTAAGAAACAAAACAAGTGAACATAGGGGGAATAAGAGTGGCAAACCAAGAAACAGATTCTTAACTATAGAGAACAAACATGGTTATTGGAGGGATGGTGAGTGGGATGGGTTAAATAGGTGATGGGTATTAAGGAGTGCACTTGTGATGAGCACCAAGTATGGTATGTAAGTGATGAATCACTAAATTCTATACCCTAAACTAACATTTCACTGTATGTTAACTAACTGGAATTTAAATGAAAAAAATTTGACAATACCTATTTGCACATCTAAGTCATAAGGTTATTTCAACTTTAGAACAAACACAACCTTTCAACTGCCCTAACGAAGCTTAAAACATGCTTTAAAGGAAAACATGCTTAGCACACTAAGCTAATTAATTACCTAGTGAACAAAATTCAGTATGCTCAAAATTAAGAATGGAATAACTGATAAATAGCTAGAAGAGAAAATATTTATTTTAATAACCAGAGAGCTGTTCAGTTTCCAATCAGTGTCCTTAAACTTTATCAGTATTGAAGAAATTTTTTAATCTGGCTCAGTTTGGCCATGGAATCTTTATAATTTTAATAATTCCCCAGTGAAAATAAAATATGGTAGTCTTACTATACAGAGAACCTACAGTTATTTTTGGTTAATGACTCCTAAAACAATGGCAACTCAAAATGTAGACATGCATGCTCCTCCACTAAGAATTAATGAAACCAGAAGTTGGGGCTCAAAAAATGTTTCCAAGAACATTTTGAAAATTTCAGGGCACTTTGAATCATGATAATATTCTAGATAATTTCTATCATGGCATTGCACAAAATGTCTTCAAAACAATTTGTAATTCTGATGGGTTGAGACAGACCATTCTTTTTTTTTTTTTAAGATTTTACTTATTTATTTGACAGACAGAGATCACAAGTAGGCAGAGAGACAGTCAGAGAGAGAGAGGGGAGGCCAAAGGCAGAGGCTTTAACCCACTGAGCCACCCAGGCACCCCTGAGATAGACCATTCTTAGTAGTTTTGTTAATGTTAGAAAGCCCTATTTGAATATATGGAAAAATAGGAAGCCTACATCTTGCTACTTTGAGGAAACTGAAACTACAAAATGATATACACAATGCTATCAGAGATAAAAAAATATTGTAAGGTAGTTTCATAATAATAATTGTCTTTCACACAACATTTCACAGGATATGGAATAACTATCAATCACTAGCATCTACAAATCTATCTGATAATTTTTGATGCTCAGTTACAATGGAACTTTTATCCAACACTTAAAAACAATAAGGTATCTTAGTGAGAAATCCTTTTTTATCGACCCTGCTTCAAATATTTGAAGAAGGAAAAGAGAAATCCTCAAGTGGTAAAGGATTTACTTTCTTCACAGGGCCTACTTCATTTGTGATTTCCATATTTCCTGCAAAAGTTTAATTAAGCCTTATTGTTTTGACTTTCACCTCTTTTTTAAAATTGTATTTATTCATTTATTCATTTTTAGTAATCTCTGCACTCAATGTGGGGCTCCACCTCATAATAATAAGATCAAGAGTTTCGTGCTTTTCCAACTGAGCCAGCCACACACCACCTTGAATTTTTAGTTTCAATTAACCTTTTCTTAGTGTGAACTCACAGAACCTAGCTTCACCAGGTTTAAAAAAAAAATTAAAGACTTTTATTTATTTATTTTGACAGAGAGAGGGAGAACATATAAGTGAGGAGAGGGACAGAGGAAGAAGCAGAAAGAAATTCTCAAGCAGACTCCCCGCTGAGTATGGACACCCCCCCCCAACCTGAGGCTCCATATGATGACCCTGAGATCATGACCTGAGCTGAAATCAAGTCTGATGTTCAACTGACTGAGCCACCCAGGAGCCCTGGTTTCACAGTTTTAACAAGAAAGTTTCTACATATCAACTTTCAAATAATTTAAGTGAAAATGCTATAGGTATCAAATTACAGCTCAGAAAAATGAGCACCGAACTGACTTCCATTGGAGTAGGGAACTTAAATTTAATTTGGCTAAAATAATCCATCTCTCTCTCTGCTATTTAGATATACGTATGTGTTTAGTGTTTTGATTCTAGAGTGCACAAAATATGGTGCATTCAAAACTACAATGCTGCTGGTCTAAAATATCATTAGAAAGATACTTTTATTTGTGAAAATATGGACTTATTTCAGCATGACATTTACTCTTACACTGTATGCTGTTTATCAAGAAAATAAGATATTGCATTTCCTATAAGTAGATTATTATTGGTACACATGAGCTTTCTTTAGTTTTTGGAAATGTTAGAGTCTTTCACCACACAGCTGTATTTCATAAGTGAGAAAAATATTGACATGGTCATTCACAAGTTGGAATCCTTCAAAGGCCATTAATTTTATCTTGGGAATGTAAAATAAGGGACACCTGGGTGTCTCGGTCATTAAGCATCTGCATTTGGCTCAGGTCATGATCCCAGGGTGCTGGTATTGAGCCCCACATCGGACCCCTGCTTGGTGGGAGGCCTGCTTCTCCCTCTCCCACTCCCCCTTCTTGTATTCCCTCTCTCACTGTCTCTTTCTCTCTGTCTGATAAACAAATAAAATTAAAAAAAAAGAAATGAAAAATAAATAATTTGATCACCTACCAGGATCAAATGCATATAATCACATGGGTCTGAATTCTGACATGAAATTATGAATCTTTTTATTCTTTTTTTCCTTTTTACTGATGTCTTGAGAATCTATTCCTACAATGGCATTTGACTTCATATATACCTTTCCATGCTTTAGCAACATTATTCAAGTTGATCAGAAATGTCATTTATATTGTTGAAACATTCTGTAAGTTATAAGCAAAAACCATGGTAATTAAGTCATACTTTATGTGATCAATATCTCAGAACAGTTTTAATGGAGAATAGGTATTAATAAGGTCAAGTGAAACACCTTCTCTAGGTAACCTTTTTTTTTTCCATTTTCCCATGCCAGTATTAAAAATGGCACAAAGTGATATTTAATTGTTTTAAAACTTTCACACTTATGCAATCTGAGATTCTAGAGAACTTTTACTTATATCTTGACCCCATTTAAGAACGTATTCTTCTCCTTGGAGCTGTAGGGATAGATTGGCATTATCAGAATCCAAACATAATGAAAATCTAAAGAATAGTCTGTCAGCAAACTTACAAGGAATCATTATATATGGGTTATTTTTCCTCTGGGATGAATATATTGATACATACTACCTTCTATGATACTAGGATTTAACAACTTCAAGACTAATATAATAAGAAAGTAAGCCATTTATGGTTAATAAATACAATTAGTAGGTGCAAGTTTGAAAACTATAAGATGATAACATATACACTTATTTTTATTTCATATTCTGCAGTGTTACAACTTTATCCTCAGCACATCCTAAAACCCCAGGGAAAATTCACAACAGCATATTATGAATATTCAAGAATAGAAGAAATGTGTTGGCTCAAAGACATAATACCTTACATAAAGCATTTCCTCAAAATAACAAACAAAAGGACTGATTTTGTCAGTTGATATGGTGATTGGAATGCCAAATAATTCTTTTTTTTTAAATTGTGTTATGTTAGTCACCATACAGTACATTATTAGTTATTGATGTAGTGTTCCAAGATTCATTGTTTATGTATAACACCCAGAGCTCCATGCAATGCATGCCTTCCTTTTCTTTTTTTTAAGATTTTGTTTCTTTATTAGTCAAAGAGAGACAGAAAGAGACCACAAGCAGGGGGAGCAGCAGACAGAGGGAGAAGCAGGCCCCCACAGAACAAGGAACCTGATTCTGGACTTGATCCCAGGACCCTGGGATCATGACCTGAGCCAAAGGCAGGCACTTAGCCAATAGAGCCAGCCAAGCATCCCAAGTGCCCTTGTTAATACTCATCACTGGGCCAACCCCTGACCCCACACACCAAACTTCTAAAATCCGTTTTGTTTCTCAGAGTCTGAAGTCTCTCATGGTTCGTTCCCCCCCAATTTCTCCCTTTCATTTTTCCCTTCCTTCTCTTAATGTCCTCCATGCTGTTCCTTATGTTCCAAAGTAAGTGAATCCATATGATAATTGACCTTCTCTCCTTGACTTATTTCAGTCAGCAAAATCTCCAGTCCCACCCATGTTAATGAAAAAGTTGGGTATTCATCCTTTCTGATGGCTGAATAATATTCCATTGTATATAAGGACTACATCTTTATCCATTTGTCTGTTGAAAGGCATCTCTGCTCTTTCCACAGTTTAGCTGTGTGGACATTGCTGTTATGAACATTGGGGTGCATGTGTCTCTTCTTTTCATTTCATCTGTACCTTTGGGGTAAATACCAGGTAGTGCAATTGCAGGGTCATAGGGGAGCTCTATTTTTAATTTTCTTGAGAATCCTCCCCATTCTTTTCCAAAGTGGCTGCACCAACTTGCATTACCACCAACAGTGTAAGAGGGTTTTCCTTTCTCCACATCCTCTCCAACATTTGTTGTTTCTTGCCTTGTCAATTTTTTCCATTCTGACTGGTGTAGGGTGGTATCTCAGTGAGGTTTTGATTTGAATTTCCCTGATGGTTAATGATGATGAACAGTTTTTCATGTGACTGTTAGCCATTTGTATGTCTTCACTGGGGAAGTGTCTGTTCCTGTCTTTTGCCCATTTTTTTTGACTTGATTATTTGTGTTTTGGGGTGTTGGGTTTGAGAAGTTCTTTATAGATCTTGGATATCAGCCCTTTGTCTGTAGTATCATTTGCAAGTAACTTCTCCCATTCCATGGGTTGCCTCTTTGTTTTGTTGACTGTTTCCCTTGCTGTACAGAAGGTTTTGATCTTGATGAAGTCCCAAAAGTTCATTTTTGCTTTTTTTTCCTCTTGCCTTTGAAGACTGTCTTGAAAGAAGTTCCTGTGGCCAGTGTCACAGAGGTTACTGCCTATGTTCTCCTCCTGGATTTCGTGGATTCCTCTCTCACATGAGGTCCTTCACCCATTTCGAGGTTATCTTTGTGTATGGTGAAAGAGAGTGGTGGACCTTCATTCTTCTGTATATCACTGTCCAATTTTCCCGGCACCATTTATTGAACACTGTCTTTTTCCCATTGGATATTCTTTTCCTGATTTGTCCAAGATTATATAACTGTACATTCAAGGGTCCATATCTGGGCTCTCTACTCTGTTTCATTGGTCTATGTTTCTGTTTTTGTGCCAGTACCATGCTGTCTTGGTGATCACAGCTTTGTAATATAGCTTGAAATCAGGCAACGTGATGCTCTCAGCTTTGTTTTTCTTTTTCAACATTTTTTGTTTTTGGTGATTTGGTGTATTTTTTTGTTCCATACAAATTTTAGGATTCGTGTCCTAGAGGCAGAAAGAACTCCTCTCAAGATCAAGGAAAACAGACCAAAGCCCTAGCATGTAATATTAAACCTCACAAATCTTAGAACAATGGAAACCATCTTAAGGGCAGTTGGGGGAAGAGATTACTTACATACAGAGGGAGGAGCATTGGGATAATGTCAAAGCTGTCCACAGATACCTGAAAAGCCAGAAAGGGCTGAAAAGACATATTCAGGGTACTAAATGAGAAGAACATGCAGCCAAGACTACTTTATCTGGCAAGGCTGTCATTCAGAATGGTTGGAGAGATAAAGAGCGTCCACAACTGCCAGAAGCTGAAGAATATGTGACCACTAAGTCATCCCTGCAAGAAAGATTAAGGAAGGTTTTGTCAAAGAAGAAAGACCCCAAGAGTGATATAGAACAGAAATTTACAGAGATAATGTATAGAAACAAGGACTTCACAGGCAACATGATGACAACAAAATCATATATTTCAATAATCACTCTCAATATATATGGCCTAAATGCTTCCATGAAAAGGCACAGGGTTGCAGATTGGATAAAAAGACAGGACCTATCCATATGTTGTCTACAAGATACTCATTTTGAACTTACAGATACATCCAGACTGAATGTGAAGGGATGGAAAACCATTTTTCATGTCAACAGACCTCAAAAGAACGCTGAGATAATAATTCTCATATCAGACAAATTAGATTATAAGCTAAAGACTGCAGTTAGAGATACATAAGGAGTCTATATCATTCTTAAAGGGTCTATCCAGCAAGAAGATCTAAGAATTGTAAATATGTATGCCCCCAACATGGGAGCAGCCAACTACATAAACAAACTGTTAACCAAAATAAAGAGGCATATTGATAACAATACATTAATAGTAGGATACTTTAACACTCCACTCTCAGCAACAGATAGATCATCTAAGCAGAAAATCAACAAAGAAACAAGAGCTTTGAATGACACACTTGATCAGATGGACCTCACTGATATACACAGAACATTCCACCCTAAAACAACAGAATATTCATTCTTCCCAAGTGTACACAGAATTTTCTCCAAAGCAGACCATATGCTTGGTCACAATTCAAGTCTCAACTGATACCAAAAAATTGAAATTTTTCCCTGCATATTTTTAGATCAAAATGCTTTGAAACTGAAACTCAGTCACAGGAAAATTTTGGAAGAAATTAAAACACTTGGAAGCTAAAGACCATCCTCCTGAAGAATGTTTGGGTCAATAAGGAAACTAAAGAACTTAAATAATTCATGGAAACCAATGAGAATAAAAACACATTGGTCCAAAACTATTGGAATACTGCAAAGGCAGTACTAATGTGGAAAAACATAACCATCCAAGCCTCCTTCAGAAAAATAGAAAGTCCCAAATTCACCAGCTAACTTTACACCTCAAAAAACTGGAGAAAAAACAACAGAGCCTAAGCCATGCACAAGAAGAGAAATAATTAAGATTAGAGCAGTGATCATTGAAATAGAAACCAGAAATTTACTAGAGCAGATCAACGAAACGAGAAGCTGGTTCTTTGAAAAAAAAAAAAAATGACATTGATAAACCACTGGCCAAACTTATCCAGAAGAAAAGAGAAAGGACCCAAATTAATAAAATATGAATGAAAGGGGAGAGATCATGATCAACAACAAGGAAATAGAAAAAATTATGATAAATCAGTCAATAACTATATCTCAATTAATTAATCTACCTGGAAGAAACGGATGCCTTCTTGGAAACCTATCACCTATCAGGACTGAAACATCTGTGTCTTCTTTAGAAAAATGTCTTTTCATATCTTGTGCTTATTTATTAACTGTTTTATTTGGGTTTTTTTGGGCATTGAGTTTTATAAATTCTTTATGTATTTTGGATACTCACCCTTTATCAGATATGTCATTTGCAAATATCTTCTCCCATTCTCTAGGTTGAATTTAGCTTTGTTAATTGCTTCCTTCACTCTGCAGAAGTTTCTTATTTTGATGAAATCCCAAAATTTATTTTTTGCTTTTGTTTCCCTTGCCTTATGAGACATATCTAGAAAGAATTTGCAAAGGCTGATGTCAAAGAAGTTACTGCCTATGTTTTCCTCTAAGATTTTGATTGCTTCCTGTCTCACATTGAGGTCTTTCATTTTGAATTTATTTTTCTGTATGCTGTAAAAAAAAAAAAAATAAGTGGTCCAGTTTCATTCTTTAGCATTTTTGGCCCAGTTTACCCAATGTCATTTCTTAAAGAGGTTGTATTTTTTCCACGAATATTCTTTCCTGCTTTGTCTAAAATTAATTCACCATGTAGTTGTGGGTTCATTTCCGGGTTTTCTATTTTGTCTATTGATTTATGGGTCTATTTTTTGTGCTAAGACCACACTGCTTGATGACTACCGCTTTGTAAATAGCTTGAAGTCTGGAATTTTGATGCCTCCTTCCTTGCCAATTTGAATGTCTTTTGTTTCTTTTTGTTGTCTTCTTCTTTTCATTTTTATATTTTTAAAATTATTTTATTTTTTATAATTTTTCTTTTTTTTATTAACATATAATGTATTATTAGCCCCAAGGGTACAGGTCTGTGAATCACCAGGTTCACACACTTCATAGCCCATACCTTTGACAATATCCATAACTCCACCACCCTCTCCCTACCCCCTCCCTCGGCCAACCCTGTTTGTTTTGTGAGATTAAGAGTCTATTATGGTTTGTCTTCCTCCTGAACCCATCTTGTTTCATTTATTCTTTTCCTACCTCACAAAACCCCACATTGCCTCTCAACTTCCTCATATCAGTAGATCTTATGATAATTGTCTTTCTCTGATTGGCTTATTTCGCTAAGCATAATAGCATCCTGTATTGCATCCACGTCATCGCAAAAGTCAAGATTTCATTTCTTTTAATGGCTGCATAGTATTCCATTGTATACATATACCACTTCTTATTTATCCATTCACCTGTTGATGAACATTCTGGTTCTTTCCATAGTTTGGCTATTGTGGACATTGCTGCTATAAACATTCAGGTGCACATGCCCCTTCTGATCACTATGTTTGTATATTTAGGGTAAATACCCAGTAGTGCAATTGCTGGGTCATAGGGAAGCTCTATTTTCAACTTTTTGAGGTACCTCCATGCTATTTTCCAGAGTGGTTGCACCAGCTTGAATTCCCACCAACAGTGTAGGAGGGTTCTCCTTTCTCCACATCCTTGCCAGCGTCTTTTATTTCCTGACTTGTTGATTTTAGCCATTCTGACTGGTGTGAGGTGGTATTTCATTGTGGTTTTGATTTGTATTTCCCTGATGCCAAGTGATGCAGAGCACTTTTTCTTGTGTCTGTTGGCCAACTGGATATCTTTTTTTGCAGAAATGTCTGTTCATGTTCTCTGCCCATTTCTTGATTGGATTATTTGTTCTTTGGGTGTTGAGTTTGATAAGTTCTTTATAGATTTTGGATACTAGGCCTTTATCTGATATGTCATTTGCAAATATCTTCTCCCATTCTGTCAATTTCCTTTTTTTTTTTAACTGTTTCCTTTGCTGTGCAAATGTTTTTGATCTTGATGAAGTCCCAATAGTTCATTTTTGCCCTTGCTTCCCTTGGCTTTGGCAATGTTCCTAGGAAGAATATGCTGCGGCTGAGGTCAAGGAGGTTGCTGCTTGTGTTCTCAAGGATTTTGATGGATTCCTTTCTCACAATGAGGTCCTTCATCCATTTTAAGTCTATTTTTGTGTGTGGTATAAGGAAATGGTCCAATTTCATTTTTCTGCATGTGACTGTCCAATTTTCCCAACACCATCTGTTGAAGAGACTGTCTTTTTTCCGTTGGACATTTTTTCTTGCTTTGTCAAAGATTAGTTGACCATAGAGTTGGGGTCGATTTCTGGGCTCCTTTTCTGTTCCATTGATCTATGTGTTTTTTTTTTTTTTTTTTTTTTTTTTGCCTGTACCATACTGTCTTGATGATGACAGCTTTGTAATAGACCTTGAAGTCTGGAATTGTGATACCACCAACTTTGGCTTTCTTTCTCACTATTCCTCTGGCTATTCAAGGTCTTCTCTGGTTCCATATAAATTTTAAGATTATTTGCTCCATTTCTTTGAAAAAAAATGGATGGGATTTTGTTAGGGATTGCATTAAATGTGTAGATTGCTTAGGTAGCATAGATATTTTCAAAATATTTGTTCTTCCAATCCGTGAGCATGGAACATTTTTCCATTTCTTTGTGTCTTCCTCAATTTCATTCATGACTACTTTATAGTTTTCTGAGTATAGGTTCTTTGCCTCTTTGGTTAGGTTTATTCCTAGGTATCTTATGGTTTTGGGTCCAATTGTAAATAGGATTGGCTCCTTAATTTCTCTTTCTTCTGCCTTGTTGTTGGTATAAAGAAATGCAACTGATTTCTGTGCATTGACCTTATATCCTGACACTTAACTGAATTCCTGTACGAGTTCTAGGAAATTTGGAGTGGTGTCTTTTGGGTTTTCCACATATAGTATCATATCATCTGCAAAGAGTGATAGTTTGACTTCTTCTTTGCTGATTTGGATGCATTTAATTTATTTTTGTTGTCTGATCACTGAAGCTAGGACTTTAAGTACTATGTTAAATAGCAGTGGTGATAATGGACATCCCTGCCATGTTCCTGACCTTAGCAGAAAAGTTCTCAGTTTTTCTCCATTGAGAATGATATTCACGGTGAGTTTTTCATAGATGGCTTTGATGATATTGAGGTATGTACCCTCTATCCCTACATTTTGAAGAGTTTTGGTCAGGAAAGGCAGCTGTACTTTGCCAAATGCTTTTTCAGCATCTATTGAGAGGATCATATGGTTCTTGTTTTTTTCTTTTATTAATATATCGTATCATATTGATTCATTTGCAGATGTTGAACCAACCTTGCACCCCTGGAATAAATCCAACTTGGTCGTAGTGAATAATCCTTTTAATGTACTGTTGAGTCCTATTGGCTAGTATTTTGGTGAGAATTTTTGCATCTGTGTTCCTCAAGGATATTGGTCTGTAAATCTTTTTTTTTTTTTTTTTTTTTTGATGGGATCCTTCTCTGGTCTTGAGATCAAGGTAATGCTGGCCTCATAAAATGAGTTTGGAAGTTCTCCTTCCATTTCTATTTTTTGGAATGGTTTCAGTGAATAGGAATTAATTATTTCTTAAATGTTTGGTAGTATTCCCCTGGGAAGCCATCTAGCCTTGGGATCTTGTTTGTTGGGAGATTTTTGATGACTGCTTCTATCTCCTTACTGGTGATGGGTCTGTTCAGGTTTTCTATTTCTTCCTGGTTCAGTTTTGGTAGTTTATATGTCTCTAGGAATGCATCCATTTCTTCCATATTGTCAAATTTGCTGGCATAGAGTTGCTCATAATATGTTCTTATATTTGTTTGTATTTCTTTGGTGTCGGTTGTGATTTCACCACTTTCATTCATGATTTTATTTATTTGGGTCCTTTCTCTTTTCTTTTTGATTAGTCTGGCCAGGGGTTTATCAATCTTATTAATTCTTTCAAAGAACCAGCTCCTAGTTTCGTTGATTTGTTCTATTGTTTTTTTGGTTTCTATTTCATTGATTTCTGTTCTGATCTTTATGATTTCTCTTCTCCTGCTGGGTTTAGGTTTTTTTTGTTGTTCTTTCTCCAGCTCCTTTAGGTTTAGGGTTAGGTTGTGTATTTGAGACCTTTCTTGTTTCTTGAGAAAGGATTGAATTTCTATATATTTTCCTCCCAGGACTGCCTTTGCTGTGTCTCACAGATTTTGAACCGTTGTGTTTTCCTTATCATTTGTTTCGATGAATTTTTTCAAGTCTTCTTTAATTTCCTGGTTGACCCATTCATTCTTTAGAAGGATGCTGTTTAGTCTCCATGTATTTGGGTTCTTTCCAAATTTCCTCTTGTGATTGAATTCTAGCTTCAGACCATTGTGGTCTGAAAATACGCAGGGAATGATCCAATCTTTTGTACCGGTTGAAACCTGATTTATGATCCAGGATGTGGTCCATTCTGGAGAATGTTCCATGTGCATTAGAGAAGAGTGTGTATTCTGTTGCTTTGGAATGGAATGTTCTGAATATATCTGTGTCTTCCATCTGGTCCAGTGTGTCATTTCATGCCTTTATTTCCTTGTTGATCTTTTGCTTGGATGATATGTCCATTTCAGCGAGGGGAGTGTTAGTCCTCCATTATTATTGCATTATTGTTGATGTGTTTCTTTCATTTTGTTATTAATTGGTTTATATAGCTGGCTGCTCCCATGTTAGGGCCATAGGTATTTAAAAATTTTAGATCTTCTTGTTGGGCAGACCCTTTGAGTATGATACAGTGTCCTACTTCATCTTTTATTATAGTCTTTGGCTTAAAAATCTAATTGATCTGGTATAAGGATTGCCACCCCACTTTTCTTTTGATGTCCATTAGCGTGGTAAATTGTTTTCCACCCCCTCGCTTTAAATCTGGAGGTATCTTCAGGTATAAAATGAGTTTCTTATAGGCAGCATATTGATGGGTTTTGTCTTTTTTTTTTTTTTTTATCCATTCTGATACCTTGTGTCTTTTCATTGCGGCATTTAGCCCATTTACATTGAAAGTAACTATTGATACATATGAATTTAGTGCCATTGTATTGCCTGTAAGATGAATATTACTGTATATTGTCTCTTTTCTGTTTTGATCTACTACTTTTAGGGTCTCTCTTCACTTAGGGGAACCCTTTCAATATTTCCTATAGAACTGGTTTGGTGTTTGCAAATTCTTTCCGTTTTTGTTTGTCCTGGAAGCTTTTTATCTCTCCTTCTATTTTCAATAATAGCCTAGCTGGATATAGTATTCTTGGAGGCATGTTTTTCTTGTTTCATGCTCTGAATATATCATGCCAGTTCTTTCTGGCCTGCCAGGTCTCTGTGGATAAGTCTGCTGCCAATCTAATAGTTTTACCATTATATGTTACAGCCTTCTTTTCCCGGGCTGCTTTCAGGATTTTCTCTTTGTCACTAAGACTTGTAAATTTTACTATTAGGGGACGGGGTGTGGACATATTCTTATTGACTTTGAGGGGGGTTCTCTGCACCTCCTGGATTTTGATGCTTGTTCCCTTTGCCATATTAGGGAAGTTCTCTACAATAATTCTCTCCAATATACCTTCTGCTCCCCTCTCTCTCTCTTCTTCTTCTGGAATCCCAGGTATTCTAATTTTGTTTCGTCTTATGGTGTCACTTATCTCTCAAATTCTCCCCTCATGGTCCAGTATTTGTTTGTCTCTCTTTTGCTCAGCTTCTTTATTCTCTGTCATTGGTCTTCTATATCACTAATTCTTTCTTCTACCTCATTTATCCTAGCAGCAAGAACCTCCATTTTTGATTGCACCTCATTAATAGCTTTTTTGATTTCAACTTGGTTAGATTTTAGTTCTTTTATTTCTCTGGAAAGGGCATTTATTTCTCCAGACAGGGTTTCTCTAATATCTTCCATGCCTTTTTTTGAGCCCAGCTAGCACCTTGAGAATTGTCATTCTGAACTGTAAATCTGACATATTACCAATGTCTTTATTGATTAGTTTCCTAGCCTTTGGTACTGCCTCTTATTCTTTTTTTTTTTTTTTTGTGGTGAGTTTTTCTGCCTTGTCATTTTATCCAGATAAGAATACATGAAGGAGCGAATAAAATAGTAAAAGGGTGGCAAATACCCCAGGAAAGTGTGCTTTAACCAAATTAGAAGAGACCCCAAATCGTGTGGGGAACAAAGGGGATAAAAAGAAGTTCAGAAAAAAAAATTAAAAAAGAAAAAATATAAAAAAGAAAATATATATATTAGACTGGTGAATAGAACAGACTTAATTTTGGGATTACTTTGGTCTCTTAGAAGGAACTACTTCCCAGAATTTTAAAGAATGAAAAACTTTTTAATAATAATGGTAAACACAATGGAGGGATGGAATATGACTATAAAGTTGAAAATTTAAAAAATTCTAAAAAAGGAGTTGATATGATAAGTTTTTTGGAAGAATAAAGAAAAAGAAAGTGGAGAAAATTTGCTCAGGTTGGAGACTAGAACAAAGCCCTGTGCTAGATTTAGGGTATATGTTGATCTATTAGAAGTTGTTTCCCAATTTTTATAGAAGAAAAAACCCTATGTGTATACAAAAAAGAAAGTTAGATACAATGAAGGATAAAACATGACTATAATAATGAAGGTTCAAAAAGATTTTTTTTAATTTTATTTTTTTTAAACATATATTTTTATCCCCAGGGGTAAGGTCTACACACTTCACAGCACTCACCTTAACACATACCCTCCCCAATGTCCATAACCCCACCCCCCTCTCCCAACCCCCCTCCTCCCATCAACCCTCAGTTTGTTTTGTGAGATTAAGAGTCACTTATGGTTTGTCTCCCTCCCAATCCCATCTTGTTTCATTTACTCTTCTCCTACCCCCTTAGCCCCCCATGTTGCAACTCCTCTCCCTCATATCAGGGAGATCATATGATAGTTGTCTTTCTCTGAGTGACTTATTTCGCTAAGCATGATACCCTCTAGATCCATCCACATTGTCGCAAATGGCAAGATTTCATTTCTTTTGATGGCTGCATAGTATTCCATTGTGTATATATACCACATCTTCTTTATCCATTCGTCTGTTGATGGACATCTAGGTTCTTTCCATAGTTTGGCTATTGTAGACATCGCTGCTATAAACATTCAGGTGCATGTGCCCCTTCGGATCACTATGTTTGTATCTTTAGGGTAAATACTCAGTAGTGCAATTGCTGGGTCAAAAAGATTTTTTTATGAAAGTTTAAGATAATCTAGTTAAATACATTAAAAGAAGAAAGAGTAAAATTTAAAAAAAAATAGCGTAAGAAAAAAATAAAATTAAAAAGATTAACTTCACAAGACTAAAGAATCATGGTTAGAAAGCCATGAATTCCATGTTTTGCTTTCTCCTCCTCTGGAATTCCACTCTTCTTCTTGGTAAGTGAACTTGGTCTTGGCTGGATTTCTTGCTGATCTTCTGGGGGAGTGGCCTGTTGTAATATTTCTCAAGTGTCTTTGCCTGAGGTGGAATTGCACCACCCTAACCAGGGGCAGGGCTAAGTAACCTGCTCGGGTTTGCTTTTGGGAGCTTTTGTTCCCTGAATGCTTTCTGTAGAGTTCTGGAAGATGGGAATGAAAATGGTGGCCTCCCAATCTCCAGTCCGGGGGAGCCAAGAGCTCTGGGTCCCTCTCCTCAGTGCACCCTTGGAGGAAAGTGCTCAATCACTTCCGTCTCCCTTGCTTCCGGATGCGCTCTGAGCTTACCCAGCCTGTGACCAAGCGTCTCTGCCTCTGGCACACAGCCCCACCTAATATCTCCAAAACCAGGAGATCCCTGTGCTCTCCCAGTGAGCTCTCATTGGATCTTGTGGGGTCCCTGCTCAAAGAGCAGTGGCCTGACTGTACCACAGATTACGGTTTAAGGTAACCTCGAGTTGAGAGTTCACTCCTGGGCTCTGTCTCTTAGCTGGCTTCCCTGCTCTAATACTTGTGAGCTCTGTGACACTCAGACACCCCTGATCCTTCTGTGACCCCGTGGGACCTGAGACCACGCTTTCCCCATGTGGGCTTCCCCCCGGTTTAGCCTCTGGAGCCATGTCCCTTAGTGGAGCAGACTTTTAAAAGTTCTGATTTTGTGCTCTGTTGCTCCATCACTTGCCAGGAGCCTGCCCCTTCCCCCCGCGGTCTATCTTCCCATCATTTTGGATTCACTTCTCCACAGGTCTTACATTTCAGAAAGCGGTCAATTTTCTGTTTCTAGAATTGCTGCTCTTCTTCTCTTCAATCTCCTGTTGGAATTGTAGGTGTTCAGAATGGTTTTATAAATTACCTAGCTGATCTCCTGCTGTCTGATGTCATCTCAGCCTGCCAATCCTCCGCCATTGACTCCTCTTCTCTGGTAGTACAGACATTTTAAAAGTGTTTATTCTTCTGATCCATGAGCATGGAATGATCTTCCATCTTTTTGTGTCTTCTTCAACTTCTTTCATGAATGTTCTGTAGCTCCTCAAGTACAGATCTTTTACCTCTTAGGTTAGGTTTATTCCCTGGTATCTTGGTAGTATAGTAAATGGAATCAATTCTCTAATTTCCCTTTCTATATTTTCATTGTTAGTGTATAAGAAAGCAACTGATCCTGTACATTGATTTTTTACCCTACCACATTACAGAATTGCTGTATGAGTTCTAGTAGTTTGGGGTGGAGTCTTTTGGGATTTCCATATAAAGTATTGTGTCATCTGCTAAGAGAGAGAGTTTGACTTCTTCTTTGTCAATTTGAATACTTTTTATTCCTTTTTGTTGTCTAATTGCTGTTGCTAGGACTTCTAGTAATATGTTGAATAACAGTGGCAAGAGTGAACATCCTTATTGTGTTCCTGATCTCAGAGGGAAAGCTTTCAGCTTTTCCCCATTGAGAATGATATTTGCTGAGGGTTATATTTCATAGATATGTTTTATGAAGTTGAAGAATGTTCACTCTATTCCTATACTTTGAATTGTTTTAGTCAGGAACAGATGCTGTATCTGGTCAAATGCGTTTTCTGCATCAATTGAGAGGACCATATGGTTCTTCTCTCTTCTCTTACTGATTTGTTCTATCATATTGATTGATTTGTGAATGTTGAAGTATCCTTGCATTGCATGGATAAATCCCGCCTGGTCATGGTGTATAATATTTTTAATGTACTATTGGATCCTATTAGCTCGGATCTTGTTGAGAATCTTGGCATCCATATTCTTCAGTGATATTGGTCTGAAATTCTCCTTTTTCAAGGGACATTTGCCTGGTTTGGGGATCAGGGTAATTCTGGCTTCATAAAAAGAGTCTGGGTGTTTTCCTTCTATTTTTTTTTTTTTATTTTTTTGAAACAGCTTCAGGAAAACAGGTATTATTTCTTCTTTGAATGTTTGGTAGAGTTCTCCAGGGATTCCATCAGGTCCTGGGGTCTTGCTTTTTGGGAGGTTGTTGATCACTGCTTCAATCTTGTTACCAGATGTGGGTCTATTCAGGCTGTCAATTTCTTCCTGATTCAGTTTTGGAAGTTTATAGGTTTCCAGGAATGCATCCATTTTGTCTAGGTGGTGTAACTTATTGGTATATAACTCTTTTTTTAAAAGATTTTATTTATTTATTTGACAGACAGAGATCACATGTAGAAAGAGAGGCAGGCAGAGAGAGAGAGGAGGAAGCAGTCTCCCCACTGAGCAGAGAGCCCAATGCAGGGCTTGGTCCCAGCACCCCAAGATCATGACCTGAGCCAAAGGCAGAGGCTTTAACCCACTGAACCACCCAAGCACCCATGGCATATAACTCTTGATAATAATTTCTGATGATTATTTCTATTTCCTTGGCATTAGTTGTGATCTCTGCCTTTTCATTCATAATTTTATTAATCTGGGTCCTGTCACTTCTCTTTTGGATTAGTTTGGCTAGTGGTTTATTGATCTTATTGATTCTTTCAAAAAAATCAACTTCTAGTTTTGTTGATATGGTCTGCTGTATGTCTAATTTCTATCTCATTGATCTCTGCTCTAATCTTGATTATTTCCCCTCTTGTGTGTGGGATGACTTAATTTGTTGTTGATTCTCCAGTTTTTTAAGGTGTAAAGAAAGCTGGTGTATTCTGGATTTTTCAACTTTTTTGAGGGAGGCTTACATGGCTATGTATTTCCCCCTTAGGACCACCTTTGCCATATCCCATAGTTTTTGGACTGATGTGTCTTCATTCTCTTTGTTTTCCATGAATTGTTTTCGTTCTTCTTTGTTTTCCTGGTTGATTCAAACATTCTTAAGCAGGGTGGTTTTTAGTTTCGAAGTGTTTGAATGCCTTCCAAACTTTTTCTTATGGTGTGTTCCAGTTTCAAAGGATTGTGGTTTGAGAATATGCAGGGGATAATCTCAATCTTTTGGTGTTGGTTGAGCCCTGATTTGTGACCCAGTATTTGTTTTATTCTGGAGAACGTTTCATGTGCGTTCAAGAAGAATATGTATTCTGTTGTTTTAGGATGGAATGTTCTGTATAGATCTATGAGGTCCATCTGGTCCATTGTGTCATTCAATACTCTTGTTTCTTTATGATTTTCTTCTTGGATGATCTGTCTATCATCCTATGTCTTTTGATTTGAGTATTCTGTCAGTTTACATTCAGAGTAATTATTGTTAGATATGTATTTATTGCCGTTTTATTACTTGTTTTGTCATTGTTCCTCTTTTACTTTAGAGATTTTCTCTTTTACTTTCTAGTCTTTGTCACTTTTGGTCTTTCCTTTCCACTAAAATAATTCCCTTTAATATTTCTTTTAAGGCTATTTTATTGGTCACAAACTCCATTAGTTTTTGTTTGTTGGGAAACTCTTTATCTCTGCTTCTCTTCTGAATGATAACTTTGTTGGATAGAGTATTCTTGGCTGCAGATTTTTCCTAATCAGCCCATTTAATATATCATGCCATTCTTCTCTGGCTTGCCACATTTCTGTTTAGAAAGCTGCAGATAGTGTTACGGGGTCTTCTCTTGTAAATTCTGGACTTGTTTTTCCTTGCTGCATTCCAGATTTTTTTTCTTTATTATTATATTTTGCATATTAAGTTACAATATATCTTGATGTTGGCCTGCTTTTGTTGATTTTGATGGGGATTCTTTGTGCCTCCTCCTCAATCTGCATGCCTATTCCCTTTCCCAGACTAGAAACGTTTTCAGTTATTATTTCCTCAAATAAATTTTCTGTCCTCTTTTATCTTTTCTTCTTCTTAGGTGTCCAACTATGTCTTATCTAAATGCCTCATGTGAATGAGGCAGGTCTCATCTAATGTCTGTGTTATTCAGTAATGTCTGTTCTACTTGGTTGATCAGAATTTGGGTAATTTCTAGTTCTTTGCTAAGTCTGGAATCTCCATTTAGTTTATGTATCCTCAATAGTTGTATTCTGCCTTGCACATATGCAACCTAATAATCATTGGTATACTTCTGTGTATTCCTGGAGCTTCTCTCTGCATAGCTCCCTTTTCTTTTATTTTGCCTTACAAAATCCACCCACCTACACGGAAACTAATTTTGAACTCTGTTCAGCTCAGGAAAATTGACATGGTTTGTTCTCCACCTATTTAATACATTCTGGAAAGTGCCTCTTGGCTGAAAATCAGGACAATAATTGGGCTCACTTCCTGTGTTCCTCTTTGTCAGCAAACATAATCTTGTGCTGCCTATTGTATCATATTTGAAAACTATTGCTCCATATATTTTGTCAAGTTTTATAGTTATGTATAAGTGGAAGGGGTAGCATGGTACTAAATATATGATCCTGGCTAACAGTCAAATTATAGTCCCACCAATTTTTATTTCAGACAATTTTAAACCTACATAAAAGTTGAAAGAAGAGCATGCATACCCTTAACTTAGATTTACCAATTATCATCTTGCCCTGGTTTGTCTGTCTTTCTTCCTTTCTTCTTTATATTATCTTTCCTTCTTTCTTTGATTATCTTTACTTCTTTCTTTCGCTATGATCTATTATCAATTATTTGCTGAACCATCAGAAGTAGCTTCAGATAGCACAAAATTTTACATTTAAGTATTTTGCCATGTAGCTCTTCAAAACAAGGAAACTATTGTAAATAACCACACTACCTATGTCATATCCAAGAAATATAACATTGTTAAAGAAATATTTTCTAATATGGTCTATATTCAAATTTCTTCAACTTTTCCTCCACAGTTCTTTAGAGTTTTATTTTTCAATCTAGGGACCATTTTTAAATCTAGGGACCTATATTTGATTATTAGAACTTTTAGCTTCCTTTGATCTAGAATAGTCTTCTTTGTCTTTTTCTTTTTACAAAATTGACATTTTTAAAAAGTTCAGGTCATTAATGTCAGATTATCTCATCATGTTTTAGGTGATGCCAAGTTTGATCACTTGTTTGTTGTTTATGCCTGATTTCTCCAATGTAATATATCTTTCGCCTTTACAGTCGATATATATTCTGTTGACTGATATTTTGAGAACTGTGACTGTCCTGTGATCCAATATCCTTTTACCCAACAGTTTTAGAACCATTGGTAATCATTGTCTGAATCAATGATTACACTGAGGACTGCAAAAATGGTGATTTTTCTAATTCTATACTTTCTTGCATATTTTTTTATCTGAAGTTCATTTGTAATGAAGAATCTCATAATAATTTTTATCTTAGAAATAAACATTTTTGGAAATGAAGTAAATGATAAACTCTGAGAAAATATCCTTACTGAGTATTACAGTTTTTAGTGTCACTGATACAGCATGACTCCCAGCATTTTAGTGATTTCAACTGAGCTCTCTGGTCAGGCACATTATAGTAGTGATATAGAACATTACTTCATATCAGAAAATTCTCTCATGTCTCTTCTTAATCAGTCTCATTCCCATCCCCCAGGGAAATTTGCTTTTCTGGTTTTTCTCATCATAAATTAGTTGTTCCTGTTATAGAATTTCAAATAAGTAGAATCATACTCTATGCATTCTTTTGTGTAAGGCTTATTTCACTAATCAGCGTATTTTTTTAAAATTTTTTTTATTTGACAGAGATCACAAGTAGGCAGAGAAGCAGGCAGAGAGAGAGGAGGAAGCAGTCTCCCTGCGGAGCAGAGAGCCCGATGCGGGGCTCGATCCCAGGACCCTGGGATCATGACCTGAGCCGAAGGCAGAGGCTTTAACCCACTGAGCCACCCAGGTGCCCCAATCAGCGTATTTTTAAGATTTATTTATATTGTTGCATATATCGGTAGTTTGTGCCTTATCATTTTTGAGTAGTTATTTATTTGTACCTTTACTCCAGATTATTCATCAGTTTTCCTATTGACCAACACTTTGGCTCTTTCTAATTTTCTGCTATTATGAATAAAGTTCCTGTAAACTTTATGGTAGACAGACTCTAGGGTGTTCTCCTATTGTGCTTACTACTTGGTGCTCACGTGCTTGTATAATCTCCTGTTCTTGAGTGTGGGGAATACCTGTGACCTGATTCTAACCGACAAAGTATAGAAAAGGTGATAGTATGTCACTCCCAAGATTTTGTTACATTATACAACTCCATGTCTTGCTAATAATCTCTTTCTAGAGACTCTCTCCTTACCTAACTTGGAAGAAATAAATAGTCAGTTTGAGAAGACCACATGACTAGGAAGTAAAGGCAGCCTCCAACAAACTGTAAACCAGCAGCTGGGGTGTTCAACTCCCAACCACAAGACAATTAATTCTTCCAACAACCTGAGTGACATTTGGAGTAGATTCTTTCCCAGTTGAGCCTCAAAGTAAAAATGCATCCTGGTTGACACTGTAATTTCATTCATGTGAAACACTAAGCATAGGACCCAGTTAGGATATGCTTGAGTTTCTGACCCACAAAAACTGTTAGACAATAATTATGTGTTGTTTTAAGCCAAGTTTGTGGTAATTAGTTACACAGAAATAGATACTTAATACAACTAGTTTTTTACTGTTAATTTGTGAGCATATGCTTTTATTTCTCTTTGATAAATGCTTAGGATTGGAATTGGTGATTCTTCACTATGGTGTGTTTAATTTGATAAGAAATTCTAGCCCTTTCTCCAAACTTGTTTTTAACATTTTTCCATTTTCACCAACAATGTCTTAGACTTCCAATGACTCTATATCTTTGGCACCATTTAGCCTTGTCAGTCTTTTGTTATATTTTAGCAACACTGCCAAGTGTATAATGATATTTCATCTTGTTTTTAGTTTGCCTTTCCTTATTGACTAGTAAGCACTTATTCATGTACTTATATCCCATCTGTATCTCTTGTTTTATAAAGTGTCTGTTCAAATTATTATCCAATTTTTAGTTTGGTTGTTTGTCTCTTTATTATTAATTTGTATTTTAAAAAATTTCTAAACACTAGTAGATTATAATTTCCTTGTTTTGTAGTTATGTTCTTCGAATCTGTGGCTGATCTTTTCATTTTCTTAAAATTTGTATTTTGATGAAAAATTTTTAATTTTGATGGTATAATACATTGTTTTTATTCTTTTGTGGTTTTTAATTTCTGTGATAAAAACCCTGACTCTCACCAACTCAAAAAGGTATTTTTCTGTTTTCATTGTATGCTTTATTATTTTAAGCTTTTGTGTTTAGGACTATGATCTACCTAAATCAATTTTTGCATCTAGTGTAAAGTTGAGTTCAGAGTTATCCTCTGTCCCCCCACCACCATATAGATACTCAGTTATTCTAACATAGGTTTTAAAAAGATGTTCCTTCAACAATTAGATTAGTTTATCACTTTTGTCAAAAATCAAATAACCATGGGATTCTATGTCTACTTCTGGGTTCTTCATTCTGCTTCCTTGATCTATTTGCCAATCTTTATGCCAGTACAATGGTTTCATGAGGACTGTAGCTTTGTAGTATATATTGAAGTCATATTGTGTAAAATGTCTATCTCCACTTCTTTTTTCAAAATTCTTTTGATATTATAGGTCCCTTCCACTTTCATATACATTTTAGAATAAGTTTGTCAATTCCTGCAAAAATACCTAGTAGGATTATGACTGGTATCTTTTTGAATCTTTACATTGTAGGGAGAATTGTTATCCTTAAGACTTGACTTTTCTAATTCACATTTTTTTTGGGTCCTTTCTAATTTATTCACAATGTTTTATAGGTTGAAAGTCTGAGGTCTTACCTGTATATTGTTAAATTCATTCCTGTTCATTCACTATTTTTGTAGTTTTTGTAAGATTATTTTTTCATTTTTAAATTATTTGCTCCTTATTATAATACTATTTTGAACCATTATTTTATATCTATGACATTACCTTTGCTACTTATAAAAATAGGCTAAACCCATCTCTGGTGCAAATGAAAAACTTTCAAATTCATGAAAGTCTTCTAGGTTTGAATAATTTTTTTTCTTAAATTACTACACCTCTTTTTCCCACAGCTAGGTGGCACCTGATGTTATCATTAGTGCTTATACAATTCTGTATCACTTAATGGTGAATAAAAATGTCTTAGTTGTCCTTCTGAACCATAGACCCTGCAGAATTAAATGGGACAATCTAGAATCTCTGTCACATTAGGTTATGTGATCATAGCTTTTAAACACAGAGATGTTAAATCAAAACATCTGAATATGTGTATGCACATGTATATTTAAAAAAATGCTTGTACTCATTAGTGAAAATAATTTATATATATATATATATTTATTTATATAGATGACTTTATGCCATATATATGGCATATATATATGCCATAAAGTCATCTTGTATATGTGTATATATACATATATGTATGTATATATATATGTCATAAAGTCATCTATATAAATAAATAAATATATATAAATTATCTTATTTGTATATATATGTATATATATATACATGCATGTATATATATGGCTGTATTTTATTTATATGTTTATATATTTATATAGATGACTATATGGCCAAAGCAACAACTACACTATAGCAACAATAAAGTCATAAAAAGAAAACAGATGTACATTTGACTAATTAGCACTTGACTAACCAAAGAAAGAAAGAAAGAAAGCTGGAGGTGGAGATAATCTATTCCAGTGGTTTTTATAGCTTTTTGTTCTTCTTGTAGCCAAATACAATTTTTTTCATAAGAAATGTTATGCAGAGTTCAAGTATGAAACAATTAGAAAAAAGCTAGTTTGGTTTAAGTGGAGATCAATGTCTTAGACCCCATGCATTCCTACAGACCTGTTTTATTTACACTGGAGCTCAGAAGAAATGCTGGAAAAACTGTTTCAAATTATTGTATTTAAAAGAAGGACAATAATCTGGGTTCTGAGATTTGGACTAGCTATTACAAAAGTTTTTGTGTCTGAGCAAGTCACTTAATCTTCTCTTGGTATTAGTTTCTCATCTCTTAATTGGGGAGCATGATACCTGTGGTACTTACCATAGAATTATTGTAGGGATCAGATAAGATGATACACATTGAATAGGTTTTAGAAAATCTGAAGACTTTATCAAATGTTAAATCATATTATAGCTATTATAAAAGTTGCTTGTACATTGCAGAAATATTTTTGTGATAAAAATATGGCTTGTAAAATAAAATAAACAACTGGTTATATTTTAGAGAAATGTCCATCTTATCATCAGTCTTATTCTTGTTGGGTTTTATCTTGTGTTTTCTTATCTGTGGATGGTAGATGACATCTGTATGGTGAGAAGAAACAGACTAACCAGAAAGCAGGGAATTATAAGTGTTATAAATATACAGTGTACTTGGATTTTGAGACAATGTGGCATAGCAATGGCTGTGAGCAGCAGGAGATAAGGTGGATCATTCTGAAACATGGCTAATGGTCTCAATTGACAGCTTCCAACAGCCGCAAACCCTATTAAAACACCAACCATAGCTTGAGACTGAAGGATAGTGTTCTTTTACAGTCACTCTGAAGAAGGTTTTACTTATATGTCTGTTTTATAGGCATGAATTCTGGATATGGTTGGCAATGGTGTCAGTATTACAAACCAACCATAGGTAATTATGTGGAGAGTTACCAAAGTTAAGCATAACAACATAAACAGTCCTTCTAAATACCTTTTATTAAGAGAGTTGAATAGGTGCATTGGTCTGATCTATAGTTTGTTTTTGAATTCATAAGCATCTGAAACTTGAAGCTATTTTGAAATTAATAGAAGAGGGAGTTTATTAAAATGATTTTATAGATATTAATCATCAAACACAAAGTCACATATTTTAGCTTTCAAAGAGTTCTACTTAGGCAATAAGCCCTTGAAAAGAAATGGAAAAGAGAAATGTTAACATCCCTGGGAAGAAGGCAATTATTTAATCTTCTAAGTTTATATTCAGAACACATGCATAGCGAATATAATTTATGTCTACAACATAAATATTCCACAAGAAATGTTCATGAGTTCCCAGAACTTGAAGTCACCTCTTTCGACAATAGACCATTCTGAGATATGCCGTCACCTCCACCTGAGAGGTAACTATTACAGCCTATTTATTATGTCTCCTGATTTTATGGAAAGTATCTGTAAAAAATACAGCAGTGTCCTCTGAATAACATAAAAATAAAAGTATCCATCTTCATTGTGATTTTTTTTTCTTATTCTGTCACCTAAATATTTCCTAGTCTAACACCTGGAGATCAGGGAGGTGTGAGGAGTTTGCTTATTTGATTCAGTGCTTCTGCATTGGCTTTGGAAACAAAATAAAGCAACAAGTTCAATATTTTGAATGAAGTTTCTAGAAAAGTCTGAAGTGGTTTTTTTTTGCTATTCTGGACTACTATGTAGTCCTTTTTCTCTATTTATAAGCAATATGCAAGAACCTTTTTTTTTTTTTGTATACATGTAGACTCTACCCTGCATAAAAATGTTTAGATTTTCTGTGAAACCTATGGTTCTAAGAAAGCCAAGGTCTAGCAGTAGGGCAATATGGATAATGACAACTAAATAGAGAACTAGACATGACTCAATTAAATAATGGTACATGGGGCATCTAAGAAATTCTAATTACTGTCTAAGTCATGATCACAGGTCCACGTTTCTGATATGTGGGAGAACACAGGGTTAAATAGAAATATTATGCTTAGGTAAATATAAATGAGGTAATGAAAGTCTCAACCCCTAGTCCAATAACTTGAACATAGTAAGAGCTCAGAAGAATTTGTTGAATCATTAAAATTTCCCTGTTCATTCAATTTCAACTCCCTTTTCTTGAATCACTTGTAAAATAATGTAAACCAACTGTTTCGTTTCATTTCGTTTCTTTTCTTTCTTTCTTCCTTCCTTCTTCTTCTTCTTCTTCTTCTTCTTCTTCTTCTTCTTCTTCTTCTTCTTCTTCTTGGAGAAAGAGAGTGAACACAAGCAGGGGAAGTGGCAGGCAGAGGGAGAAGTCTCCCTGCTGAGCAAGGAGCCTGATGTGAGACTCGATCCTAGGACCTTAGGATTATGACCTGAGCTGAAGTCAGCCGCTTAACTGGCTGGACCCCCCAGGCATCCCTAAAACAAACTTTTAAGAAAAAGCATGAGGGGATATCTTTATGAGCTGAGTATTGGAATTTTTTAAAAAAATCAGATGCAAAAAATACTAACCAAGAAAAGATAAAATTGATATATTAGACTACTTTAAAAATGAATAATTTTATTCATTACTAAATGAAACAGCAAGCCTGAAATTGAGAAAATGTGTTTATAATACAACTGTGAAATGATTATCATGTAGAATATAATCTTCAGAAACTACTACAAATCAATAAGTAAAAACCATAACGCATTAGTTAAAATGGGCTGGAGTTGCTACAAGAATTTTGTAAAAGATGAAACAAATGAGGAGAACAAAAACATGAAAAGGCATTGTCTTATTACTAATCAAAGAAATACAAGTTGAGTAACATGAAATAGCATTTTACAGAACTGAAAAAATTAGGATTATCAATATTAAATGTGGGCAAGAACAAGGATCAATGGAAATAGAATCTGCTGAGGCACGAGTAAATTTGGTACACACTTTGGAAAATAATTTGACACTTTCTTATACAGTTTCATATATCTATCTATCTATACACATGCATACACACACACACACACACACACACATTATATATTTGTGTACCCTATGCCCCAGTAATTCCAAATTAGGAGTAGGTTTTATAGGAAATCTTGCTCATGCAGCATTGCTCATAATATTGCTAGGAGAATGGATAAATGAATGGATAAATAAATTATAGTATTCTGAAATATAAAATATCATATAACACTGAAAAACAACAAATTATAGCTCACACACAAAAATTGGATAGATCCTAGGGAGAAAGTAAAAATGTAAGTCACCAGAGTAAAGTATGATTCCATTTTTTATGGAGCTAAAAAGCAAAGCAAACAAACAATGTATTATTTAAGAATACATGAATATGTGATACAGCTATTTTCAAAAGTAAGTGAATAATAAACATGAAATTGCAAATTGAATTATTATTTTTGGAGAAAGGCAGGGGGCTGAAATAAGAAAAAGCTACATAGGTAGAGTCAGACTTTTGCGACTTGTAGCAATGAGGTTGGGTAGTGGCATTTCAGGTGTTTATATTATTTTTATGTGTTGCAGTTGTCAATATATATTAAATGTTCTTTTATATGATTTAAAGATCATATAGTGTACAGTTAAAATATTCAAATACCATCAGTTCCTGCTAATCAGGACCTACTTACTACTTTACTGAATTATTTATTGCTGCCCCCATCTCCTCTATACTAATCTGATACAGAATTATAAGCGCCCAGGGATTATCTCTGTTGGCTCTAAGATATAGCTCTCTATATCTTTCAGCATTAGACCAATCCTATGGACTTTTTCCCTACTCCTACATTTCAACCTGATGTCCTATCTACTACCCCATTTATTTGCAGATTTCTGGAATGATATTTTTCCTGTCTAGCATTCTGAGGACTGTTTTCTACAAAGTCTCAGATTTAGTTCCCTGCCTAACCATTAGGATCCTTCTTTATCATTTTGGTTCTCAAATATTTTCTCAGTTTGGATTGAGACTTCTGTGTTTCTTGAATACTCCCATATTCATCTGGATGCACCTTCAAACCCAGCCTCTAGTGCTGGGAGAATTCTCCCCATCCCTATTGTTTAGATTCTATATTTATCCCTTATCCCACCTGCTTATATTACTGAGTGCAATCATGAAACCTCTCACCCAAATCCCGAGTTAATAAAGAAAAAAAAAGAGACTTCTTGAGGTTGTTAAATATATCAAAGATAATGATTGCCATTATTTTATTTCTGGAGTTCTAAGATACATTCACATAAATATAGTTCAATGATTGTTTAGATAATGTAATTCTTTGAAAAATATTGGGTAGATATCGTCACATAGTAGGTTTCCCTTCCAAGGAATATTTTCAGAGAATAGGATCTACTTATTTCTAGACAGAATTCATCACACATAAATGTGTACGTATCATGATGTGTTAAAATATAAACTCTGGTGACCCTTGAAATTTTTATCGGATCACAGCAAAAATTAATTCTACTTTCATACTTTATTTTTCTCCTTCTCAAACAAAGTATTAAAATGCCAATGTCTTGCTTTTTGAGCTACTTTTAGCCAAATTCTTGGATGGTATAATTTGTGTGGATTCAGTTTTTTCTATTTAAGAATCATCATTCTCATTTTCAAAGATTGTTCTTATTAGGCATTTATCTTTATCAGTTCCCCAAAATCACTTATTTTAGGACTTAAGTATTTACTGAGATATGTCAAGATACTACCTTTTTTCCTTTGGTTGCATAATCAATATCTTCCTGTATTCAGTACTCTGATATTCACCTTCAAAAATTTCTTAAAGGTAATGAACTCTGCTCTCTTTAGAAGTACATACATCATTAATACTCCCAAGCACTATTTTCTCTCTAAGAAGCTGGTTGTAAGCAAAGTAAACTTTTAAAGATATTTGTCCTTTGGTCTCCTTAAAACTCTTCCTTCCAGTGATAGAATTACTTTCTAATCTCTAAAAAACAACTTGAATTCCAGGAAGAGAGGTGAGATTCTTCTTTATGCTTCACATTTCTCCTATCTCAACAAGTAAAACTTGGATGTTCTTAGAACCATGGATATATCTATTTTTGAGGTTGGGAGGGAATTGAAAACTCATCTATTCCAACAGCACATGTAGCTCTTTATTTTTTACACAATTAGGAATTTGGTACAAAGGGTATTGAAAAGAAGCATAACTCTATCTTTTCTCTACAAGTAATGAATTTAGTAAAATGTGTTCTTGGATCCTTAGAAATCATGTCTATAGAAGCCAGGAGAATATGAATATAATTTCTCCTTGAAAATTATTGGAAACTTTGTATGCTTACTTGCAGTCAGGCAATACTTTCTTTTTCTTTTCTGACAAGTGTAATGTGCAAACATTTGAGAAAGGACTATAAGCAGTAGATATGTCTAAATTTCAATTCAGGATATTGTGTTTTTATAGTCCACTAATCAAATCTATTCTATAATCTCTTCACTATGTGACTTTCATCTGAGAAAAAATTCTCTCATCTTTCTGCAGACCACAATATTTACAGCATCTTAATATTTTTAATCATCATCATGTTTTATTAAAATGCACTCTTTAAAGAGTAAATTTTTAGGCTTATTTATTTATATTTGAATATAGTTACCACACAATATTACATTAGTTTTCTAGGTTTACAACATCGGGATAATTAATATTGTTAAAATGTCCATACTGCTCAAAGCAATCTATAGATTCAATGCAATCCCTATTAAAATACTAACATTTTTCACAGGACTGGAACAAATAATACTAAAATTTGTATGGAATTACAGAAGACTATGAATAGCCAAAACAATCTTGAGAAAGAGGAACAAAGCTGGAGGTACCACAATTCCAGATTTCTAGATATACTACGAAGCTTTAATAATCAAAAAAGTATGGTACTGGCATAGAAATAGGCACATAGATGAATGGAACAGAATAGATAGGCCAGAAATAAACCCAGACTTACATGGCCAGTTAGTCTCTGACAAAGGAGGCAGGAATATACAATGGGGAAAAACATTCTTTTCAATAAAAGATTAGAATTATTTTAGGACTGCTTAATTTGAGGCTTTTTACCCTTGCCGTCAGGCTGCCAGATATGGCAAATGTAATTTACCTGTCAAAACACAACAATTGTTAGTGCATTGTGTATTATAATTCACTTGGAGGAAAAGGAAAAGAATTAACATATAATGTGTGCCATAAAGCATGTTAACAGAATTTTCCAAAGTCTAATAGAGAAACATTAGAAACATATTATCAATGTGTATAAATTAAACTGGCTTTTGACAGACAAATATTAAAATGGATAACACATTGATGCATATTCTCTTTTCATTAAAATATGGCTTAAAGCAGAACATGTGGAAAATACATGCTGAGTGAGCATTTCAAATTTGCATAAGCCAGTATAGTTTACAACTATGTCTCTATAATATAAGCTGAACAAAGCCACGGAATATCTGCCAAATTGATTAGCCATTGGGTGGGCAAAAGAGAGGCATGTTAATTTAGTTTATTTAATTTTAACCTCTGAACAACATGGTGCTAAATCTCCCAACCAGTATATTAAATTACATTTGATTCTACTTTATTAAGACAAGCATGAACTAAACTGGTTTTCTTTGAATTTGTGCTTCTCTAAACAGGTTGGTGATATCTGACAAGTAGATCTGTAAAATACCCCCATATCCAAATGCTCCAGCATCTGTGTAGACTATAGTTTGTGAGCACTAGTGTGAAAATTTCCCTTTTCTTTCTTGCAATTTGTATTAAAATGCATTTGTGCTCTTTGAGAGTCCAGGAGAGACAAAGGATTGATCCACCAAGAGAGGAAATCTGATCTCGTAGTATTCTATCCATCTCTCTGGCTGTTCTTTCAGTAAATACTAAACAAAAACAACAACAACAAAAACAAAACAAAAACCAAACCAAACCAAACCAAAACAAAAATAAAAACAAAAACAAAGCAATTCCCATCCATTTGTCATGTGGACATATGGAAGAACCCTCTTAAGGCTGATTAACTTGTTCATTTTAATCATTCATTCATTATAATAATTTACTCAGCATATCCTCTTCCCCTATGTGGCAAACATTGTAATAGGCAAGGGAGGACACTGAGATGAATAATGGTCTTGTCGCTTTTCCAGAGGTGCTCTGTCTTAGTTGTGGCTTAAATATCCAATAAGCTAGATACAGAGTATATGGCATTAGGGCTCCCCCCACCCCACTAAACTAAAGCCTTCTGTTACTTTGATGTCATACTTCAGCTTGGCCCTACTCACGCTTCAATCTATTTTGTGGCTATAGGAAAAGTGTTCAGGCAGAAGGGGAAAACCTTAAAGGATAGGTGCTTTGCTTCTGATTAGCACATGCTTGTAATTTTGAACCAAAGGATGTGTTTCAAATGAGTAGTTTAAATATAACACATCAAAGGGTTAAAGGACTTATATATTTCATTCCAATTTCACTGCAGGATCCTGATATGTCTTATTCAAACCCACTGTTAAAGGTAGCCATGTGCTAGAGATATTGACTCTAAAAATGTGAGAGAAATGATGTTGGATTACATTGAATTTAATCTTCCTCCTTTCTCTTATTTGAACCTGTCAGCATTATTTTAAAATGTATTTCACATAATCTGCAGGTAGAAATTGCTGATAGGCACAAGAAGGGAAAACCTCTCCACCAGTGTATTCTGTTTCTTAAGGAAAGAGTTAGGAAAAGGGCAAAGGATAGGGAAACTACAAAGTGAGAAAGAGCCAAAATGATGAATGCAAATTTCTCTTTAAATTTGACAAGGAGCATGTCGGTAAAAAAGGGTAATTTGGTAGCAGTTAAATTGCTGAGTCAAAAGTGCAAAACCTTTTATGGACAGATGTCATCTAGGCTAGTCTATTTTGTCAGAAGGGAGGACAAACAACAATTCAAATGTATTTTTACAGAAAGATTATAAGTGTTTATCTTTATCCAAAAAGGAGAACACATATATCTGTTTGTTTAAAAGTTGACGTATGTATATTTTCAATGTTTGCTGTAATATTTGGTGTTGTGCAAAAATATTTCAAGTTTCTTTTAATTATTTTACCCAAGGAAATATGTTGACATCATGTTGCATAAAATAGGGAGGGTTTACTCTAGAAAATTACAGAAGAAACTGAATATGTTTGCTTTGGTATGGAATAAAATACATTTATATCTAAAATACATCTAAAATAATGTAAAGTTTACATATTAGCATTCATTAATAAGAACATATTGTACAACTTTCAAGGATAATAATATTTTATGCATACAGATACATTCAATGTAGATATCAAACTGCCTTCTCAGTAATTAGTGTTACCTGAAGCTTGAGAAAATTCAAAATTGTTATGCTAACTGTATTCAGTGACTACTGTGCATAGGAGATAAATACAACACATCACAAGGAATATATATGCACTTTAACTAAGGAATTTATATTTCACGATCATTGATTCATCAGTTAAAATACGGGCATTTAAAATTTGTTCATGGTAGATTGGTGCATGTTTTGGAAAATGACATGTGCTATTCAAGTGCCTCTTAATAATTTAGTTATTTTTAAATTGGACCTTGTCTTGCCCTGCAAAATGATAATGTTCTTATTTATCATTCTGCCCAAGTCAGACTACGGTAGAGTGAATCAGTTCTTTAGTTATGAATACTGCAGCACAGTCAACCCTGTTTCTCTCTGTATTTAAAGAAACAGTCTGTTGAATAGATGGATAAGGCTATGATTCTTATAAGATAGAATGTGTCATTTATGGGGTCAAGGTCCTCCAACTGAGTCTTTACCTGTACAGCGAACACTAGAAGGAAGCTCAGTGTAGAAGTCAACCATGTAATTTGTGATTTCACATTTGTTTCTGCTTGCAGTCAAAAACACAATATTGCTCAGAGTTACTCATTTGTAAGCTAAACCAGCACATTTTCAAGTTTTTATTTTATTTTATTTTATTATTTTTCAAGATTTTATTTATTTATTTGACAGAGACAGAGAGAGCAAGGGCACACACAAGCAGGGGAACAGCATAGAGAAAGAGAGAAGTGGGCTCTTTGCTAAGCAAGGAGCCCAATGCAGGGCTTAATTCCAGGACCCTGGGATCATGACCTGAGCCAAAGGCAGATGCTTAACTGACTGAGCCACCCAGGTTCCCAAGCGTTTTTATTTTAAGGACTAACAATACAAGGATGGTAGTTCCATGAGAACTAAAGGTAAGGATAAGTCTAGTCAGAGACAAACATTCTGATTAGAGAAGAAAAATATTCCAAATGTATCCAAATAGCCAGCGGTTTGATTTCATTATACAAAATAAAAATTACAATTTCATCTGTTTCATCATACCTTATCTCATTTAAACCATACTAAACAAAATCCCATTTGAAACAAGAAGTGTTTTTCTTCCATTTTACATAGGAGAAAACTGATACTCAAATAGAGCTAGGATTCAAGTCCATCTATATCTGATATAACTTGTTGCTATACTGCCCCTTGGATGTGTAAGCTAAATATTTCCAACTACTTATATCATCTGGTAAATAACAGTAATAATAGCAACTATTTATTTTGTGTCTACTATGTATCCAACTCTATGCTAGATATCTTACATACATTATCTGATGCTGATAACAATTCCTTGAGGTGAGTACTATTATTATCCCTGTTTATAAAATTTTGAAATAGAGAAGTAAAGAAAACTGAAGTTACAGAGCTAGCATAACTGGTAGAATCAGGATGTGAATCCAGGTAATGTGATTTTGGTGCCCATGTTCTTAACTCTAGACAAACGAGCACAAGTAAAATTCAAGTCCAATTAAAAGGTACATTTCTGCCTTTACCTTTCACAATTTTAATATTAATTAAATTAAATTAATTAAATTAACTTTAACATATTTTTAATCTGAATTATAAAATAAATTTATCTGGTACAGGTCAATCATGATCCCAGAGCTTAAATCTTCTCTGTATCATCCTCACCAGGTGGTAATCCAACATCTCCAATGGCAATAAGCACATGCTATCTCACACAAGTTTCTTTTTATATATCACAAGTGGTTTTGGTGTCTATAAGATCAGGAACAAAATCTTGGCAACTTCCTAACATCATGGAAATAAATGAAATCTTGAAAATCATTCATTAAATAACTATAAAGGATTTCTTGTTATTGGTTTCAAAACATTAGGTACTATATCAACATAGTGATAATACAATTCCCAATGGATAAGAGTCCTTTAAAAAATGATATTTCTAGGGGCACCTGGGTGGCTCAGTGGATTAAAGCCTCTGCCTTCAGCTCAGGTCATCATCCTAGGGTTCTGGGATTGAGCCCCTCATCAGGCTCTCAGGGAGCCTGCTTCCACCTCTCTCTCTCTCTCTCTCTCTCTGCCTGCCTCTCTGCCTACTTGTGATCTCTGCCTGTCAAATAAATAATAAAATTTAAAAAGTGATATTTCTAGTCTTATTATTTATAAATAAATTTTGGTAATTTTATTTCTTCAGCAATAAAATGCATTGTTGCCTTTAGATATTTAAAACACTATCCTGCTATTATTCGAGGCTAAAGAAATGCAATTTTTCTCACTGAATTTGAGATTTCCTGGTTAAAAATATTGAATCACTATATTGTACTTCTGAAGCTAATATTACATACATCTGAAGCTAATATTACACTGTATATTAACTAAGTGGAATTTAAATAAAAACTTAAAAAATAAAAAGAATGGTGGACTAAATTTGCCTATAAAAAAGAGAGATTGACTATGTCAAATGGTACATATGGGTCACAAAAGATTAGAACTTTAAATTTGACTTAGAAATGTGGTATCTATTGATGACTTGGGGAAAGTTGGGGGCAAAATCCCAATTAATTTAATTAATTAAAGTTGCTGCAGAAAAGGTTAGAGGGACTTTCAGTTATGGCCACATAAAGAGGTTGGTGATTTCTATCTTCAAATTACAAGTATAAAACTGGATAAAATAATCAAAACAAACATTTTGGGGTACTGGAAATTGAGCAATAGTTAACAAAAACTGAGATATGTTTATTCTAGAAAAACCGCATGAGATTTTAGTAAAAATGGGGAGAATATTATGGTCTTGTTGCTTGGGGAAGCTTTTCTCCCTACTTTTTCACCAGTTTGCTTAGCCAAAATAACAGCAATTCAACACTCAGAGGCAACTAATTAAAACCACAAAATTTACTTCTAGAAAAGGGGACTTAATTCTGGTGGAGAAGGAGTAAAACCTCAATAGTTTTTCTAGCTAAAAATGGTACACTGAAGTAGGAAAAATAAAAGAAACCCAAGCTTTGCAAACTGAGTTTGCAGTTCCAGTTAAGGTGTGTAAGAGCCCAACTAGAAATTTAATAGGGAGATTCTAAAAGTAAGAGAGAGAGAAGAACAGATATAAGCTCTCCACACACTGCAGTTGAAAGAAAAAAAAAATATGCATATATAGGGAATTCTCTGGAAAGCCCAGTAAAAAGTATAAGCCAAGGGGGACTTAACAGCAAATTTTGAATCCACACACAGATCCATTGGCATTGGGTGAGTACCTTTCAGATTCAAACCATTTATGTAAAATATCTGCCTGAATTATTGATTAACCATGATGCAGTTAAAGGGGTGACCCCCTTGAAAGCTAGACTAAATATAAAAGAAAACAGAGGCACCTGGGTGGCTCAGTTGTTTAAGCCTCAGCAGGGACCTTGCTTCTCTTTCTCCCTCTGATGATCTCCGTGCTTGTATTCTTGCTCTCTTTCTTTCTGTCAAATAAATACATAAAATCTTAAAAACTAAATGTAGAAGAAAACAGTCAGGGACATCAGTGGCTTTGGTGATGGATACAGAGTTCATAGTTGTCTATAAAACAGTAAAACAAACAGAAAATGGCCCTGAAAAATATATCAATTTAATATATTATTTAAATATCTAGTTTTTGCAAAAATATTACAAGATACACAAAGAAACAGCAAAATATAGTCCAAGCTCAGGAAGAAAAAATCAATAGAAACTGACTCTGAGTGGGCCCAGTTGTTAGAGTTAGCAAAGAAGAACCTCAAAGAAGATATTTTAAATATGTTCAAAAATTAAAGAAAAAAAAATTAAGACAGTGGTTCAACAAATATACCCAATGGAGAGGCAAAAACTATGAAAAAAGTCCTAAATGGATGTTCTGGAACTCAATACAAAATAATCAAAATGAAAAAAAATATGAAGTACAGAGTGAAAAATTTTGCAAAAATATGAAAGAATTCTGAGATCTGTAGGAAATACGTCCCCATTTATGCGTCCTACAAAGATAGATGAATGGAAAAAAAATAGAACAAGCTGAAGCTTGAAAAAATGGCAAAATAGGAGGATCCTGAGCTCACCTACTCATACAGACACACTGAGGTTGCAACTACATACAGTGAAATTCACTTGGAAAATGACCTGAAGAATAACAGAACATCCTTTCCCTGGCTAAATATATAAAGAAGAAGCTAAATCAAGAAGAGTAAGAGAGCAGAGATGGATTTGGGAACATACCCCTTAGTGTGGTGAGCCACAAGCTGGAGAAATAGAGGCATGAAAGTCCTTCCCGAGAAGTGAGGGGATCAAGCCCCACATTGGGTGCCTCTCACCCTGGGGGGTCTATTTTGGGGTGATAAGCCTTCATAATGTCTGGAATTTAAAATCAGCTTGGCTTAAATATAGGGGTGATAAAAATCAACTGTGTTTAACTCTGTAAGAGCCAGGGGGATAAAGAAAACTGAGACTCAGAAACTGATAAACCAAAAGGAATTGATAAGTTTTTAGAAACATACAGTTTTCAAGGAATAAATCAGAAAGAAATAGAAATTCTGAGCAGACTGATTACTACAAAGGAAATTGAATTGATAAGCAAAACAAATCTCAATAAACAAAAGTAGAGGACCAGATGGCTTCATAGGCAAATTCTACCAAACATTTAAAGATGGGTTGAAACGTTTTCTCCTCAAAGCATTCCAAAATATTGAATAAGAAAAAAATGTTTTCTAACTTTATTTATTTTCCTAATACAAAAACCAAAGAGACTACAAGAAAAGTAAAATTATAGGCCATTGTCCCAGATAAACAGAAATATCAACAAAATATTAGCAAACCAAAATCAACAATGCATTAAAGGATTATTCACATGATCAAGTGGGACTTATTCCAGGGATACTAGGATGGTTCAATATCCACACATCAATGTGACACACCACATTGATAAAATAAAGGATAAAAATCACTATAATCTCAGTAGGTATAGAAAAATCATTTGAAAAAATTCAATATCTAGTCATGATAAAAACTCTCAGGATGGGGCGCCTGGGTGGCTCAGTGGGTTAAAACCTCCGCCTTCGGCTCAGGTCATGATCCCAGGGTCCTGGGATGGAGCCCCGCATCAGGCTTTCTGCTCAGCAGGGAGCCTGCTTCCACCTCTCTCTCTCTGCCTCTCTGCCTACATGTGATCTCTGCCTCTCAAATAAATAAATAAAATATCTTTAAAAAACTCTTATGAAAGTGGGTATAGAGGGAACATATCTCAATATAATTAAGGCCATATATGACAAACCCACAGCTAAGATCATACTCAATACTAAAAAGCTAACCATTTTTTTAAGATCAGAAACAAGACAAGGATGTCCACTCTTGCCACTTTTATCCACCATAGTCCTGGAAGTCCTAGCCACAGCAATCAGACAAGAAGAAGAAATAAAAGACACCCCAATTAGTCCGAAAGAAGTAAAACTTTCACTCTTTGCAGATGACATGATATTATATTTAGAAAATCCTAAATATTCCACCAGTATTCATTCAGAAATAATAAATGAATGTAGCAAATCCATAAGAAACAAAATTAATATACATAATTCTGTTGTACTTCTATAACTAATAATAAACTAGAAGGAAGAGAAATTAAGAATTCCAATTCAATAACATTGAAAATAATAAAATACATAGGAATAAATAAGCAAGGAGGTGAAAGATGTGTATTGTGAGAACTATAAGATATTGATGGAAGAAATTGAAGATGATCCAAATAAATGGTGTGCTATACCATGCTCCTGGATTGGAAGAATTAATATTGTTAAAATGTCCATACTACCCAAAGCTATCTATAAATTCAGTGTAATTCCTATCAAAATGCCAATAGTATTTTTCATAGAACTAGAAAAATTACTACCAAAATTGTTATGAGACCACAAAAGATCTGAAATACCCATGGCAACCTTGAGAAAGAAGAACAAAGGTGAGATATTACAATCTCAGATTTCAAGACATACTGCTAAGCTGTAATAATCAATGGTAGTAAGTAGTGGCAGAAAGGTAGACACATATGTCATTGGAACAGAATACAGAGCCCAGAAATAAACCTATGATTATATGGTCAATTAATCAAGACAAAGGAGGCACATTCTTACACCATATATAAAAATAAACCTCCAATGGTTTAAAGGCCTAAATGTAAATAACCATAAAATTACAAAAAGAAAACACAGACCATAAGCTCTTGGATATTGGCCTTAGCAATATATACATCTTTTATTATCATATATATATGATAATAAACAAATATTTATCTATCATATATATATACACAATTTTCAAATTTTATTTTATTATATATTATCAAATATATTTTATTTTATTATCAAATATATATCACTAAGATATATATATATATAATATTATATATATGATAGGTAAATAGTTGTTGTTTTGTTTTGTTTTTGGATTGGTCTCCTCAGGCAAAAGCAACAAAAGCAAAAATAAACAGTGGGGACTATCAAACTTCCACAATGAATGAAACCATTAACAAAATGAAAAGGGAACCTACTGAATAGGAGAAGATACTTGAAATAATATATACCATAAGGAATTAAAATAAAAAACATATAAAGAATGTGTATAACTCAACACCAAAAATTAAATAATCTAATTAATTAATGATCAGAGTATCTCAATAGACATTTTTTCCAAAGAAGACATAAAGATGGTCAACAGAAACATGATAAGATGCTCAGCTTTGCTAACAATCAGGGAAATCAAAACTACAATGAGATATTAGCTCATACCAGTCAGAATTGCTGATATAAAGAAGACAAGAAATAACAAGTGCTAGCAAGGATATTAAATAAAGGAATACCAATGTAGTATTGGGATTGTAAATTGGTGCAGCCACCATGGAAAGTAGTATGGAAGTTCCTCCAAAGATTAAAAATAGAAGTACCATACAATCCAGTAACTCCACTTCTGGGCATTTACCAAAAGAAAACAAAAACATTAATTTGAAAAAAATATATGAATCCCTATTTATTGCAGCATTATTTATAATAGCCAATATATGGAAACAACCTAAGTGTCCATTGATAGATAAATGGATAAGGAAAATAGAAGTATGTAGTATGTGTTTGTGTGTGTGTGTGCGCACGCATGTGTGTATGTGTGTTATGGAATATTACTCAACCATAAAGAAGAATGAGATCTTGTCATTTGTGACAGCATGGGTGGACCTAGAGGGTGTTATACTAAATGAAATAAGTCAGACAAAGACAAATACTATATGATTTCACTCATATATAGAACCTGAAAATCAAATAAATAAACAACAGGAAGAAGAAACAGACTCATATATACAAAGAATAAACATGGTTGGCATAGTAGAGGAGGGCAGAGGGATAGATAAAATAGGTAAGGGGGATTAAGACATATCAAGTTCCAATATACAATAAATAAGTTATAAGGATGAAAACTACAGCATAAGAAGTACAGTCAATAATATAATAACCTTATATGGTGGCAGATGGTATCTATACTCATCATAGTGAGCATTTAGTAATGTACATAAATGTTGAATCAGTATGTTGTACTAAAGCAGTCTTTCAAAAATTATTCTATCCTCTCAACTTGTTTATGACCCAAACAAAGAATTCTGTATTTTAAAAACCCTGGAATAATCTTACTCTCCTTTGAAAAGTGTTTTTATATCCACTCAGCACTTTGGTGTTCAATTTTTAATATGTACTTGTACCTTATTTGAAGCAAGACCAATTTGTGGAAATATGGATTAGTGCACAAGACAAATCAGGGAGTGACTTTGCTTTATCAATTTTCTCAAAATAATATTGCTTCAATTAAGCTCCTGGATTTTTCTAACATTTATGTATACATTTTCAGGAATACATTATCTGCCACAAGTCAGGTATTTCAGGATGATTTTATACCTGTTATTGCATTTATTCATTATACTTAGGCCATGAAATAAAAGTATATTATATATCTAGATCATAAAATATTAACAGTAGAAATGGTCTCTTCGATCATTTTTATCTTCTCCATAGTGCCTGATTTTATGTTATGTACACTGAAGATTTTCAATAAATATTTAATTAACTGGACTGTGGGTTAAACCTGAATTTTGGTAATTACTTGAATAGTTATGTTACAACAGTAATACATATTCTTAAGTGAATCATCACATTGTGGTACAGTGGTCACAAAGTTGTTCCCATCTTTCAGAATCCCTGGCCCAGTTAAAGGTTTGGCATTGGAAGTAGGGAAAAAGCATGAACAGAAAATTCATGATATCTGGAAATGTTAACTGAAGCTACATTTCTTACCATTCTTACCTATTTATTCTACTTTTCTTGTATCCCTTTTTCCCAACATATTCTTTACTCCATTTTCCCCCTGGAATTACCATAATTTTTTTCTGACAATTCTAGTCTCATGCAATTTTTTAATCTAAAGTAGCCAGGTATCTAAAGTAGTCAGAGTCATAGAAATAGAAAGGAAAATGGTGGTTCCCAGGTGGTGAAAGGAGGAAATTCAATGGGTACAGAGTTTCAGTTATGCAAGATGAAAAAGTTCTAGATATCTGCTGTACAACATTGTGTTTTGAGTTAGTGATACTGTATTTTCCTCTTAAATATTTTAAGAGAGTAAAACTCATGTTACATATTTTTTAACTACAATAAAAAAAACTATATTGATTTCAGGCCTTCTCTTTTTTTATGGCCTCTAGTATAAAAACATCTTCATTTTTATACCACATCTTCTTTATCCATTCATTAGTCAATGAATACTTGGGCTGTTTCTACAGTTGTCTATTGCAGATAATGCTGCTGAAAACACTGGGGTGCATATATCCCTCTAAATTAGTACCTTTGTGTTCTTCAGGTGAATACCTAATAGCACAATTGCTGGAGAATAGGGTAGTTCTATTTTTAACTTTTTGAGGAAACTCCATACTGTCTTCCAGGGTGATGGCACCAGTTTGCATTCCTACCAACAGTGCAAGAGATGGAGATGGGTTAAACGAGTGATGGGGACTAAGGAGTACACTTGTCATGGAGAGCACTGGTGATGTATGGAATTGTTGAGTCACTACATTGTACTCCTGAAACTAATATAACACTGTATGTTAACTAACTGGAATAAAATAAAAACTAAAACAACAACAACAACAACAACAACAACAAAAACCTTCATTTTTGAAATTAAATTTGGCAACTACTAACTACATTATCTTTACTAGGAACATTTGATATTCTGCCAAATATATTTCTTCTGTTTAGTTACAACAAGGGAAATAAAGTTTGAAAGTAGCTGCTGGGCTTCCCCATATTTTGAGATCAAAATTTCACTGATTTCAATGTTTGTAATTCTAGGGCATTTTACTTTCTGTAAGAGGTGGTTGTAAGCCCCAAGCTTCCAACTTTTTTCTAATCTTATTTACCTGATTATAGTTGGGTTAGGGAAGGTTTACTTTCCAAATTCCTCCCAAGTACATTTCATTGAGATTGGAATGGATTTAAAAACAGGCGATGGCTGTTAGGTATCTCATTGTCCTTGATGTTAAAAGACAGTACTGCTAATATGGTTTCTTCCTGCAATGTGTGATGATGGTAGGAATATTACAAAGTCTTTGTTTCCTCCCCTATTGATCCTCTCCATGTGTCCTCTGCCTATTACCTGTAGGTGCTTTAAAAACTCGTCATTAAAAATCACAAAAACTAAAATTTAAAGGAGTCTTATTTTTAGTGTAATTTGAGACACCCTATCTCTAATTGTGCATCCCTGTGTTTTCAATTTCTATTAGCTATTTTGTTAGAAGTTGGTAACTCCCATACAGTATTTTTCAAAGTATGCCTTCCTGATTATTGGAGGCTTTATCTGGATGTGGGATAAGGACTATAAACTCTGAATCAGTGAGTGACTTGCTCTTTACCAGACTGTGTTTACTGTCTCCTGAGTTGATGTTGGTTGCTTTATTTATTTATTTATTTATTTATTTATTTATTTATTTATTTAACTTACTACAGCAGTGGTCACATAACAGTTCCTCCTCACAGGTCAAATTTAGGTCAGAATGTCTTCAGTGAATTCATTAGCTATATCTGCATTCACACTCCCCAGACAGACACTCTGCGGAGATCCATATTTATCAGGTTGCCCAGATGAAAGAGAATGTCATTGGTCTAGAAAACCTGCTGATTTGCTTGTTCTTCTAAAGTGAGATAGCATGGGAAGAGTGTTCTCCACTGAACCCCTGCTAGAATCACTATTTAGAGCTTAACTCAACAGCCAAAATATGTTGGTTCATGGAGGCTTTTGAAAGTTGACTTTTCTGTTCCTTGAAAGCAAAATACACATCTTAATGAATTCCCTTGCATGTCAAATATTATTCAAGATATGTGACCCTACCTCTAAACATTTTTAAAAATTACACTAAAAATTCTTTTTTAATACATGTTAATTGTTTTAAATTAACTTATTTTTTTAGATTTTATTTATTTGAGACAGAGAGTGAGACGGAGAGAGCACAACAGGGGGAGTAGCAGGCAGAGAGAGAGGGAGATGCAGGCTTCCTGCAGAGCAGGGAGACAGACCTGGGACTCCATCCCAGGACCCTGGGATCATGACCTGATGTGAAGGCAGATGCTTAACTGACTGAGCCACCCAGGAGACCCAAATTAACTTACATTTGAAATATTTTATTTCATTTTCATCATGATAGGTGTACTCCTTAATCTCCACCCCATAAATACCCCATCCCTCTCCACACCTCCCTTCTGCTACTCATCAGTAGGTTGTCTATAGGTAAAAGACTGTTTCTTGGTTTGTCTCTCTTATCTTCCTTTGCTTGTTTTGTTCTTTAAATTATGAGTGAAATCATATGGTATTTGCATTTCTATGACTGATTTATTTTGTTTAACATTATACTCGCTAGCTCTATCCAATTTGTTGCAAATGACAAGATTTCATTCTTTTTATATTATGAAATAATACTCCATTGTATATATAAAACACATCTTCTTTATCCATTCTTCTATCAGTGGACACTTGGAATGCTTCTAGAATGTGCCTGTTGTAAATAATGCAGCAATAAACATAAGAGATGGATGTATCCCTTTGAATTAGTGATTTTGTATTTTTTTGGGTAAGTACCCAATAGTGCAAATCCTTAAAAGGATAGTTCTATTTTTAAATCTTTGAGGAAAGACCATAGTGTGTTCCACAATGGCTGTACTGTTTGCATTACCACCAATAGTGCATAAGGGTTCCTTTTCTTCTGCATCTTCACCAACATCTGTTATTTCTTGTTTTTATATTATTTATTTTATTTTATTTTATTTTATTTTATTTTAATCAGTCTGACAGGTGTGAGGTGATCTCTCATTGTAGTATGTTTAATATTTTTTTAATTTAAATTCAATTAATTGATATATATTATTAGTTTCAGAGGTTGAAGTCAGTGATGCATCAGTCTTATATAATACAAAGCTCATTATATCACATGCCCTCCTTCATGTCCATCACCCAATTTCTCTCTTTCCCCACCTCTCTCCCATCCTACAACCTTCATTTTGTTACCTATGATTAAGAGTCTCTTATGGTTTGTCTCCATTTCTGATTCTGTCTTATTTTTCCCTCTCTTCCCCTATAATCCTGTTTTGTTTCTTAAATTCCACATATGAGTGAGATCATATGATAATTGTCTTCTTCTTACTGACTTATTTATCTTGGCATGATACCCTGTAGTTAAATCCACATCATTGTAAATGGCAAGATTTCTTTTTTTTTTTTTTTTTGAAAACTGAGTAGTACTCCATTGTGTATATGCATATACCACATCTTCTTTATCCATCCATCTGTCAATAGACATCTGTGCTCTTTCAATAGTTGAGCCATTGTGGATATTGCTGCTATAAACATTGGGGTGCAGTGCCCCTTTGGATCACTATACTTGTATAAGGGATAAATACTCAGTAGTGCAATTGCTGGGTTGTAGGGTAGTTCTATTTTCAACTTTCTTTCTTTTTTTTTCACTATTTTACATCTTTAATTTTGAATATTATTTCTTTTTTTTTTTTTTAACTAACCTATAATGTATTATTTGCCCCAGGGGTACAGGTCTGTGAATCATCAGGCTTACACATTTCATAGCACTCACCATAGCACATACCCTTCCCAGTGCCCATAACCCAGCCACCCTATGTCTACCACCCTACCCCCCAACAACCCTCAGTTTGCTTCATGAGATTAAGAGTATCTTATGGTTTGTCTTCCTCCTGATCCCATCTTGTTTCATTTTTCCCTCCCTACCCACCATGACTTCCTGCCCTGCCTCTTCTCTCATATCAGAGAGATCATATAATTGTCTTTCTCTGATTGACTTATTTTGCTTAGCATGATACCCTCTAGTTCCATCCGCATCATTGCAAATGGCAAGAGTTCGTTTCTTTTGATGGCTGCATAATATTCCAGTGTGTGTGTGTGTGTGTGTGTGTGTGTGTGTGTGTGTATACATAGATAGATATATCTCTTTATATATCTTTATCTATATATATCTATATGTCTATATCTATATCTATATCTATCTATATCTATATACCACATCTTCTTTATCCATTCACCTGTTGATGGACATCTAGGTTCTTTCCATAGTTTGGCTATTGTGGACATTGCTGCTATAAACATTCGAGTGCATGTGCCCCTTTGGATCACCACCTTTGTATCTTTAAGGTAAATACCCAGTAGTGCGATTGCTGGGTCATAGGGTAGCTCTTTTCTCAACTTTTTGAGGAACCTCCATACTCTTTTCCAGAATAGCGGCACCAGCTTGCATTCCCACCAACAATGTAGGAGGGTTCTCCTTTACCCACATTCTCACCAACATCTGTTGTCTCCTGACTTTTTAATTTTAGCCATTCTCTCTGCTGTGAGGTGGTATCTCATTGTGGTTTTGATTTGTTTTTCCCTGATGCTGAGGGATATTGAGCATTTTTTTCAAGTGTCTGTTCACCCTTTGGATGTCTTCATTGTAGAAATGTCTGTTTATGTCTTCTGCCCATTTCTCAATTGGATTATTTAGGTCTTTCATCCCTAGTGAGTCCATTTTTTTTAGTATGGTGTAAGGAAATGGTCTAGTTTCATTCATCTGCATGTGGCTGTCCAGCTTTCCCAGCAGCATTTGTTATAAAGAATGTCTTTTTTTCCACAGGATAGTCTTCCCTGCTTTTTCAAAGATTAGTTGGCCATAGAGTTGAGGGGTTCATTTCTGGGTTCTCTAATCTGTCCCATTGATCTATGTGCCAGTAGCATACAGTCTTGATGATTACAGCTTTGTAATAGAGTTTGACATCCTGAATTGTGGTGCCCCCAGCTTTGGTTTTCTCTGTCAACATTCCTTTGGCCTCTCAGGGTCTTTTCTCATTCCATATGAATTTTAAGATTACTTTTTTCCTGTTCTGTGAAAAAAGTTGATGGTATTTTGATAGGGATTGCTTTGAATGTGTAGATTGTTCTAGGTAACATAGACATTTTAACAATATTTATTCTTCTAGTCCATCACCATGGAATATTTTTCCATTTTTTTGGTATCTTCTGCAATTTCTTTCATGGGTATTCTATAGTTTTCTGAATACATATCCTTTACCTCTTTGGTTAGATTTATTCCTGGGTATCTTACAGTTTGGGATGCAATTTTTTTTAATATTTTATTTATTTATTTGACAGACAGAGATCACAAGCAGGCAGAGAGGCAGGCAGAGAGAGAGGAGGAAGCAGGCTCCCCACTGAGCAGAGAGCCTGATGTGGGGCTCGATCCCAGGACCCTGGGATCATGACCTGAGCCGAAGGCAGAGGCTTTAACCCACTGAGCCACCCAGGCGCCCCCTGGGATGCAATTTTAAATGGGATTAACTCCTTAATTTATTTTTCTTCTGTCTCATTGTTAGCATGTAGAAATGCAACTGATTTCTGTGCATTGATTTTATATCCTGCTAGTTTACTGAATTCCTATATGTGTTCTAGCAATTTTTGCATGGAATCCTTTTGGTTTTCTACATAGACCATCATGTCATTTGTGAAAAGTGAGAGTTTGCTTTCTTTTTTGCAGATTTGGATACATTTATTTCTTTTTTGTTGCCTGATTGCTGAGGCTAGGACTTCCTCTATGATGTTGAACAAGAATGTTGGTAGTGAACATCCTTGCCATGTTCCTGACCTTAGGTGGAAAGCTGTCAGTTTTTCCCCATTGAGAATGATATTCACTTTGGGTTTTTCATATTTGGTTTTTATGATATTGAAGCATGTTTCCTCTATCCTGACACTGTGAAGAATTTTAATCAGGAAAGAATCCTGTACTTTGTCAAATGCTTTTTCTGCATCTATTGAAAAGATCAAATTGTTCTTGTCATTTCTTTTATTAATGTAGTGTGTCAGATTGATTAATTTTCAAACGTAGAACTACCCTTGCAGCCCAGGAATAAATCCCACTTGGTTGTGGTGAATAATCCTTAATATACTGTTGGATCCTATTGACCAGTATCTTGGTAAGAATTTTCACATCTATGTTCATCAGGGGTATTGGTCTGTACTTCTCCTTTTTGGTGGAGTCTTTTTCTGGTTTTGGGATCAGGATAGTGCTATCCTTATAGAGTGAGTTTGGAAGTTTTCCTTCTGTTTCTATTTTTTGGAACAGCTTCAGAAGAACAGGTATTAATTCTTCTTTAAATGTTTGGTAGAATTCACCTGGGAAGCCATCTGGCCCTGGGCTCTTGTTTGTTGGCAGATTTTTTATTACCACTTCTATTCCCTTGCTGTTTATGGATCATTTCAGGTTTTCTATTTCTTCCTGTTTCAGTTTTGATAGCTTATATGTCTCTAGGAATGTATCCATTTCTTTGAGATTATCTAATTTGTTGGCACATATTTGCTTATGATGTGTTCTATAATTGAATTTCTTTGGTGCTGGTTGTGATCTCTCCTCTTTCATTCATGATTCATATAGGGGTATTTTTTAAGCTTTCAGAATTTGAGAGAGAGAGCAAGAAAGAGAACATGAGCACAAATGAAGGGTAAGAGGCAGAGGTAGAGGGAGAATCAGACTCTCCTGAGCAGTGACCCTAATGTGGAGCATGATCCCAGGACTTCAGGATCATGACCTGAGCCAAAGGCAGATGCTTTACTGACTGCACACTCAGGCACTCCAGACTATTTTTGAAGACAGAGTATGAGCTGTGAGCCTAGGAACATGGAAAAAAACTGTGTGATATTGTGATTTATTATAAGAAACATATATTCTTCTTTGTACCATTTCAGGCACAAAGCTTCTAAAACCTTTTGAATTTCCATGATAAAAATGATAAAAGTGTCTCTTGTTAATAGTGTGACTTCTGGAAATTTCCTGAGGATAGGGCTGGTTTCCAGGAGCACCAGCTATTTAATTAGAAGGCTGGAACTTTCAGTCCCATCTCCCTCACCTCCAGAGAGGGAAGGAAGCCTAGAGGATGGATCAATTGTCAATGGGCAGTAATTTAATTAATTATGCCTAATGTAATAAATTGATTGAAACCCAAAAGAACAGGGTTCAGAGAGATTTTGTGTTAGTAAACACATGGAGATTCAGGGAGAATGGTGTGCTGAGGTAGGACATAGAAACTCCATGCCCTTTTCCCATGTTTTGTTCCATGAATTTCTTCCATGTGGCTGTTCCTAAGTTGTATTTTTTTTATAATAAACTGGTAATAATCTGATAAGTAAAATGTTTCTCTGAGTTTTATTAGCCACACTAGCAAGTTAAGTGAACCTAACTAGGGTGTGTTGTGAACCTGTGATTTATAGCTGGTTGATCAGAAGCCCAGGTGATAACCTGGGCTTGCAATTGGCATCTGAAGTGGGGTTGGGTGGGCAGTCTTATAGGACTGAACCCCTAACCTGTGTATGTGATGCTACCTCTAAGTAGATAGTGTCAGATGAGTTAAATTGCAGGACACTCAGCCATGTTAGAGATTTTCTTTATCCAGGGGAGAAACATATTAGAATATTAGAATCAGTATATTATTAGAATCAGTATAATATTAGAATCACATATTAGAATCAGTATCTGAACCTTAACATACTTGGAACAATCACTGTCAGAAGCATAGAAGAAAATCAGTAAAAAAGAAAAAAGGAACTCACATCAGAGGAGAAATAGCTGACATTAGACAGCATGAATTTGTATTGGATCCACTCACCATGGTTTTGTTATTTTTTTTCTAAGCTTGCACTATAACTATTTCTAGTCTACCTTTTGCCATGCTTATTTGTAGTGTGTTCAAGAAATAAAATTCTTCATCATTAAAATATATCAGATGTGATTAAAGGTAAATATGCAACAAAATATTATATTACCTTATTTTTTTACATGAATGATTTCTGGTTTCTTTAATTCACTGGTCCTTTCTATCAATGTGGAAGGTCAATAATTGACCTAAAGGCATTTTTGTCTTCATAGGAGTGGTGTGTGTATGTATGAATGTGTGTGTGTGAATTCTGAATTCATTTATATGTGAATATTCTCTTAATACAGGAATATCAGAAGGAGAGACATGATTCTCAGACATAATCTGCTGCACAGGTTAATGTGCATGATGTAATTGTCATTTAATATGCAGAACAATATTTCTGTAGGTCTACCTAGTCTTTTAACATTCCTGCAATGTTGATCTCATGCATTATATTTTGGGTACCTTAAGATGTGAGTCTGTTTAACATTTTTCATAGAGAAGAAAGTGTATTGCTACCCCTTTTTGCTAATATGGCATAAGAAAAATGAGGACCTGGAATAAATATTTCCTTAATGAGAAACTAGTAAAATTTGCACATTTTTCAACCAGAAAATGGTTCTTAAACACCTAAAATGACTTTAGGGAGTGTTAGGTACTATTGGAGGTTTCAAATGTAGTGAGATGTTTCATAACAACTTCTTGCAAGAGAGTAGTTAGAGTAAGAGAAGAACCACACTTGCCAAGGGAAGGAATGAAGCTATTAAATTTCTAGCCCTTATTATTGACTGACATGTGGATGGGAAGAGATCTACCAGAGACAGCTTCTGCTCAGAGGACTAGAAAGTATGCTAAAGGGCAAGAAAGGAGGAAATGAACACAGAGTGCATTATTTCAATGAAAGAATTTAGTAGGTGAAAGAGAGCAAGAAAGATTTTTTAGCAAGTGTTATGCCAAGGAACTTTGAGAATAGAAGAATATGTATATATCAAAATTCTGTTGAGCTTTCTGTGTAGAGTGCTGTGTAAATCTTCTGCACTGGCCTGAGTTTTCTAGAATTTCTAATTCTTTTAAATGCAACTCCTTTTATAGATTGGGCCACATAAGGTCCTGTGATTTATTTGGGTTACATGGAGGCACAGAAGTCATGACCTTCATCTTGAGAAAACAATCATAGTTAGAGAATAAAGTACAAAACTACACCTGACTGAACAACTTGGGGATAAGTAGAAATTGATGGGAATTATTTTCTAGATCTACAGCCTCATCAGAACTTTCTGATTTATGGCCCTTAAGATAAAAAATAAAAGCAGAAGAGCTCAGTGACTTTTCTCCAAGCTTTAATAAAACTCTAATGCTAATGTTGAAGAAAGAGCTCATATGGAAGGAAAGTGGTTGGCTGTTCTCTCACAACTGATGTCCAAACATGTTAACATAAGACACTGACTAGAGTTACACTGTTATAATTGTTCTTCATTTTTTTTGATAGCCATCTAACCACATGCTATTTAAAACATGGTTTTGCCATTTGACATATTCTTGACATGATCTTCAATACATCCAACACTTGTCAGTATGATTAGTGAAGAGAAATAAAATCATTTATTTTCTTTTAGCAATCCTTTTTCCTTCTTTGAAAGCTATACTTCCAAATGAAACCATCAGCTTTTGAACTCTGTCAAAATCTAAAACACATAGCATTTTTTAATAGCCTTGCAACTTCATCCACATCTCTGAAACTTGTACCAGAAGACTGTTTGAACTTTCTGTGATTCAGGTAGAATTCAGACTTTGCAGAAAAATCTCACCTTTTGGTTAAAAGCTTGCTTGTAAGTATGCATTTTGTTCTTGATTTGAGCCAAGTACAGAAGACTAAAATCCTTGCTCTGAAAGAAGAAAATGTTTCCTTTCTCACCCTTTACATGATGGCTTTCCTGTTTTTCTCTAAGCAAAACTCCTCCAGCTATCCACTGCATTAGAGAGTTAAGGTAAATAATGAAAGGGGACTTGTTAAGGAATGTTATACCTGTATTACAATGAGGAATGGAAATATGGCTAAGCAATTTCTGTTCATGTGGTCTTAAATATTTATATATGTGGTTTTGAAACACCATCCACCATCTTGTTTGTTTTATAAACATATATATATTTTTTACTTTCATTCTCCCATTGGCTGATGGAATAATGTGGGTAGTTTGAAACTAAACAGCAAATACAAAGTAACTGTTTTATGATCTGATTTCGCATTGGACCACCAGTGACAGAATTATGTAAGTTTTCAAGACAGAAATTTGTGCATACCAACTTTAGCCCAATATTTTCATAATGGCAACATCCTGCCATCATCTTAAATTAGTGAAACTTGCACTTTATTTATATGGTATAAACAAAATGTAGTTTAAACAGAGTAGATTGACAATGAATTCATTTTGAAAAAAGTTATAGTAGGTTGATAACAACTATTGAGGTAATTAAAAATGAAAATTCATGTTAAAGTGTTATAGACAATGACTAAAAAGTAACTTCTTTTTAAAAAAAAATAGTTATTTATTTGACAGAGAGAGACACAGCGAGAGAGGGAACACAAGCATGGGGAGTGGGAGAGGGAAAAGCAGGCTTCCCACCAAGCAGGGTGTCTGATGTGGGGCTCAATCCCAGGACTCTGGGATCAGATCCTGAGCCAAAGGCAGACACTTAATGACTGAGGTGCCCAGGTGCCCCTAAAAATAACTGTTCTTTATGATGAACAATATAATATCCCAAATGACAAACAGAGTGCTTTTCTTTTACCATCCGCTCAAGTTTTTAGCATTCCAATTTTAATAGGCTGCTCTAGTAAATTTGTTTACTTCTAGGAAGCTAGAAAATATAAATTAGATTGAAAAAAATCAGTAATTACCATTAGATCTGTTTATAACTTCAATGCTTTTACATAATCATTAACAATCTGAAGGCTAATTACCAAGTTTCTATATTTTTTCAAAGCTAGCAATTGCAGAGTATGCAGCAGAAAAATATTATTATTATACAAACTATTAAAGTTGAAAGCAAAGATTTAATAAGTATAAATACCATTGTTTCTCAAATGTAAAAAACACACATTAACTATTATTTTGCAAAACCTTACCTTTAGACTCACAGATACGCAGACAACAGCATTATGGAGTGTTGATGGGGGTAGGAATCTATGCTTTTAGGAGGTGAATACATCTAGAATTGTAGCATTATGATTTTGAGGAAGAAAATACTTTTCCACACAATGGTATTTTTGATAATGACAAATGAAAAATAACGAGTGCAAAAACATTTGCTTTTCATCTTCTTTAGTTACTCTAGCACAGTAGGAAAGGGAAGTAAAAAGCAGACAGCAAAAAGACAACTTGTGAAATGCACAAAATTTGTCATCAAATTGCAAGTAGTTGTGAAGAATGGGGAGAAACAGGAGGGAAGACAGAAAGAAATAAAGATGGGATAAAATGAGATGCTTTAAATTTAAATGATGTTTTTGCATAAATCACACTTCTAAACCCAACTAACAAATTCATTGTTCTAACCAATACCTTGTTTTATAATATGGGTTTAGCATTAACTGGGTCAAATGGTGTTATTTACCAATGATAGGTCATTGTGAAATGCCTCACAGAGCAGAAGAGGAAATATTGAATTGATTGGACTGCTCAAAATGCAACCAATAGTTGATTTCCAGTTTTTGAATAATGAATATGAACTGGACTCATTCAGACAAATTATAGGAAACTGAGGCCAATTAACTAAAGCAAAAAAGTAAATATGAATAAATAGGGGCCATCAAGAAAGGCTGAGCTGAAGATAACATGTTGACTTATGGCAATTGGCTAGAAGTTGATCAAATTATTAAAGTCAGCAGTCAAATTTCAGAGGGTCCTAAGAGGACAACAGTGATGTCTTTATGTGTGTCTTTATGTACAACAACAAAGAACAAATGTATGTGTTTACATTTGCATATTTCTTATGAAGGCTGCTATATTGGACCATGCTAGTTTCTCCTCTAGTCACTCCCTTACTATTGCCAAGCTTCTTGAAAAAAAAAAAATGTCTCCAACAACTGCCTACACTTCAATTCCTAACTGCTATCATTCTCACTTCCTCCCACACTACCACATTAAAATCATCAATAATCTCACTGCAAAATCTACTGGACTTTTTAAAAAAAATAGATGTTTGATTTTTGACTTTGTTGATAATTACCTCCTTCTCTGTCTTCTAGAGTTTCTACTCAAGCTTTCTCCCCACTCTACTTCACTCATAGTATATGTAAGGCACTTGGCAGAGTTTGTCATATAAAAGATGCAAGGTCAGGTTCTCTCATCTCTCTGCCTGTCATTTAAACTTCAGTGTCCTGAAGGATCTCACTGTCAGTCCTTTTCACTTTAAACGTTTTCCTTGAGTGATGTAATTCTCTCCCACAATTTTAACTGCTATCTAAAAATCATTGACTTAAAATTTATATGTTTGTTCTCTATAGTAATTAAGAGCTTTCTCTCTCTCTCTCTTTTTTCCCTTTTTGATTTGTTTTGTTTCTTAAATTCCACGTAGAGTAAAACTGTATAGTATTTGTCTTTCTCTGACTGACTTATTTCACTTAGCATTATGCTCTCTAGCTCCATCCACGTCAATGCAAATGTAAATGGCAAGATTTAATTCTTCTTTATGGCTGAATAATATGTATATATCCCACATCTTCTTTATCCATTCATCATGGACACTTGGGTTAATATAACACTGTATGTTATTTAACTGGAATTTAAATTAAAACTTAAAAAAAGAAAAAAAAGGGGATGATGCTTCATAATGTATCTTTTTAATGCATAAATATTTCGTTTTTAAAATACAGAAAGAAAATTCATTGTTTCTTCTATGGCTATAAAAGGAATTTTCAATGCAGACAATGAAGAAACAACAGGCAAAAACCAAAGTGAAACAAAAACAATCATCAGTACTCTTACCCTGCAGTAACACTGTAAAATGTTCGTGACTGTTTTAGAACCTTGCTACGTGTGCATATGTATCCATATGTGTTTTGATTAGTACATTAAAATGACACCATAATTTAAAAATATACATGTATATAGCAAGCTTATATCTCTCTCAAGTTGTGAACCTGCATATCCAACTGTTTATTAGAAATCTTCATCTAAATGTCTAATGACAAGTTAAATGTAACATGTCTGAATGTCAATTCAGTAGGTCCCAATATAAACTTGCCTTCATCTTCTTTTATTAATCTCTATGTATTATGCAAGTATCTTAATGGCAATTCAAGTTAGAAGCTATGTCTTCATGGATTTCTTCATTTATTTCACCACTAACATCTAAGTAGCCATAATACTATTAATTCTACTTTTAAAATAACTTTTCAGTACTGTACCTAATCTGCTCTTTCCTACTGACACTGCTTTAGTTCAAATCCTAACTTTTTACTATACTTGAGTACTACTTCTCTAGTCACAACTCTATACATTCTTACATCTTTCATAGTACTGCCAAAATTACCATTATCACATGAATATACACATTCCCCTCTCATCTTAAAACTCTTTAGTGACTTTTAATTTAGATGCGATCAGAATTCCGTATATAAAACTCTTATGGTATGGTTCTTACTGGTTTCTCCAGCCTCATTTCCTACCAGTCACTTCACCCTTGTCTCTGCATCTGTAACTACATTTTGATCCAGTAAAACTGAAGTACTTTCAAATCTCGAAATATTAGAATGGGGGATTCAGGATTTGAATCCTGATTCTTCACTTTCTTAGGTGTTTAACTTGGGGTAAATCACTTAACTTCTCTGGGAGTTCATTTCTTCATTTTTGGGGGAGAGTGAGAGGGGGAGAATGAGTGTGGAGAGGGACAGAGGGGGAGGGAGAGAGCATCTTAAGCAGAATCCATAACCAGTGCAGAGCCTGACAAGGGGCTCCATCTCACTACCCTGAGATCAGGACCTGAGCCAAAATCAGCAGCCAGACATTTAATCAACTGAGTCACTAAGGTCCTCAAATTTCTTCATTTTTAAAAGGGGAAAATCTCACAGATTTAATGTGACTATTAAATAGAATACTATATACAAATGACCTAGCATAGTACTTAATGTTTTTGACCTTACTTGCAATTTTAAAAAAATTTGTATTTGCCCTCTTGTCAATGTTACAGATTTTCCCAATTAAATGCTTTCAGCCTTTAAAAAAAATGCAACATAGTATTAAATAGGATTAAATGACAAACTGAGTTTCCTTAGCCTATATTCCTAAATCCAGTTCCTCTATGTTACTCTTCTTTGCAGCCTCCTTAATTTCTCAATACGTGAAACTCAAGACTAAAAGCAATACTTACATAAGAACCTTACAAAATAAGAATATAAAATGATCATATCTTTTATCTTACTGTTTCCTGTTTCTTATTCTATAATTATAAGCTCTTGTCTACTAAATCTCAATTTTATTGACTTACATTCAATTTATGAATTGCTAGGATGATTAGATTTAGCTCTGTTGCTTGAACCAAATCACTCATTCTTCATTTATTATCATACATTTTTCATTTGGACTCTCAAGGTTAAAAATAAATGATAACAAAACCACCAGTTAGATTTTTCAATACAGTGGAAATTTAGCAAACTGATTACATGAACTGGTCAAGGTCCTAAAAAGGATCAAGCCAATAGCCACCTGTAGAGTTATGTTCTCTGTGTTGCCTTATCTGAGGAAAGCATCAGCATCCCAGAGACCAGCTGGAAAGCAAGGCACTTTGGGTGAATGCACTAACCTCTCCCTCTAACTTCTTCCCAGCCCGATCCTACCTATAGGTCCTTGACCTGATCTGTGGCCTCTAGCCCAGCTATCCCTGATGTAGACTGGTTGCCCACAGCCCACATCCTTCTATACTTGGCCATTTTTCCTACCTAATGGGGTTTTGTGCAATTTGGAGCTTTTCCATAAAGTGACCCTTGAATTTGTATAGCCTTTAGGAGATTTTTGTAAGAAACCAAAGACCGCCCTTCAGCCCTGAACAGGTTTTTCCTCTGATTCTAACCTAAAAGTTTTACATACCTTTCTAGTTTACTACTCAATAAATGTGTGGATGACTTAAAAAAATTGAACATTATTCTATTTCCCATATTAAATGATGATTTCTCATTTTGAGATTTGTTTTCAATTGGAAAGATGTTAACCACTCTACCCAACTTGTTACTTTCATAACCTACAGAGTATATTTTCAATTTGATCAGTCAAGTGAGCATTTTGGATAAAACATTGTATGCGATTTGGAGTAGAATAAAATTTAGTTGAAACTTAGTTTCTTCATTTGTAAAACGGTAACAATGCTACAAGAATTGTTTTAAATATTGAATTAGATAGCAACTGTCATTTATTATCATGTCTGACACATAAAAGACATACTCTAGAGGTTAATGTTCTTGTATTCTTTGCCCTTGTCCCTCTCACATAGAGTCCTGTAGGCTTCTTTCCTGTAACACACAACCCCAGATTTGGTCAGAAATGAAATTCTACTCCTAGAACAGGAATGGAAAAGGCCATGAAAATTTATAGGGATTTATACATGGAAAGTACTTCTGTTGGGGAAAGGAAAAGAGAAAAGATAGTCAGATGATGTTTGCATTGGATTTTGATAGGGTTTAACACAACTAATTTTTTGTTTAAAGAACAATGTGACCTAACTTGAGTCACAGTGGAAGGGAGAGAAGTGTAGTTCAGTGGCTTTGTGCTGAAAATAAGCTGGACTGGATATTATGTTGTTTCATTACCCAGCTTGTAGCTGGCTAGGGTATAATAAAATGGACAAAGTAATATAACATATTCTAATCATTTAAAATATAAACTCTATTTTGTTTATCTATTTATTAATTCCAATAATTTTAAAACTATTCTTTTATCAATTGACCAGCCTTGCATATATGTGCTTCTAATAAAATCCTATTTCTCACACTCATATATATTTGAGAATTAGTGTGCTAATGAAATTGAAAAATTGAACACAGGTATTTTTGAGTCTTGGATTTTTAAAGTAGGTTTAAATTAATTTAAAACTAACGTAGGTGAATAAATGTTTGTATCTCCTTTCTTTTCTGTGCTACTTTATTTACACATCCTAGATTAAAACAGAAGTGATAAACTAAAGGCCAAGCGGCCTAGAGTGCTGTACATGCCTCCTGTAAGCATCTTCGAATCATATCTTAATTTTCTGATAGACTCAGATTTTTGATCCTCTTTTTTTAAATTTAATTTTATTATTTCAGTGTTCCAAGATTCATTGTTTATGCACCACACCCAGTGCTCCATGCGATAAGAAGTCAGGAACAAGACCACTCAGGAAAAGTCAAAGTGTTTTTTGTTGTGGCTCCTACATCAACCATATTGCCAGGTAAATTCTGGTTGTAGAAATATTTATTACTGGAAGTGATAAAGAGGCAGAGATGATACAGCTTGAATTTCAGCTCTCTGGATGAAATTTCATATTGGATATTGAAAATATTCTCCACCTTACAAATAGAACAAATGCAGATGTATCTCTGACTAGCTGAAAGTGGGAAAGTCTGCAATGTCATAATTTACTTCATTTTTCAGCTTAAAATCCAATTGTGACTGCTGATCCTACTTACCTGTTTTCCCATCATAGTGCCAGTTTTCTTATGAAAAAGAATGAGTCTAACTATATAACTTGGTTTTAAGTGGAAACTGTCAACATCTTAGTGTCAGTAAAGCCTGTGATGTTCATTAAAAATAGAGAATAAATGAGTTGACAATGGTTACAGGAACCAAAGGACCATCACCTATAGAGGACATGTATTGGTAATTAAGACAAGGGAGCATGGGTTGGTTGGAATTTATAATAAACTTGTCAGATCACCAAGTTTGGTGGAGAGTAACATAATATTAGCACAATTGTTATCTCTCTATCAAAAGTAGTAAGAGAGATTTATAAATCTGTGAAATTATGTTTAGATTTTTGCATATGGCTTGACTATGTTTTAATCAAAGTGATTTTCAACTTTTTAAAAATGCATCCCAAGGATTCCTGTGTGACACAGTTAAGTGTCCAACTCTTGGTTTCTGCTCAGGTTGTGATCTCACGCTCATAAGATTGAGCTCTGCAACTGGCACTGTGCTGAGCATGGAGCCTGTTTAAGACTCTCCCTCTCCCTGTGCCTTTCCCCCAACCCTATTCTCTCTTTTTTTCTTCCTCTCTCTCTAAAATAAAAAAGAAATAAATCTTAAAAAAATGTATCTTAGAAAATCTCTTCTTATAGAAAGATCCATTTCTATTCAGTTTGAACCTAAAAATTCTTCAAAAGATGTAATAAATCTATAGACTGGCTTAGAGAGTCTTACCCTTGTTTCCTACTCATTACCAATCTACACGGAGATTGAAAAAGGGCAGGTTGACTTGCCTGGCTGGCTCAATCAGTTGAGTGTTAACTCTTAGTTTCAGCTCAGGTCATGATCTGATGGGCTGTGAAGATGGGGTTCCTGTTTGAAGCTTCTCTCCCTCTGCCCTTCCCCCTCAAATAAATACATAAATCTAAAAAAGAAAAAAAAAGCAGGTAGATTTCTGTGAACATTATAGTTCTCTTACTATTTGTTATTAAGTTCTTTATGTGCTCAAGAAGAAATTGAAAAATGAAAGAAAATGAAGATGTCTCTTCTACTCTTGAAATTAAAAAAAAAGATTTTATTTATCTTAGTCCTGAGATTTTAATTCCAGAAGTGAAGAGTATAGCACAGATTGTAGGAGTTCAAAGACTAGCTGAAACAATTTTTATAAGATTGAGTTATAATGTACCCACTGTAAAGTAGAAATATGCTCCTAATCCTTTCTCCCATACATAGGACTAGAGAAAAGGAGGAAGAAGTAAGGCCATATACATTGAAACTACCTTGGCATAAATATTTAGACAGTTATTCCTTCTTTGATTTTTCTTCTCTTATCCCTCAAAACTTCTCTCTTTTAATGTGGAAATTTCTATCTGTCTTTGTGTTTCAAGGGCAGCAGGTGGGAAAGCAATATAAGAGACATGGGGAAGGAGGTCATTGGCATGAAAGAAAAAAAAAAAGTACTGGTCTAAACATGGAACACTCACTGGAGTCAAAGAGAATAATGGGATGTAATCAAACAGTTTCCTGGGGAGGTGAAGCAGGAGGATGAACCCACCCCAAGATACTTCCTCATGTTTGATAAAGCAGCAGATCTGTGGGTATAAAAGCAGATGTCATTGGTGCAGAGAAGGATCCATATGTGTGTAAACATTCTCGTCCACCTCTAGGATGGTTGTTGATTTCATCCACAGTGTTTTTTTTATTAACATTCTCCTTTAAATATACTGCTTTTTAGCTAAGAGATCACATGTTTACTTGCATCCAAATCTTACCCCCAAACCCCAAACCAAAAAATAAATAAATGAATAAACAATTCATGAAAACTTAACAGTGATGAAGAGTATTTTCCAAGGCCCATAGACTGATTTCTTGTGTTTTATCTATTAGCACAATGACAAAAACTATTAGGTTATTTATTTATTTTTTATTTTATTTATTTATTTATTTATTTATTTAAAGATTTTATTTATTTATTTCACAAAGAGAGAGTACAAGCAAGGGGAGCATCAAGGAGAGGGAAAGAGAGGGAGAAGCAGGTTCCTGCTGAGCATAGAGCCCAATGTGGGGCTCGATCCTGGGACCCTGGGATCATGACCTGAACCAAAGGTAGACACTTAAATGGCTGAGCCACTCAGGTGCCCCTATTAGGTTGCTATTTAAATGCAAGAATGGAAGTCAGAGAAACCATGAGAGTACATTGCACACAGAAGGAATTCAACCAGTGCTGTGTTGGAACAAGCTCATAATGGCTTGGCAAAGCTTACTCTTAATTTTCAGTAATTTTGCATGTTCACTGACATCACATTAGTATCTTTTTTTTTTTTTTTTTTTTCCTCCCTAACAAGAGGTAACCTGTTATTTTTTTTTTTTTTTTTTTTTTATAATTTTATTTTTTATAAACATATATATATATATATATTTTTCCCCCAGGGGTACAGGTCTGTGAATCTCCACGTTTACAAACTTCACAGCACTCACCATAGCACATACCCTACCCAATGTCCATAACCCCCCCCCAACCCCCCTCTGCCCAGCAACCCTCAGTTTGTTTTGTGAGATTAAGAGTCACTTATGGTTTGTCTCCCTCCCAATCCCAACTTGTTTCATTTACTCTTCTCCTACCACATTAACCCCCCATGTTGCATCTCCTCTCCCTCATATCAGGGAGATCATATGATAGTTGTCTTTCTCCGATTGACTTATTTCGCTAAGCATGATACCCTCTAGTTCCATCCATGTTGTCGCAAATGGCAAGATTTCATTTCTTTTGATGGCTGCATAGTATTCCATTGTATATATATACCACATCTTCTTTATCCATTCGTCTGTTGATGGACATCTAGGTTCTTTCCATAGTTTGGCTATTGTAGACATTGCTGCTATAAACATTCGGGTGCACGTGCCCCTTCGGATCACTACGTTTGTATCTTTAGGGTAAATACCCAGCAGTGCAATTGCTGGGTCATAGGGTAGTTCTATTTTCAACATTTTGAGGAACCTCCATGCTGTTTTCCAGAGTGGTTGCACCAGCTTGCATTCCCACCAACAGTGTAGGAGGGTTCCCCTTTCTCCGCATCCTCGCCAGCATCTGTCATTTCCGGACTTGTTAATTTTAGCCATTCTGACTGGTGTGAGGTGGTATCTCATTGTGGTTTTGATTTGTATTTCCCTGATGCCGAGTGATATGGAGCACTTTTTCATGTGTCTGTTGGCCATCTGGATGTCTTCTTTGCAGAAATGTCTGTTCATGTCTTCTGCCCATTTCTTGATGGGATTATTTGTTCTTTGGGTGTTGAGTTTGCTAAGTTCTTTATAGATTCTGGACACTAGCCCTTTATCTGATATGTCGTTTGCAAATATCTTCTCCCATTCTGTCAGTTGTCTTTTGGTTTTGTGAACTGTTTCCTTTGCTGTGCAAAAGCTTTTGATCTTGATAAAATCCCAATAGTTCATTTTTGCCCTTGCTTCCCTTGCCTTTGGCGATGTTCCTAGGAAGATGTTGCTGCGGCTGAGGTCGAAGAGGTTGCTGCCTGTGTTCTCCTCAAGGATGTTGATGGATTCCTTTCTCACATTGAGGTCCTTCATCCATTTTGAGTCTATTTTCGTGTGTGGTGTAAGGAAATGATCCAATTTCATTTTTCTGCATGTGGCTGTCCAATTTTCCCAACACCATTTATTGAAGAGGCTGTCTTTTTTCCATTGGACATTCTTTCCTGCTTTGTCGAAGATTAGTTGACCATAGAGTTGAGGGTCTATTTCTGGGCTCTCTATTCTGTTCCATTGATCTATGTGTCTGTTTTTGTGCCAGTACCATGCTGTCTTGATGATGACAGCTTTGTAATAGAGCTTGAAGTCCGGAATTGTGATGCCACCAACTCTGGCTTTCTTTTTCAATATTCCTTTGGCTATTCGCGGTCTTTTCTGGTTCCATATAAATTTTAGGATTATTTGTTCCATTTCTTTGAAAAAAATGGATGGTACTTTGATAGGAATTGCATTAAATGTGTAGATTGCTTTAGGTAGCATAGACATTTTCACAATATTTATTCTTCCAATCCAGGAGCATGGAACATTTTTCCATTTCTTTGTGTCTTCCTCAATTTCTTTCATGAGTACTTTATAGTTTTCTGTGTATAGATTCTTAGTCTCTTTGGTTAGGTTTATTCCTAGGTATCTTATAGTTTTGGGTGCAATTGTAAATGGGATGGACTCCTTAATTTCTCTTTCTTCTGTCTTATTGTTGGTGTAGAGAAATGCGACTGATTTCTGTGCATTGATTTTATATCCTGACACATTACTGAATTCCTGTACAAGTTCTAGCAGTTTTGGAGTGGAGTCTTTTGGGTTTTCCACATATAGTATCATATCATCTGCGAAGAGTGATAGTTTGACTTCTTCTTTGCCGATTTGGATGCCTTTGATTTCTTTTTGTTGTCTGATTGCTGAGGCTAGGACTTCTAGTACTAAGTTGAATAGCAGTGGTGATAACGGACATCCCTGCCGTGTTCCTGACCTTAGCGGAAAAGCTTTCAGTTTTTCTCCATTGAGAATGATATTTGCGATGGGTTTTTCATAGATGGCTTTGATAATATTGAGGTATGTGCCCTCTATCCCTACACTTTGAAGAGTTTTGATCAGGAAGGGATGCTGTACTTTGTCAAATGCTTTTTCAGCATCTATGGAGAGTATCATATGGTTCCTGTTTTTTCTTTTATTAATGTGTTGTATCACATTGATTGATTTGCGGATGTTGAACCAACCTTGCAGCCCTGGAATAAATCCCACTTGGTCGTGGTGAATAATCCTTTTAATGTACTGTTGAATCCTATTGGCTAGTATTTTGGTGAGAATTTTTGCATCTGTGTTCATCAAGGATATTGGTCTGTAGTTCTCTTTTTTGATGGGATCCTTGTCTGGTTTGGGGATCAAGGTGAGGCTGGCCTCATAAAATGAGTTTGGAAGTTTTCCTTCCATTTCTATTTTTTGGAACAGTCTCAGGAGAATAGGAATTAGTTCTTCTTTAAATGTTTGGTAGAATTCCCCCGGGAAGCCGTCTGGCCCTGGGCTTTTGTTTGTTTGGAGATTTTTGATGACTGTTTCAATCTCCTTACTGGTTATGGGTCTGTTCAGGCTTTCTATTTCTTCCTGGTTCAGTTGTGGTAGTTTATATGTCTCTAGGAATGCATCCATTTCTTCCAGATTGTCAAATTTGTTGGCATAGAGTTGCTCATAATATGTTCTTATGATTGTCTGTATTTCTTTGGTGTTAGTTGTGATCTCTCCTCTTTCATTCATGATTTTATTTATTTGGGTCCTTTCTCTTTTCTTTTTGATAAGTCTGGCCAGGGGCTTATCAATCTTATTAATTCTTTCAAAGAACCAGCTCCTAGTTTCGTTGATTTGTTCTATTGTTTTTTTGGTTTCTATTTCATTGATTTCTGCTCTGATCTTTATGATTTCTCTTCTCCTGCTGGGTTTAGGGTTTCTTTCTTGTTCTTTCTCCAGCTCCTTTAGGTGTAGGGTTAGGTTGTGTACCTGAGACCTTTCTTGTTTCTTGAGAAAGGCTTGTACCGCTATATATTTTCCTCTCAGGACTGCCTTTGTTGTGTCCCACAGATTTTGAACTGTTGTATTTTCATTATCATTGGTTTCCATGAATTTTTTCAATTCTTCTTTAATTTCCTGGTTGACCCATTCATTCTTTAGAAGGATGCTGTTTAGTCGCCATATATTTGGGTTCTTTCCAAATTTCCTCTTGCGATTGAGTTCTAGCTTCAGAGCATTGTGGTCTGAAAATATGCAGGGAATGATCCCAATTTTTTGATAACAGTTAAGACCTGATTTAGAACCAAGGATGTGATCTATTCTGGAGAATGTTCCATGTGCACTAGAGAAGAATGTGTATTCTGTTGCTTTGGGATGAAATGTTCTGAATATATCTGTGATGTCCATCTGGTCCAGTGTGTCATTTAAGGCCTTTATTTCCTTGTTGATCTTTTGCTTGGATGATCTGTCCATTTCAGTGAGGGGAGTGTTAAAGTCCCCTACTATTATTGTATGATTGTCGATGTGTTTCTTTGATTTTGTTATTAATTGGTTTATATAGTTGGCTGCTCCCACGTTAGGGGCATAGATATTTACAATTGTTAGATCTTCTTGTTGGACAGATCCTTTGAGTATGATATAGTGTCCATCTTCATCTCTTATTATAGTCTTTGGTTTAAAATCTAAGTGATCTGATATAAGGATTGCCACTCCTGCTTTCTTCTGATGTCCATTAGCATGGTAAATTCTTTTCCACCCCCTCACTTTAAATCTGAAAGTGTCTTCGGGTTTAAAATGAGATTCTTGTAGGCAACATATAGATGGGTTTTGTTTTTTTATCCATTCTGATACCCTGTGTCTTTTGATTGGGGCATTTAGCCCATTAACATTCAGGGTAACTATTGAGAGATATGAATTTAGTGCCATTGTATTGCCTGTAAGGTGACTGCTATTGTATATTGTTTCTGTTCCTTTCTGATCTACTACTTTTAGGTTCTCTCTTTGCTTAGAGGACCCCTTTCAATATTTCCTGTAGAGCTGGCTTGGTGTTTGCAAATTCTTTCAGTTTTTGTTTGTCCTGGAAGCTTTTAATCTCTCCTTCTATTTTCAATGATAGCCTAGCTGGATATAGTATTCTTGGCTGCATGTTTTTCTCGTTTAGTACTCTGAATATATCATGCCAGCTCTTTCTGGCCTGCCAGGTCTCTGTGGATAAGTCTGCTGCCAATCTAATATTTTTACCATTGTATGTTACAGACTTCTTCTCCCGGGCTGCTTTCAGGATTTTCTCTTTGTCACTAAGACTTGTAAATTTGACTATTAGGTGACGGGGTGTGGACCTATTCTTATTGATTTTGAGGGGGGTTCTCTGAACCTCCTGGATTTTGATGCTTGTTCCCTTTGCCATATTGGGGAAATTCTCTCCAATAATTCTCTCCAATATACCTTCTGCTCCCCTCTCTCTTTCTTCTTCTTCTGGAATCCCAATTATTCTAATGTTGTTTCGTCTTATGGTGTCACTTATCTCTCGAATTCTGCCCTCGTGGTCCAGTAGTTGTTTGTCCCTCTTTTGTTCAGCTTCCTTATTCTCTGTCATTTGGTCTTCTATATCGCTAATTCTTTCTTCTGCCTCATTTATCCTAGCAGTGAGAGCCTCCATTTTTGATTGCACCTCATTAATAGCTTTTTTTATTTCAACTTGATTAGATTTTAGTTCTTTTATTTCTCCAGAAAGGGCTTTTATATCTCCCGAGAGGGTTTCTCTAATATCTTCCATGCCTTTTTCGAGCCCAGCTAGAACCTTGAGAATCGTCATTCTGAACTCTAAATCTGACATATTACCAATGTCTGTATTGATTAGGTCCTTAGCCTTTGGTACTGCCTCTTGTTCTTTTTTTTGTGGTGAATTTTTCCGCCTTGTCATTTTGTCCAGATAAGAGTATATGAAGGAGTAAGTAAAATACTAAAAGGGTGGCAACAACCCCAGGAAAATATGCTTTAGCCAAATCAGAAGAGATCCCAAATCGTGAGGGGGG